>NC_066639.1:5847988-6208818 GCF_025201925.1 Gopherus flavomarginatus
AAGTTTTTTTGCTGCAGGATGGCCACCTTAAGGTCTGCTATAGTGTGGCCAGGGAGGTTGAAGTGTTCTCCTACAGGTTTTTGTATATTGCCATTCCTGATATCTGATTTGTTTCCGTTTATCCTTTTCTGTAGCGACTGTCCAGTTTGGCCAATTTACATAGCAGAGGGGCATTGCTGGCATATGATTATATTACATTTGTGGACGTGCACGTGAATGAACCGGTGATGGCGTGGCTGATCTGGTTAGATCCTGTTATGGTGTTGCTGATGTAGATATGTGGGCAGAGTTGGCACCGAGGTTTGTTGCATGGATTGGTTCCTGAGCTAGAGTTACTTTGGTGCGGTGTGCAGTTACTGGTGAGAATATGTTTCAGGTTGGCAGGTTGCCTGTGGGCGAGGACTGGCCTGCCACCGAAAGCCTGTGAAAGTGTGGGATCATTGTCCAGGGTGGGCTGTAGGTCCCTGATGATGCGTTGGAGAGGTTTTTGCTGGGGACTGTATGTGATGGCCAGTGGAGTCCTGTTGGTTTCTTTCTTGGGTTTGTCTTGCAGTAGGAGGCTTCTGGGTACACGTCTGGCTCTGTTGATCTGTTTCCTTATTTCCTCGTGTGAGTATTGTAGCTTTGAGAATGCTTGGTGGAGATTTTGTAGGTGTTAGTCTCTGTCTGAGGGGTTAGAGCAGATGCGGTTGTACCTCAGTGCTTGACTGTAGACAATGGATCGTGTGATATGCCCGGGATGGAAGCTGGAGGCATGAAGGTAGGCATAGTGGTAGGTAGGTTTTCAGTACAGGGTGATGGTAATGTGACCATCATTTATTTGCACCGTGGTGTCTATGAAGTGGACCTCCCGTACAGATTGGTCCAGGCTGAGGTTGATGGTGGGGTGGAAGCTGTTGAAATCATGGTGGAATTTTTCCAGAGACTCCTTCTCATGGGTCCAGATGATGAAGATGTCATCAATGTAGCGTAGGTAGAGAAGGGGCATGAGTGGACGAGAGCTGAGGAAGCGTTGTTCCAGGTCGGCCATAAAAATATTGGCATATTGTGGGGCCATGCAGGTGCCAATAGCTGTGCCACTGATCTGGAGATATATATTGTCATCAAATTTGAAATAGTTGTGTGTGAGGATAAAGGCACAGAGCTCAGCAGCCAGTTGTGCTGTGGCATCATCAGGGATACTGTTCCTGACAGCTTGTATTCCATCTATGTGTGGGATGTTCGTGTAGAGATCCTCTACATCCCATGGTGGGCTAGGATGTTGTTTCTTGGAAGGTCAACAATGCGTTGTAGTTTCCCTCAGGAAATCAGTGGTGTACAGAGATAGCTAGGGAGTGCTGGTGGCATAGAGTCTGAGTTGAGAGTCCACCTATCCAGACAGTCCTTCAGTGAGAGTGCCAATGCCCGAGATGATGAGGCGTCCAGGATTTCCGGGTTTGTGGATCTTGGGTAGTAGATAGAATAACCCCTGGTAGGGGCTATAAGGGTATGTTGATTGTTCCGGTGTTAGTGTAGGGAATGTCCTGAGTAGATGGTGCAGTTTCTTAGTGTATTCCTCATGTGGGATCTGAGGGAAGTGGCCTGTAGAATTTGGTGTTTGGAGAGTTGTCTGGCAGCCTCCTTTGGTAGTCAGATCTGTCATGATGACAACAGCACCTCCTTTGTCAGCCTCTTTGATGATAATGTCTGGGTGGTTTCTGAGGCTGTGGATGGCATTGCGTTCTGCACGACTTAGGTTATGAGGCAAGCGATATTGTTTTTCCACAATTTCTGCCTGTGCACGTCGGCGGAAGCATTCAACGTAGAGGTCCAGACTGTCATTTTGACCCTCAAAAAATCTGTGTGGGTATTCACCCACGAAAGCTCATGCTCCAAATCGTTCTGTTAGTCCATAAGGTGCCACAGGACTCTTTGCTGCTTTAAAGATCCAGGCTAACACGGCTACCCTTCTGATACAGTGTCACTGTTGCTCCATGCAGGAAATACTCTGTGTATTACCTTGCATGGCCCACACGGTGTCCCTGTTGCTCCATGCGGGGAAATGATCTGTCATTACCCTGAATGGCCACACCTGTGGTCACTGTTGCTCTATGGGAAATGCTCTGTGCATTACCCTGCGTGGCCACACGGTGTCACTGTTGCTCCATGCGGGAAATGATCTGTCCATTACCCTGAATGGCCACACTGTGTCACTGTTGCTCTATGGGAAATGCTCTCTGCATTACCCTGAATGGCCACACGGTGTCACTGTTGCTCTATGGGAAATGCTCTGTGCATTACCCTGCGTGGCCACACGGTGTCACTGTTGCTCCATGCGGGAAATGCTCTGTGCATTACCCTACGTGGCCACACGGTGTCACTGTTGTTCCATGAGGGAAATGCTCTGTGCATTACGGCGATGGAGTAGGGACTGTCTGTGTGGGGGATGGGAGAGCAGGGGGACTTTAGGACCCGGACACGTGCTCTGCCTGTACCTGGAGCTAGGCAGGTGGGAGAGGGTCAGCAACTTTGCCCGGGAAGCAAGACACAGGAAGGGGCTGGCTGGAGGGAGTTGGGTTAGTTTCAGTTTCGTTTTAGGTCTGGGTGGTTGGAATTTCAGGGAATCCCAAACTGGGAACTATGTTTCCCGAACCCCAGAAGGACTCGATTGCGGGGTCCTGCTTATGTCTCCAAACTCTGCTGTATCCTTCACTCCCGTTGTCCAATAAACCTTCTGATTTACTGGCTGGGCTGAGAGTCACTGTGAATCCCAGGAAGAGGGGTGCCGGGACCGGACTCCCCCACACTCCGTGACAGACCCTAAGCCCCTCTGGGACCCCTGCAGCCTGGACGTAGGTATCTGTGCCCCCCACCAAACACCTAAGACCCCTGGAGACCCCTCCAGCCTGAACTTAGGTATCTGTGCCCCCCACAACCTCCCTAAGCCCCTCAGGGACCTATACAGCCAGGACATTGGTATCTGTTGCCCATATAGACTTCAGAAGCCCCTGGGACACTCCGGTGTGCATGTAGGTTATGTGCCCCCTCAGAAACCCCCTAGCCCCCCAGGAACCCCTACAGCCTGGATGTAGGTGTTTGTACCCCCACAACACCCCAACCCCCCCCGGGACATCTACAATCTGGACGTAGATATCTGTGCCCCTCACAAAACCTCTAACCCGCCCCAGGGACCGATACAGCCTGGACCATAGGTATCTGTGCCCACCCGAACCCCTAAGACCCCCTGCTACCCCTACAGTCTGGACATTGGTATCTTGGGGCTACCAAAAATCCCCTAAGACTCCCAGGATGCCTCCAGCCTGGACGTAGGTATCTGTGACCCCCACTAACCCCCTAAGCCCCCCTGGTACCACTACAGCCTGGATTTTAGGAATATGTGCACCCCACGAACCCCCTAAGGCCCCTTGGGACCCTAAAGCCTGGAGATTGGTATCTGTGTCCCCCTCAAAACTCTCTAAGCCCCCCCGGGAACCCTACGGCCTGGACGTAGGTATCCTGTGCACTCCAAGGCCCCTAAGATCCCTCGTACCCCTACAGCCTGGATGTAGGTGTGACGGTGCTGCCCGTGGGAGACAGCTGAGGTCACTCAATCAGGTTGAACTGCAAACAACAACAGGGCAGACAAATCCCAAACACTGGTGGTTATTTCAATACTTAGATTTACCAAGCTAGCACAAAACAGCTTCTGTAGTACCTCACTGGTTACTTAGAAGTTTAAACCACGCAGTTCCCTTAAAGTACCCAGCCTCAGGCCTCCGTCCAGACACACCTGTCAGATATGATGATGATTTCTGAAATCTTACTTCATCACATAAAAAAAAAGATTCTACCAATCCCAAAGGATCAGCCACACACCCAGGTTCAATTATAACTTAGATCTTACCTAAAATACATGCTATAGCCAATTGTTATTAACTAAGCTAAAATTTATTAGAAAAGAAAAGAGAGAGAGTGTTGGTTAAAAGATTAATAGACATATAGACTTGAATTCAATTCTTGAGGTTTAGATACATAGTAGAGGTGAGCTTGTAGTTGCCAAAAGTCCTTTTAGAAATAGTCCATAGGTTATAGTCCAATTTCCATATTCAGGGTGGCTCCAGGCAATGACTGGGGATCTCAATCCTTGTGGCTTAAGGTTTCCGCCTCTTGAAACCCAAAGCAGATCTGAGATGAAGAAGGATCGTGTCCCAGGCTTTTTATACATTTCCAGCAGCCTTTCGGCCTGAGAAAACAATAGGCTTAACTCTCCTTCCAAACATCCTCGCAATTAGTACAGGGTAATTTATCCATCAAACAGTTCAAATACAGGTTACCATAACCTTCAAAGAGACACAGAGACAATAATACTATTTCACTCAAGTATCATCATAAATGTTAATATTCCTTTTTTGCTCCTTGAATTAAAAACTATAGCAACAGACAAGACTTGTTTGCTTACATCACAAGACCCTGAGCAAACATCTCCCCTTCTACCTCTAACACTGCAGACTTGCATTTCAAAGCTCTGTTCATTTACATATCTTGCTAACCAGTTCTTAAGGTTCACCCATGGGTCAGGTCAGTCAGTGAGGTGAGTTAATTAACTCTTTCTGGCCCTGTCACCTTTCAATGAGATATTAGATTATACTTATAAAATCACAGTCGCGGTGAGTCGACTGCTGCAGCTCCCCATAGACTCTGCCTGCGTCTCTCACCAAGCTGGAGCACAGCCATCGAGGGGAGAGCACTTGATGTTTTACATCTACACTAGACACGATATATCGACCCCCGCTGGATCGATCGCTGCCCACCGATTCGGCAGGTGGTATAGACATATCCAGAGTATCTGGTGATTGGAGCTGGGATCCCGGAGGGGGACACATTGAAGGAACTCAGGGGTTAAGATGCCTCTATTGTCAACTGTCAGGGCTGCTGTGGCTCAGAGGAGGGTGCTTGACTGCCTAGCAGGCTTAGGTGCCGCAAGCCTGGGAGGCGGGAGAAGTGAAGCGGCCACGGTGTGCTCAGGATGCTCGTGCTCGGAGCAGGGGTGAGCTCGGGCAAGGGAGGTGGCCACAGAGCAGAGCGGGGGAGTATTGCCACAAGATGGACGCCTCAAGGGTAGAGGAGGGGAGCTGCCATGGGTGGGGCGCCTTAGGGCGGGGGCGCAGGGGGGGACGGCGCAAGGGTGGAAGTTTTCGCCTAGGGCGTGAAACATCCTTGCACCGGCCCTGCCCTATGCCCTACCTGCAGCCAGCCCTGCACCCCCTGCCCTGCCCGCACCAGCCGCATCCTCCCTGCCCTGCCTGAAGCCAGCCCTGCAGCCAGTTCCTGACACACCCCCTGCCCTGTCTCCAGCCAACTCCTGCCGCACCCCCCTATGGCCCTGCCCAAAGCCAGCCAGTCCCCACACCTTTCAAGCCTGCACCAGCCCTTCATCCCCTGTCTGCAGCCAGCCTTGCACCCCCTGCCCCTGTCTCCAGCCAACCCCTGATGCACCCCCCTGCCTGAAGCCAGCCAGCCCCCGCATCCCTTGCCCTGCCTGCAGCCAGACCCTACCTCCAGCCAACCCCATGTCCACTGGTGCCCTGCAGTTCCCAGGGCAGTAACCCTGCACATCTGCTTCAATGAGGGGGGCAGGGAGCAGTTGGGACCCACACGTGCACACCCTAGGGTGACCAGACAGCAAGTGTGAAAAGTCGCACGGGGGTGGGGGGGTAATAGGATCCTAGATAGAAAAAGACCCCAAAATTCGGACTGTCCCTATAAAATCAGGACATCTGGTCAGCCTAGCACACCTCCAGGTTTCCTGAGTTCTATTGCTGGGTTTCCTATTGGTTCCACTGCTGGTTGTTTTCCTTTTCCTTGGGGACTTTGGGCACGAAAACTGGAGACAGTACAAAGGTTGTATAAAGGTAAAATTAAATAGGTTGCAGAGGAGTTTTTTTTTAAACTTAGGCTTTTGTTGTTAAAAATTTTGTCGCTCGGGGGTGAGAAAAAAACACTCCCCGAATGCCAAAATTTGAGCCATGCAAAGCAGCAGTGTGAACAGCGCTTTGTAGGTGGAGCTGTGCTCCCGGTGACGAAGCTCCTGCCCCTCGTTGGAGGTGGTTTGGTTTTGTTGCCGGGGAAGCTCTCTCCCAGCGATAAGGACGGCCACACAGCGCACCTTACAATGGCACGGTTAGAGTGGAACAGCTGTACCGTGGTAAGGTGCGCGGTGTAGACACAGCCTCAGAGCTGGGGGAAAGCCGAAAGGCACTGAGAAGCACAGGGTTCAGACAGAGACATCCGTTAGGATTGGAACTATTCACAGGGATTCTCTACAGCCTAGTAAGGAGGAGAGGATGGAAGATGATAATGTACAGGTAGGATCTGATCAGAAACAGTGAAATGAAAGAGTCCTCCCTCAATTACATCACATAATAGCAGACAGCTAAAATGGGAAACATTTTATAAATACTTAAATACAAACGCTAGATGTCTAAGTACTAAGATGGGTGAATTTGAGTGCCTGGTACTGAGTGACGATATTGATAGAATAGGCATCACAGAAACTCCTGCACCCCCCTCCTTGCGCCCATGTGGGGACACTGACCTGTGTGCATGGAGCAGCTGGCATTGCTGCCCCCCACTCCTCCCTGGAACGCTGCTCCTCCAGGCACCCCTAGGGGCTGTGGGATGTGGGGGCAAGAAGCGAGATCATCCGAGCTCCCTGCACCCAGGTCACTTTCCTCAGCTGGCTGCATAAGGGGAGGGCAGAGAGCAGCAGCTTCTGATGCTCCTCTCACAGCACGGCCCAGGTGGGGAAAGTGACCAGGACGCATGGAGCACATAGTGCTGCTCCTCGCACCCCCCAACCCTCTATGGCCCCATGGAGGAGCATTGGGGCAGGGGAGAGCAAGTGAGCACCTTTGCACTGCCACACGGTGCCCTTTGACCCCATGGAGCCCTGGGCAGCTGCCAGGGGGACCCACCCCTAAGGCCGGCCAGGCTTCCCAGAATGAGCAGCAGAAAACATAGAGACTGGCCACACACTGAGCAGTAGTAGCCTGTGCGGCTCGTAATGGAGGCTCGGGGGGGGAGGGGACTCAGCCTCCCCAAACCTTGCATTGCCAAGGGGACAGTGGGGCCCATAACCAGGGGCCCTGGCCAAATTAGGTCCCCCTGGAAAAGTCTCCTCTATGTCAGCCTCAGGGCTGAAGGAGCTCCCACTCCCTGCTATGGCCCAGGGGCTGCAGCAGGGGCACAGAGCTTCTGTGATCTTGGGACCGCAGCGGGGCAGAGGTAAAGGAGTGACAGGGTGGGGCCAGTGGGGGAAGGCGTGGAAGGGGGCGGAGCCACAGACAGAAGGAGGGGCCATGGTTCTGGTGCTGGGGCCTCCACACTTGTTCCCCTTTCCCTGGGCTTGGGCATCACTAGCCCCTGCTTAGTGAGTAAGGGTCAGTGGACCCCAAAGTGTGGGGCGTGATTTCTAGGGGTACACAGAGGAACATTCATGGGGGCACCTCAGGGCCTGAGCCAGCCCCTATGGAGGGCAGGGAGGAAGCACCACTCAGCCCCACTCTGTCCAAGCTCTTCCCCAACCCCACCCTCAGCCTGAGACTCTGGCTTCCAGCCCGGCATCGACCCCTTTACCCCTGTCCGCACCCCTCTCCCCAGCAAGCAACAGCCCCACTCTCAGCCCCGGTTCTCGATCGCCGGCTTCCGAGGGGCCACAGCCATGGCTAAGAGGGCACAATGTGAAATGTTTGGGGACCACTGGTTAAGGTGACATCCTCAATCACTTCTCTGCAGTCCAATAAAAGCTATTCCTCACCCACCTATCCCTCCATCAGGACGGACTAGGTATGTTCTGCTGCCCTTCACTCATATAGGAAGGAGAATAACATTTTATTCCACTCAATCCTAAAGCGATTTGTAACCCACCACCATCCCAAACTGGTCATTTTGGGGAAGTGGCCCCATCATGCTGCATAGCTATGCAGAGTAGGTGTGTCTATGCAAACACGGTCTGTTCCTGAAGTCTTTCCCCAGCTCCTCACTAGATGTGAAGGGGGAGCTCAGTCAGACCCTGCTTATGCTTAGTATTTAAAAACTCCATATTGTCCTTATCTCTGCCAGCCTTAGATTTCTCTTCCTGGGCCTTTTTTGACAGTTTAGGTGAGGTGACCGAGTGGTTAAGGTGATGGATTGCTAATCCATTATGCTCTACATGCATGGGTTCAAATCCCATCCTCATCGGATGCCTTTAGTCTTCACCCCCCTTTATAGACAACCATCTCCCCCTTTGGCACAATAACAGCTCTAGCAATGTTGCTTCTTGCAAACAAAAACCTTCTCAGAATCTCAGCCCCTTCCCTTGCTTCAAATACAAAGTGTAAATCTCAGATTTCTAAAAAATTCTGTAGTCCTGTATTTCTTAGTTTTTATCTCAAAAGGGAACATCCTCATAATCTCCCCCAAACACCCTGGGACCTTCCCAAATAATTAAAATACCCCCATCCTGAGCAAGACCAAAACAGTGAACCAGAGCTAGTGTCTAGGATAGGCTGTTCTGAAAGAGGTAACTCAAAAACATTTTTTCTCCACTTCCTTTGGCAAAGTCTGACTCAGAAAAGAAAATTCCCCAAACTGAAAAGTTTTGCTGAAAAATCAATACTAGTCTGTTTGGAGACTTTGATTTGAATGTATTATTATTATTCTCTTCTGATTTATTTCAGTTCAGTGTTTGTCCTCCAGATGTGTTTCCAGGTGTTGAGTTGTGGGGGAGAGAGGCCAAGTCATGATGTCTCTTCCCCTCTTTCAAAGTTTCTTCCAACTTGCTAGGAAATACCTTTGCTATGATGTGAGTCAAGCAGTGTCCATTGTCGCTGTGCTATCTCGGAGAAGTCTGCATTGTACACGGTTCCTGGGATAGTATTTGGGAGTGTGGATCCCTTTAATGGGCCAGCAGCGAGTCTGGCTCCTCCATTGTCGCACCTGAAATGCTGGTGGTGGGCATTTCCCAACCTCATAACATATCTCAGTAATGCACACACAGCAAACTTCATAACTCCCCAACCAATGCTACACACACAGTCCAACACAATATTAATGTTCAACAGATCAAGACTTTTGAAATGATACCTCACCAGGCAGACTTTGTACAAACCGTATCATTATTATATGAGAGTGGTGAATATGGGGCTTCCAGGTGCTGCTTTGAGCACAGTGTGCCACACCTGAGCTGACTTTGCAATGGAGAGAGTCCATCTCTCCTGGGATAAAGATGACAGCATGGCCGGCCTGGGTCATCTGACTTGGGCCCATGGAGCTACAGGTGAGGGGCTAAAAACTGTGGTGCGGATATTTGTGTTCACACTGAAGCCCTGGGTTGAGAAACCCTCACCCTTCCTGGGGTTCAGAGGTTGGGCTCAAGCCCCTATGTCTGCACTGTAATTTTATCGTCTTGCAGCCCCAAGCCCCACAAGCCTGAGTCAGCTGGCCGGGCTTTGAGACAGGTGCCCTGGGTGTGTTAATCGCAGTGTAGACATAACATTAGGCTACATCTCCAGTGCAATGAAACACCCACGGCTGGCCCAGGTCACATTAATCAGGGTCATGCGGCTTGGTCTATAGTAAAGTTGGCAGTGTCCGTGTCTCGGCTCAGGCTGAGTCCCCTGCTCTAGGAGCCCAGAAGGTCAGGAGGGAGTTTAGCAAGTGGAAATGGTAAAACTGCATTGAGGGGACTGGACCACTGACCTACCAGCTCTTAACACCCAAACTTTCGGTAACTCTGTTAGCAGTGCCTGTGAGTGTAATTTAAACCATTATAAAAACCACACTGGGCTAGTCCCAAAGGTCTGTCTAGCTCTGAATCTTGTTTTCTGACAGTCGCCAACACCTGGTGCCTCAAAAGCCACTCAACCAAGCACCACTACGAGTTGAACCCAGGATCTCCTGTTTACCAAACAGGTGCTGTAATCAGCTAAGCTATGGTGCCTGCTGTTACTTAAAGCATCGTGTCTGCCCACACCTGACTCCGCCAATCCCCAGTGAGCCCTGTTTGCTCGTGTTTGGATTCTGTAAAGCAGAGGAGCAGGGGAAGGTTTACTCCCAAGGTGTGTGAGTGATTATTTGGACAGGTCTACACTACAAAATTAGGTCGGTGTAACCACATTACTTAGATGTATAAAAAATTTACACTCCCCCAAGCAATGCAGTTATAGCAAACTAATGCCGGTGTAGCTAGCAGCTCAGCCGTCAGAACGTTCTGGAGCTATGAAAGGGGAGGGGCCCAGCCTCTAGCAGGAATGCAGGGCCGGCGAGTTCACAGCAGGCATTGTGGGATACTGCAGGAGGCCAGTTATGGTGATATAATGAACAGCAGCATTTACACTGACAATTTTGTTGCTTTAAGTTTGCTGCAAAAAGCTCTAGGCCTCTCATCAAGGTGGTTTTATTTGTCACCAAAACAGGGCAGTTTTGTGGCCAGACGTGGCATTGCAGTGTGTGCCGCAGCCAAAAGCTGGTGACCAAGGGAGCGTTGTGTGTTTTTCACACACCTGAGCAATATAATGATGCTAAAATAACTTTGTAATGTGAATCTTTGGCCAGGTCTGCACACACACAGCTTGCAAGAAAAATGTCACCAGCAGAATCCAAACACATGCAAAGCTTGTCAGGCCCTGGTGGGGATGGCAGGGAGTCAGGTGTGAGCAGACAATATCCCTTAGCCACAGGCCAGCACCATGGCTTAGATGGCTAAAGCACCTGCCTTGTAAACAGGCGACCCTGGGTTCAACTCCCAGTCGTGCCTTGTTGAGTAGCTCTTAGCGCACCTAGTATTGGCTACAGCCAGAGGATAGAACTAGATGGACCTTCAGTCCAGTGTGGCTGTTCTTATGGTTTAAATTATGCTCACAGGCACTGATAATAGAGTTACTGAAAGTTTGGGAGTTAAGAGCTGATAGATCAGTGTTCCAGCCCATCACAGATGACCCCTCCCTCTGGGACGGGGCAGGTCTGAGCTCTCACACCAAAAGGCTCATTGTGGCTGCCAGAATCTGTGGTCAGCTCATTTAGTTTACACCAAGGGTTGAGTCCTGCTTTGTGCACCATGTGTGAGAATGTAAAAGCAGCAAAGAATCCTGTGGCACCTTATAGATGAACAGACGGTTTGGAGCATGAGCTTTCGTGGGTGAATACCCACTTCTTCAGATGCATGTAATGGAAATATCCAGGGGCAGGTATATATATATGTGTGCTAGCAAGCAAGCTAGAGATAATGAGGTCAGTTCAATCAGGGAGGATGAGGCCCTGTTCTAGCAGTTGAGATGTGAAAACCAAGAGAGGAGAAACTGGTTCTGTAATTGGCAAGCCATTCACAGTCTTTGTTCAATCCTGAGCTGATGGTGTCAAATTTGCAGATGAACTGAAGCTCAGCAGTTTCTCTTTGAAGTCTGGTCCTGAAGTTTTTTTGCTGCAGGATGGCCACCTTAAGGTCTGCTATAGTGTGGCCAGGGAGGTTGAAGTGCTCTCCTACAGGTTTTTTTGTATATTGCCATTCCTAATGTCTGATTTGTGTCCATTTATCCTTTTCCGTAGAGACTGTCCAGTTTGGCCGATGTACATAGCAGAGGGGCATTGCTGGCATATGATGGCATATATTACATTGGTGGATGTGCAGGTGAATGAACCAGTGATGGTGTGGCTGATCTGGTTAGGTCCTGTGATGGTGTCGCTGGTGTAGATATGTGGGCAGAGTTGGCATCGAGGTTTGTTGCATGGATTGGTTCCTGAGCAAGAGTTATTATGGTGTGGTGTGCAGTTACTGGTGAGAATATGTTTCAGGTTGGCAGGTTGTCTGTGGGCAAGGATTGGCCTGCCACCGAAAGCCTGTGAAAGTGTGGGATCATTGTCCAGGATGGGTTGTAGATCCTTGATGATGCATTGGAGGGGTTTTAGCTGGGGGCTGTATGTGATGGCCAGTGGAGTCCTGTTGGTTTCTCTCTTGGGTTTGTCTTGCAGTAGGAGGCTTCTGGGTACACGTCTGGCTCTGTTGATCAGGACTCCACTGCGCAGATCGGGGAGGCTGCGGGGTGAGACCGGGCTGGGGGGCTGGGAAAGGGAAATGTCTGTGCAGCCTGGGGGGGGGCATGGCCGGGGGGGGGAAGAGCAGGTGACCCCCGAGGAGCGGGGAGAGAAAGGGGGGGGCTGAGATCCCCTCGGATTTACCGCTGGCCCCCCCGTGGGGACCCCCCTCCTCTCCCGTCCTGCCCCCTTTCTCCCTAGAGAGCAACGAGCAGCACCCAGGGTGACCCCCCCTCCCCCAAACCCCTGAGAAGTTCCCTGTTCCCCTCCCCCCATTGTGCCCCATTTTCTCTGCCCTTCGCCAATGGCCAGTTCAGATCTCAGGTTTGGGGTGTTTCCCCCATTTTCACCTGCAGGGATTTGTCCTTGTGTGGGTGGGAAATGGTTCCCCCGAGTGATTTCTGAACTGGGCAGAGGCTGGAGGGGCCCTGAGACAGGGACACCTCTGGGCTGGGCTGGGGGGGGGCCCTCTCTGCTGGCAACAGGGCGTGGGAAGGGGAGGGAGGAGCAAGTGTCCCCGATAGAGAGGGGCCCAGCCCCAGATTTTCTAGTCCAACTACTCCTCTCCTCTCCAACTTCTCCCTCCCCCCCCATCACTAGCTAGTCACATTCCCAGACCCATTGTGGCCACAATACTCCCGTTGGCAGCCCCTCCCCACAGCCAGCGACCTTCTGACTCCAGCCCCGCTCCTTTCCCCTGTGAAAAGACATCACCCAGGGCTCCCTTCTGGCCCTCTGAGTGTGAGGCAAGAAGAATCCGTCCCATCCTGTTGTTGATTCAATATCCCTGTATAATCCCCTCCAGTTTCCCCTCTTTTCTCTTAAACTGTTGAATGGTGACATAAAATCTCCCCACATGTTGATGCTTGTCCCTTATATTGGCAAATGTTTAGTTTGTGCCCCATTCTCTCCTCAGTTCTGAAATACTGATATTGAATTCTTAAAAATCTTCCCACTTTTCTCTCCAGGTGTGTGACTGAGATCAGGGCTCCTATCGTACTGAGCGTGGCCCTGTTCTGCCAGGCACTGGAGAGACCCCAGCTGAGATCTGGACCCTGTTCTGCCAGGCACTGAAGAGACCCCAGGTGAGATCAGACCCCACTGTTGTGCCAGGTAAAACTGAGACGTGCACCGAAATCACAGCCCCCCTTGTGCCAGGCAGCACACGACTGCGACCCAAACCGCTGCCTCCATTGTTCTGGGCACTTCAGAGACCTCGACTGAGATCTGTGTCCCCATTGGGCCTGGCATTGCACTGACCCTAACAAAGATCACACCCCACCACTGTACTGTGCACTGCACAGACCCTGACAGAGATCCTGCCCCCACATTTTTGCCAGTTGCTGCAGGAGCCCTAAACAAAATCAGGGATCCTGTAATGCTGGGAGTTGCAGAGTCCCCAACTGAGATCAGGCTTCCTGTTGTGCAGGGCTCTGCACGGACACTGACCATGATCAGGGTCCCCATTGTGACAGCTGCAGAAAAGACACCAAAGATATCGCTACCCTGCTTTCAAAAATCCCCAGCTCGCCCCATCCCCTGCCGCTCCCCCCCCAGCCCTAACCCCCCCAGCGCACCCCAAACTCCCAGCTCTTCCCAGCCCTGACCCCCCCGGCCTCTAAATCCCCTGGGCACCGCTCGCCAGGGCACAGCTGGGGGGAGCTGGGAGTTTGGGGTGTGCTGGGCGGGTCAGGGCTGGGGGGAGCTGGGAGTTTGGGGTGCGCTGGGGGGGTCAGGGAGGGGTGGAGCTTGGAGTTTGGGGCGCGCTGGAGGGGGATCAGGGCTGGGGATTGGTGGCTGTTTAGAGGTCACAAGCCCTCCCAGCGCTGCCGCTGTATTAAACCGCTCCCCGGGAAAAGGCGGGGGGGGTCGGTTTCTCAGCAGGGGAAAAGGAGAAGGGGCGGGGAGACGGTCTGCCTAGCCCCGGTGCAGGCTGGGAGATGTAGTTCCCGACTCTCCCTGCACAGGAAGTGACTTTGGGGAGGGCTGTGGATCTGGCTCGCGCGGGGCCGTTGGAGCCTCTCCCGGGGCCGGAGAAGGGTTTGTGCCATGGGGGCTCTGGGCATGCGCAGATAGTGGTGGGAGAGCCCTTCATTAACCCCCCCGCGCCCGGCCCGGGCCCTGCCCTGCTGGAGCTGCCCTGGGGCCGCCCTGGGCTCTGCCCGCCCCGCTGCGGAGCTGCAGCTCCAGGTCCCGGAGCGAGCCCCGGGGGGAAGCCGGGCCGGGTGGTGACTCTGCCCCAGTGTCCGGGGGGGGGACCCGGCATCTCGCAGCGCCGGGATCTGCTCAGGGGGGGGGGGTAGCGCCCGCTGGGGGCTCGGAGCTGCTGTCCCTGCAGGAGCCCAGCACCCCCCGGGCCCGGCCAGGATCTGCCCTGGGGCCCCGCGGGACCTGGCGGGGGGAGGGGCCTGGCCCCACTCGGGTCCCTGCGTGGGGCTGGGCGGGGCTGGGGGGTGAGACCGGGCTGTGACCCAAACAGCTGCCTCCATTGTTCTGGGCACTTCAGAGACCTCGACTGAGACGTTTGTCTCCGTTGGGCCTGGCATGGTACTGACCCTAACAAACATCACACCCTAACACTGTACTGTGCACTGCACAGACCCTGACAGAGATCCTGCCCCCACATTTTGCCAGTTGCTGCAGGAGCCCTAAACAAAATCTGGGATCCTGTAATGCTAGGAGTTGCAGAGTCCCCAACTGAGATCAGGCTTCCTGTTGTGCAGGGCTCTGCACAGACGCTGACCAAGATCAGGGTCCCCATTGTGATAGGTGCGGAAAAGACACCAAGAGTATCTCTACCCTGCTGTTAAACCCCCCCAGCTGGCCCATGCCAGCTGACTCAGGCTCACAGGGCTCAGGTGAAGGGGCTGTTTAATTGCAGTGTAGATGTCTGGGCTCAGGCTGGAGCCAGGCTGTAGGACCCTGCGAGGTGGGAAGGTGCCAGACCTTGGGCTGCAGCCCCAGCCAGAACAGTGACACCGCAATTAAACAGCCCTGCAGACTGAGCCGTGTGAGCCCAATTCAGCGGGCACAGGCCAGCCGCCGGTGTCTGACTGCAGTGTAGACATGCCCACAGGGACAGAGAGGCCTTGTCAAAAAAGGCACAAAGACTAAATAGGGCAATGGTGGGAGGCGACTCTCCATTTTACAGATGGGGAAACTGAAGCTTAGAGAGCTGAAGTGATTTGCTCAAGTTTGCATGGAGAATTTGTGGCAAAACTGGGAACTGAACCCAGATTGTTTCAGTTCTTGCCTCTTCCCTTATCCACAAGCCCAGCATGTGTGTTCAGCATTGCTCTGGCCTGTATCTGCCTTGCATTGGCTTCCAAGGGAGACTGTGGAATTCCCTTCACTGGAGGTTTTTAAGACCAGGTTAGAGATTCACCAGTCTGGGAATGTCTAGGGATACTTGGTTCTGCCTCAGCACAGGAGGCTGGAGTAGACGCCCTCTCAAGATCCCTTCCAGGCCTGCATTGAAATAATTCTCTTTTGTGCTGTGTCCTGTTCTATGCTGAGCTGTTTTGCATGTTGCATTTTCTAACTGTGATTGCACCATGTTGTGTTGCATAGTTTTATGGTGCATTGTTTTGCCTCAGATGATCATATTGGTCCCTTTTGACCCTAAGGTCTATGAGTCTATGAGATTGTTTAGTGTCTATGTTGTGTTGGTTTGAGTTGAGCTATTTTGCATTGTGTACTTTTGTCCTAAGATGTGTTAGTTTGCATTGTGTTCCTTTCTTCTCCTTAGTATTGTGTCATTTTATGCTATGCAATGTAGTTTTTTGTTTTGTTGTTGTTTTTTGAATGGCTTGACATCTTCATGTTGTGCGGTTTTTCTCTGTATGTTGTTTTATACATATATATCGCATAGCATCCTTGAAATGTAGGGCTAGATAGGACCTCAAGATGTCATCAAGTCCAGCTGTCTCTGCTGAGGCAGGGCCAATTATATGTTGATTATCTCTGACAGAGGTTTGTCTTACCTACTCTTAAAGACTTGCAGGAAAAGAGACTCCACAGCCCCCCTTGTAAGACTATTCCAGAGCTGAAGTACCTCAGCTCTGGTGACACGCACACAGATTTTAGTGGTGAGCAGCTGTGGAGAGAGAGGAGACCCCAGTGAGTGGGCAGCTGGGTAAAGAGACTAAAGCTGAGAGGAGAAACATTGATGTGTGCAAGGTCTGTAACAGAGCTAAAACTAGATCCCAGTTCTAGTGCCACCGTCCTGTTGTTCTGGGCACTGAAGGTCTCTGCCATACTGGCGTTTTAGGCACTGGTGCAAACCCTTAGTACAGACAGACTTTACACTAGTGCACTCTGGCACTGGTGCATCATGTCCCTATTTGAAGGTTTGAAGTGGTGGGGTGGGAGGGGCAGTGACCTCACAGAGGCCTGGGGCTGGCTGACCAGTGCAGCTGGTAAGGGAGGGGCAGCAGTGAGTGCTGGAGGTATGAGCGAGGAGCACAACCCCACAGGACTGGACACTGACTTCTCCTGACTCGTGACACACACACCCAGCTGTGTGCAGGGACTGCAGCTGAGCTGTCCTGTCAAGACAGCCTGTGCATCCGTGGACAAACCATCTCTTCCTGCAGCCTAATACAATGAGGTGTGGGGACCTTTCCAAGCTGCGGGTTATGTGGCTCTGGCGTTAACGGGGTATGTTCCTGGCTGTGTCCCTGACCTGCTTGGTGACCTTGGGGAAGTCACAGCCCCTCTCTGTTTTCCTCCTACCCATTGTCTCTTTGGATTGTGATCTCTTTGGGGCATGGACTGTCCCTCTCTGTCTGTGCAGTGCCGAGCAGAATGGGGGTGCCGATCTCAGTCAGGTTCTCTGCCATGTGCTGCACGGTGGGGCCCTGATCTCCATCAGTGTCTGTGCAACAGAAAGCACAGCTTATAGACTCAGAGACATTAAGGGCAGAAGGTAGAGGTGTATTTCAGATGATGTCTCATCAGTGCCTTTTCTAACAGTACTAACCCTTTTATGTGTCTGCTGGAAATACCTCACGTGATGTATCCTAGGACTGCATTAACCTATTTCATGACTGCATCACATTGGCAGCTCATAATTATCCTTTGATCAACCAGTCTCCTCTGTCACTTCCAATTGATAAATCCCCAGCTTATTGCAAAATTATACACTTGGGGACTTACAACTAGAATTTGTGCACTATTCATTTTCATCCCATTTCTGTTACTCCAGCTTTCAAGGACATGCAGATTTTCTTGTATGATTTTCCTGTCTTCCTCCATATTGGCAATCCCTCCCGGCTTTGTGTCCCATTCCCACTTCTTGTGCCAAGATCACTAATAAAAGTGTTGAGTAAGATTGGTCCCAAGGCTGATCTGAGGAACTCCACTAGTAACTCCCTCCAGCCTGACAACTCACCATTCAATATGATCCCCTTGTAGACTCTCCTTGAACCAATTCTTTATTGACCTTTCGGTTCTCATATTAATCCCCATCTCCAATTTAACAAATAGTTTCCCATGTGGAACTGTATCAAAAACCTCACTCACGTCCAGTTCAGGTTTCTGTGGTACAGTCTACCTTTTGTAACACCATGTTTTATTGATTTATAGTGCTGAAGGCTGGGAGGAAGTGTTAGCAATAGGCTGAGAATGGCCATGTGGAGGTAGGGGATGGGATGGCAGACAGTGGGGTGGGGGGGGGATGCGGCATTGAGGTGTATCTGGGAATGTGTTTTGTAGGAGTCTATGTCTCTGCTCCCTGTGGCTGTGGTGCATTCCGTACCAAAGCAGCATGTCAGCAGAGCAGACGCACACACTGTATCTCTGTCTGTAATACGCAGCGTTCACTACCAGACGGGCTGGGCAATTTTTTAGAGACCCAGCTTGATTTCCTGGCTGGGGTGGGTTCAGTTGGACGGGGGTCTGGGGCTCTGATAGTTTGCGATGTTCCTTTTTGCATGGTCAGTTCTTTCCATTTATTGTTTTACCTCCACCTATGCCCGAGGCCACTCTCTTCTTAACTTGCTTCGGTTATTTCACTTCCAGTTTTTAAATGGGCTCTAAGAATTACAAAGCTGAATGAACGATAAACAAACAGAAGCATTTGAATGTTGGCCCATAGCTGGTAGAACTATACCTAGTGATGGTCGGCTTTAATTTCCTGGTTACCTCTAGCATTTTCTGGTGGAGTGGATAAAGCAGTGTCGAAGAGCCTAATGCGCCTTTTTAGGGCAAAAGGGCTCGTCAGGTCTTAGCTCTCTAAGGAACATGTTACCAGCCAGGGCTTGTAGTCTTTCAGGAGAGGTGCACTGGGTTGTATTTAGGAATCTCAAAATGAAAGTTGAAGACGGCTGGTTCACAATATCCAATGAAATCTTGCAAACAATTATACAAATGGACCCTACTGCTGTTAAAACAACATGGTATTAATACTGATTCAAAACTGACATTAAAATTACGAGGTAAACACATGAGAAATGAACTGACACCTACTTACCATTTCTTATTGCCTAAAATTTTGACACCCGCTCACACTATCTTTTTTTAAAAGCGCTGCCCAGCACACAGTCATGTTAATGAATGAGAGCACACCCTTTATTGACTGCTTTGTGTTGCATGATCATCTGATTAAGCACCTAATTACAACTGTACCACTGTAAGTGGAAATGCATCAACCCAGCTTAGCTCCAAGTTGTTGAGATGGGAATGAAAAATTTCTAAATTAAATACATGGCAGAATGGTTAATGGGGAAAATACACTGAAATGCCTCTACCCAGTCCTGTTGACTTCTCCTAAACCCTCCATGAGTTCTGGCCTCTTGGTCAACTTGGCTCCCAGTCTCGCAACGGCTGTGCCCTCTCCCAGCCTAACCCATTTTTACTGCAATTGTTCACCCTCCTCATCCAGGCAGGGGGTTGGCGCTGCAGCCCCTAAGGTACCTGCGTTAATCACAGTCTCTCGAACCAGGGCTATTTAGATTTCAGGGAATGATTTATCTGAGTTACTGACTCTGGGAGGTGGGAGAGAGGAGAGGCTGAGAGGGCATTTGCTCTTAGGGCCATGTTCAACCCTGGTAGGCTCCTGTTACCTCGTTCTCCACCCTCTCCCATGTGTGTCTGCTCATGTGTCAGTGTGTCACCTTCTGATCATAATGCCACTGGCTTCAGCAGAGCTCCCAGACAGGAACTACATCACAAGAGGGTTACGGTACTGAGAGTAAAATACATCTCAAGGAGAGAGTAATTATCCTGAAATGAAACATTCCAATCTAGGAAGTGAAAGAATTCAAGTACTTCATTACTTAAAATTATGCTTGAAATGATTAGATTTTTATGAATAAATTGCAATAAATGTTGATTTCACTGTACACAGACAAATGAAAAATAATTTGTATAGGTAATATACAGAAATGCTTCTGGAGAGAGTGGAGTTTGATTTAAGGATATTTACACGGTATATTTTGGGTGTGACATTGACAATTTCTCTTTGAACGGTTATATGATTTGGCTTTTGGAATCTCAGCAGTTACTCTTATTAAATAATTGTTGTCTGATGACCTCCCCTAACTTCCCACAGCTCTGAACATTGAAATTGTAAACACTGAAAAAAGGGCTTAAAAATAAATATCGCTATCTATTGAAATTAAAAGAAAGAAAGAGACAAAATGAATTTTGACAAACCCACTTAACAGCAATTGCAATATGTTAGGGGATGGAAATTCACAACTAGGGCACCAACCTTAATTCTGCCCTGTAGTGACACCAGGCAATTGCCGTAGGGCTACAATTTAGGCATTTTAGTGTATATATTCCCAGATTACAAATCGGTATAATCTAAAGACACATGAGATCTTTTCCTCAGGATATCACCGTAACTGGTTTGTTTCTCTTGTTGGTAATTCCCAGAAATGAACAGATTATTAACGTTTTGTCAGTTATGAAGTGGCCATTTCAGATTTCTGGGGAGTGTCTGTTGTTTGGCACTAGGGGCCAGGTCCTTGAAGAGATGGAACCTTGGTTTCATTTTAACTTCTCCATGCTCAGCAGCTTCTGGAATTTGGTTCAAAGTATTTACATGTTTCCCTGCCCTGTTGTTAAAAGTGCTGCTTTAGAAAGTGGGGAAGGGCAGGAACTGTCTGCAGGATCAATAGCTGAGTCCCTTAGGCCTTGGCTACACTCACACTTTACAGCGCTGCAACTGGGGTGTGAAAAAACACCCCCCTGAGCGCTGCAAGATACAGCGCTGTAAAGCATCAGTGTAATCAGGGCAGCAGTGCTGGGAGCGCGGCTCCCAGCGCTGCACGCTACACCCGTAAAGGAAGTGGTGTACATGCTGCGCTGGGAGAGCTCTCTCCCAGCGCTGCCGCTCTGACTACACTCACACTTCAAAGCGCTGCCGTGGCAGCGCTCCCGCAGCGGTGCCGGGGCAGCGCTTTGAAATTCCAAATGTAGCCATACCCTTAGATAGTTATAGCTCATCGGAAGGAAGATGGGGATTAGTGGGTGTCTGGGGATTTGATAATAAACATACAAATATCATTGTTCTTAGTGAATTTTCATCTTCTAATTCCCATAACCCACTAATTATCCCTGGCTGCCCCCAGTCTTCTGGGGAGGGAGAACTAGTAAACTCCTGTGGCCAGTGTGGAACCTAAGGCACAAGGATCTTTCCGTGGCTGACTCAAAGTCACCCAGATTGAAATTCACTTCACTGGATAAATCCCTAGTTGCTGAGCTCCGCAGACGGGTGGAGAGGTGAATTCCATCCCCCATTCTTGAGCATGGACCCCCCTCCAATTCTCACCCTGATCTAAGACACTACCCCAGCCTTCCTCCTGCAGTGATGGACGCACTTGATGCTGCCAGAGCCATCTGCCATGGGATCTAGAGGGGGCAGAGGCTGAGCTCCAGAACTGCTCCCCCTGGCCACAGCCCCCAAGCTGTGCTGGAGTTGTCCTGACTTTCCAATCTGCAGATCGGTCCAGCTGTGCCCAGCCCGTGCACCCGCCACACACAAACTGTCACAACAAACATGCCAGGATTGGGAAAGACCATCTGGGGCTGGCTGCAGTCTCCCTTTGCTGCTGTGAGGGGAATGGGGTGGTCCCTCATATAGGATACAAACGTACCCAGGGGCAGAAGGGAAATGTTGTTTCTTCCAGGGGTTTGAAATGTTTGGTTTAGAGTCCTGAGCTCTGTCTTCCTGTTTGTCTCCTTCTGCCACTTTCAGATCTCTTGGAGAGACAAGGTGGGTGAGGTAATTTTTTTAGAACCAATTAAAAATAGCTTTATGGTATCCTGGGACCAACATGGGTACAACAACTTTCCCCTTTGTACCCCCTCCCCATCTCATCTCCCCCTCAGCGGAGACTGTCCCATGTGCTAGGAAAATAAGGGTTCAGTCCTGTCACTGAATTGGGTCTTGCCAGCACTAACGGGAGTGAAAGCCTGTGTGCATTAATGACAGCAGCAGCTCTGGGACTCGACCCATAGGGAGAAGAGATGGGAGTGAGCAGGTTATGTTTGTGCCAGGTGTGAGTTACTCATGTGGGAATTCTGCACCACTGGGTATGCACAGAATTCACGTCCAGCTGAGAATTTCTTTTTTTTGGCGTGAAGAAGATACATTCTGCCTGAGAAGTGCTACAGTTCTGCCTTTCACCCACCAAAGGCCCCTGTGGCACCAGAGCAGGCAGCATTCAGCTGGGTTCATCTTGCTGGTGATTTGTTGCCCCAAGCTCTACCCCAAATGAGAAGAGAGTTAGTGGGTGGAACTTGGGAGAGTCCTGAGACGGCTGCCTCTGGGGGTGGGGACAGGGTGGTCATTCTCTACTCTCAAGAGGATGTGAAAAGGGCACAGGAGGAGCAAGTGTCCCCTATGGAGACTGCCCAGCCCCAGGTTATCCAGTCCCAGACGCTTCTTCCCCCACCATACCCCAAACCTCTTCACCCCTCCAACCATCAATTGCCAGTCTTCCCTC
Source organism: Gopherus flavomarginatus (assembly GCF_025201925.1). NCBI lineage: Eukaryota > Metazoa > Chordata > Testudines > Testudinidae > Gopherus > Gopherus flavomarginatus. The sequence goes on from NC_066639.1 coordinate 5,869,996, forward strand.
GCTGGTAGCCCTTCCTGACTGGCAGAGACCCTCTAAGCCAGTAGTGTGTCAGGGCTCAACCTTCTGGCTGAGTCCTCTGACCACTTTCTTCCTCTCTCGGGGTGACATGCCACAGGGGCCACACAAATCTACATTGCTTAGGCTTTGGCTTCAGCCCCAGGTAGGGGCTCAGGGCCCTGGACTTCAGCCCCATGCACTGGGACTTAAGTTTTCTGCCCTGGGCCTCAGTGAGTCTAATACTGGCCTTGCTTGGCACCCGCCCTGAAACCTGCTAGTGGCCCCTAGCGGGTCCAGGACCCCTAGTTGAGAACCACTGCCTTAGCCTACAAATCTCAGCAATGTTCAGGTTACTGCCAGTCATAGAATCATAGAATATCAGGGCTGGAAGGAACCTCAGGAGGTCATCTAGTCCAACCCCCTGCTCAAAGCAGGACCAGTCCTCAACTAAATCATCCCAGCCAGGGCTTTGTCACGCCTGACCTTGTCCCAAAGGACCAGTCACTTACTGAGGTCAGTTGAATCTTAGATCTCACAGCAAAGACAATACTTGTAGCCAGTCCTGTAATAACCTGTATTAAGACTTATTTAAAAGGAAACGAGAGTTGTTTACGAAGTTAAAGCAGGTAATCCTATAGATGGAGACAAGTTACAGTCTTAAATTTCAAAAGGTAATAGAAGCCTCTATAATAAGCAAGCCCTGTATCTTCCTTAGGACTAACCCAGGCTAATCAGCTTGGGATCTCTTGCTTATGCCTAGAATCTTTGTCCCCCAGAGTCCAAGCAGCATACAGATAATCAGTTCCTTCTGTATGGGTTTTTTTATCCCCTTCCTGCCATGTGCTCTGAGCTGCAAACTGAGCTAATGAGAAGTCAAGAGCACAACAACAGTCTTTTGTCGTCTTTAACATCCCATAATAGTCTTTCTGGTGTTGATGAACCTTTCCTGCCAGGCAGGATGTAATGCATTTGGTTGCCAGTCAGCACTTCACCTAGGTAAAGTCTCTCTCCTGTCTGGTGATTTACAGAGCCACAGAGGCTCACAATGCAATTAGTCAGATATTAACCCAGGCAGCAACTCACAAGCATTCAATAAAGTGTAAACACATTCTTATAATCCTAGTCCCTAATACTAACACGGGTGAGTCAGACTGATTCCAGCTATGTGTTTGTCCCTGTTCCATGAAGACATGGGGGCTTTTGCAAGAGCTAACTTCTCATCTGCCAGTGTCACAGGCAGGATGGGCAGGGATGGTGTCTCTAGCCTCTGTTTGCCAGAAGCAGGGAATGGGTGACGAGGTGGATCATTTGATGATTACCTGTTCTGTTCATTCTCTCTGAAGCACCTGGCATTTGCCACTGAGCTAGATGGACCATTGGTCTGATGCATTGGGCAGCTCTGACATTCTTATGTTCACAGTCTCTGTCAGGAGTATCTACTCATTTGGACTCACTGTGGGGCCACAGAAAGAAACAAGATGTTCTGAGGCAAGAAGGCCCAGTCTCAGAGCCCCAGGGCTCATGCTTCCCAAAAGCTAAAACTAGGCCCAGCCCATGAAAGGGGCACTGCCAGGAGACACTGTATAAAGGCTGGAGCATCAAACAGCTTTGTAAACCTGAGAGAGCTGCCTTGGGAACAGTGACAGGGAGAATTCCCCAGAGTGACTCCTTTGATTCTTCTGTTCTCTGGCCTTTGGTTCATAGAATTATAGAACTGGAAGGGACCTCGAGAGGTCATCTAGGCCAGTCCCCTGCACTCAAGGCAGGACTCAATATTATCTAGACAATCCCTGACAGGTGTTTGTCCAGCCTGCTCTTAAATATCCCCAGTGATGGAGATTCCACAACCTCCCTAGACAATTTATTCCAGTGCTTAGCCACTCTGACATTTAGGAAGTTTTTTTCCTAATCTCTATCCTAAACCACCCTTGCTGTAATTTAAGTCCATTGCTTCTTGTCCTATCCTCACCGATTCAGAAGAACAATTTTTCTCTGGCATCCTTGTAACAACCTTTTATGTACTTGAAAACTGTGATCATGTCCCCTCTGAGTCTTCTCCAGACTCAACAAACCCAGTTTTTTCAATCTTCCCTCATTGGCCATGTTTTCTAGACCTTTATTCATTTTTGTTACTCTTCTCTGGACTTGCTCCATTTTGTCCACATCTTTTCCTGAAATGTGGTCCCCAGAACTGGACACACTACTCCAGTTGAGACCTAATCACTGCGGAAGTAGAGCGACAGAATTACTTCTCGTGTCTTGTTTACAATACTCCTGCTAATACATCCCGAAATGATACTTACTGTTGCAAAAAAAGTGTAACTCTGTTGACTCATATTCTGCTTCTGATCCACTATTACCCCCAGATCCGTTTCCACAGCACTCCTTCTTTGGCAGTTATTTACCCATTTTGTATGATTGTTCCTTCCTAAGCGCTGTACTTTGCATTTGTCGTTATTGAATTTCATCCTATTTACTTCAGACCATTTCTCCAGTTTGTCCAGATGACTTTGAATTTCAGTTCTATCCTCCTAAAGTCCTTGCAACCCCTCCCAGCTTGGTATCGCCTGCAAACTTGATAAGTGTAACAGAGAGACTCTGCTGCTGGAGGGTTTTCACCATGTGTCAGAGGGTTACACCCTGGTAAGGAGGGGGCTAGATCTGTACTGGAATAAGGTCACTCTGTGCTTCCGAGTGTGGCAGAACCTAGAATGTCCATTAGCAGGGGAAATCCTGGGGGGAATCAACATGTGGAAAGGAGAGAAACCCTGTCTGAATGCTCTCACATTTGCCCTTCTCACCCTGGCAGGCTACAGATTAACGTCCACTGTTTTGCTCCAGATCATCCCATCCTCCCAGGGGGAAGGCAATGGCTGCAATGGAGCTGGTTCAGGTAAGGGATTCTCAGGGAGCTGGTGGTGGGTTCTGCTTGGAGGGAGAGAAGCGGTAAATGTATAGGAGGGTGGGAGCCAGTGATGAGCTGCCAAAATATTAACAACAGGTTCCTTCCTCCTCACTTCACTGAGGGGCTCATGCCCCCCCGGGGGTCATGCCCCATGCAACCCCCCCTGTTCCTTGACACCCCCCCAGGGACCCCTGATCCATCCCCCCCTTCCCTTGTCCCTGACTGCCCCCTGCCACCCCATCAAACCTCTCCTCTCATTCTTGATGCCCCCTCGGAACCTCTGCCCCATCCAACCATCCCTTCTCTCTGTCCCTGACTGCCCCCCACCACCTCATCCAACCCCTGCTCCTTCCTGACATGCCCTCCTGGGACCCTTGCCCCCATTCAATTCCCTTGTTCCCTGCCCTCTGACCGCCCTGACCCCTATCCACCCCCCACAACCCACCAAACACCCCCTCCCTGCTCCCTGCCCCCTTACCACACTGCCTGGGGCCAGGACTGGGACAGCTCTGCCGGGACCATCGACTGGACGCCGCAGGGACCCAACTCCCTGAAGCCAGGGCTGGAGCCTGCTCGGCCGGGTGACTGCGGTGCTGGGGGACCTGAGCTGGGCTGGGTCGGAGCCGCTCAGGCAGGGACCAGCCCCGAGCCAGGGGTGCTTAGACGGGACCCGGCTGGGTGCGCTTGACCATGGCCATGGTGGAGCTGCACAGGTGGAGCCGGACTGAGCCATACTGCGCATCCGCCCCCCGCACCCCCTCCGGACCAGGTTACCTGCCTGCTGCTTGTTTCAGGCTTCCCTTGAACATTTGGATTCGCAGGAAGCAGGGGATGGGGAGGAGAAGGAGGATGGAGCTTTCAGAGGAGAGGGGGAGGTGGGCTGAGGGCTGGGTGGACAACTACCTGAGCCTTTGTTAAATTTAAAAGCTTTTTTAGAACCAGTTGTCCTGGAACACCCTGTTCTAAAAAGGCTTGTAAATTTAACAACCTGTTCATGCGAACCGGCTGAAGCTCACCACTGGTGGGATCTGCTAGAGGTGGTGGGAGGTAGGAAATATCTTTAGTGGAGAAAAGAGGGGACAGGATGTGACAAAACTGCTGAGACTTGTGTACTCTAGGGTGTGATGGGTTCTCACCCCGGGATACAGTCTGAGGGGCTTCTGAGAACCGCTGTGCCCTCTAACCCTCAAGCCGGGCTGGCCCTTCTCACACTGCTTTGCTGGAGATTCAGCCTGCCTCTCCAGGGCCTGTTATCACCCAGCATGACAGCAGGTGGCTCCATGCAGCCAACTAATTTACCTGAGTGCGTTACCTAAGCCACTCAAGGAGAGATAGAAGACAACAGCCAATTTCCCAGCGATAAGTGTTAGCAAACAGATCAAAGCAGATTACTTAGCAAATAACTGAAAGCTCAGACCAAGCCTAACATGCTAGATGGATAGAATTTGAATTAGCAATTTCTCACCCTGACTGATGATACAAGCAGTCCACCAAGTTTCCATACCAAGCTAGAAATCCCTTTACCCTGGAACCAGCACTTCCCCCAGTTCAGTGTTCGTTCCTCAGGTGTTTCCAGGAGTTCTCTTGTGCAGGGAATGAGGCCAAGAGCTGATGTCCCACTCCACTTATGTAGCTTTTCCATATGGCAGGAACCCTTTGTTCTAACCTCAGTTCCCAGTCCGGTTTGTGGAAAAATATAGGTAGCAAAATGAAGTTCATTGTCATGTGGTCTGGTCACATGCCCTAGCATGCCCTGCTGAGTCACAGTAGCCATGACTCCTAGGCTGGCTGAACCGTTCACAGGAGGGCTAAGCTCTTGCACAGTCCATTGTCTTTGTTGATGAGCCATGAACACTGTCTGGCTTCTTCATTGTTGTACCTGAAAGGCTCGTTGTGGCTGTTAACCCAGAGTAAGCACATTTGAAAGATAGATACAGAGTCAATATCCATAACACAGGTAAGATAATCATATTCAGCAAATCATAACTTTTCCAGTGACACCACACATGAGACACTTTGTACAAAATGAGTCATGTCCTAATCATATTATAATCCTGCCACTATGTTGAATATGGGCTGTCGTGTCAGATAGGTTCTAATTTCAAGGCACAGGCTTTGGGAATGAAACTTCCCCTCTTTGTGGAACAGGAAATAACCCTCCAGCCAGGGCTGGGACAACTTCCCAGACTCCCAGTGCTGAAACCTGAACCTCCTGACACTTCATTAGTTACCCCTATCCCTAGCCTTTGTGGCAACTGCAAACTTTATCGGTGATGATTTTATATTCTCTTCCAGGTCATTGATAAGAATCTTAAATAGCAGAGGGCCAAGATCCAATCCTTGCGGGAACCTGCTAGAAAGAAATCCACTCGACCATGGTTCCCTATTTAAAATCCCAGTTTTTAATTTATTTAATGTATGCCCTGTGTATTTTGTATCTTTCTAGTCAAAATATTGTGCTGAACCAACTCATGTGCCTACATATATTACGTCAGGACTATTAGCTGCAAGTAAACTTTTGATCTCATCCAATAAGGATATCCAGTTAGTTTGATAGGATCTATTGTGTCTAAACCTTTTTAATGGGTACTAATTATATTACTCTCCTTTCTTTCTTAATGAAATCCAGTATCGGCTGCTCCATTCTCTTGCCCAGTATCGATTTCAGACTGACACACTTGTAATTCGCTGCATCATCTCTTTTATACTTTTTAAATATTGGCACAGCATTAGCTTTATTCCAGTCTTCTGGAATTTCCCAAGTGTTCCAAGTCCCAATTAAAATCAACATTAACAGTCCACCACACTCCTCCAGCAGGTCTTTCAAAACTCTAGTTATCTGGACCATTGTTAGGATTGAATTTTGTCCTTTTAAAAACTTCCTTTCTTATTTTCATTGGTTGATCACTTGATTTCTGATAGCTTCCTCTTGCCAACTTTCTACAATTCTGACCTTCGAACTTCTATCCTTTACTATTGACTTCCCCTTTCTTCCATATATTTTATTTGGAGAGTGTTGGGATTCCTACCAGGGAGCTACCAGCAGGGTCCAGAGACAGCCCCATCTCCTATATTAAGCTCTGGCTAGTAGCTATGTGATAAATGTGACGACCCTGCTTCCGTCTGTCAGCTGGGAGACACAAAGGTTCTCTCTTCCTCCTGGCTGCTCTAGGCAAGGTGAGGTGGTACTCTGTTAACATGTGCCTCCTGGAGCTTCCATTTACCTGGTGCTGCTGTTCCCTGAATAGTGGGGTTGGGAGTGCGGCAGCAGGTCCTGAGTGTTGGACTCTTTCTTTTTCAGGGGCCGGTGACTTTCGAGGAGGTGGCTGTGTATTTCACTAGGGAGGAATGGGCTCTTCTGGACCCTGTTGAGAGAGCCCTCTACAGGGATGTCATGCAGGAGAACTATGAGACGGTGACCTCGCTGGGTAAGGAGTCCTGTCCCCTGGGTTATTAGAAGCTGTGGGGTCTCTAAAGAACCTGAGCAGTAATAACTTTATACCTTTATTCATCATTCAAGTTTTGACAAGTTTCTTTGTCCCCCTTTTTTTCCTTATCTCTCATACACTAGCAGGCAGCAGGGAGGGAGGAGGTAATAAGGGATGAGGAGGGAACACAAGAAGCTCCCAAGGCGCCGGGAGGTGGTGCCGGCTGCGAGTAATGGGAAGAAGCAGAGGGGAGTGTGGAGGAAGGGCACCCAGGAAGTGGGCTGGGTGGGTCAGTGGGAGGGAGGAGAGGTTTGGGGATCTAGAGCTGTGGGGGATCCCAGACCTTTAACCCTGAATCCCTACCCAAACCTCAGGTAAATCCTAGACTTCAGCATAACCACTCTCGCAAAGCCTCAACTTAATATAAGGCCCTGAACTGTAGCAAGCTTAGGCTATGTTTACTAAATCGTATCACTAAATCGACCACGGCTAGATCGATCTCAGAGCGTCAATCCTGGCTGTAGTGTCGACCTGCCCTTAATAACCCATTTCTTTATGCTCACCTCTTTGCCTCCACACTTGTTCCAAAATAATAAGTAATACTCTGATCATGGCATCTTACCTCTAGCAAGTATAAAACTGCCCACAAGACGTGAGACTAGCTTATAGATCGTAAAATCAGGGCAGGGTCAAGATGAGTGAGGGTTTGGAGAGAGTCTTGTCCCCCTCTCCCAATCTGCAGCAGCCACAAGCTGTCTTCCCTCCAGGCTCCTTGGATCTTCGAACCTGTCCCTCCTGAGGTTACGTAGCCCAGTTCTTGTTTCTTACATTCTCCTTTTTCAGAAGAATTAGAAGCTGTTGCTCCTGAATGTTAGCGTTTAATTCCCCAGCCTTCTCCTCCCACTGGGGGAGTTTAATTCTCCATCCCATTTCACCTGAGTCACTAGATTTCCTAATTCCCCAAAATGTGCTTTTGCAATGTCACAGTTCAGGGGTAGCTAAGCCTTTGACCTGCCTCCATGGTCTGCTCAAGGAATGGCCCCTCAGGTATCAGGCCTCTAGCCAGCCCCTCTCTATGGATAGGGACCCACATGCGTCTCCTTTTTGACCAGTGTGTGAGGATTGCAGCTTGTCCTCCACTGTGTTTGCTGGACTAATGTCCATTTCCTGTGCTTTGCTTTCTCTCCAGGGGCTGTGAGCAGTGTGTGTGAGATAGAGGTGGGACTTCAGTGATACTTGTATGATGCCAATACACACCTCAGTCACGTAGCTGTCATGGGGTGATATGAATGGGTCATTTAGGACTCACTGGGAGTAACCTACATCAATCTAATACCCAACAGAGACAAGAGAATGACTGTCACCCAGGGCTGCCCAGAGGATTAAGGTTGCCTGGGGTCTTCAGTGGCATGTTCCCCTTATGTGCTCTGACACCGCAGAGCATTTTCCTCGTGTCCCCCTTACCAGCTGGAAGGAGGTTACTAGTGGAGTTCCTCAAGGATCGGTTTTTGGACCAATCTTATCTAACCTTTTTATTACTGACCTTGGCACAAAAAATGGGAATGTGCTAATAAAGTTTGCGGATGACGCGAAGCTGGGGGGTATTGCTAACACGGAGAAGGACCAGGATATCATACAGGAAGATCTGGACCACCTTGTAAACTGGAGTAATAGTAATAGGATGAAATTTAATAGTGAAAAGTGCAAGGTCATGCACTTAGGGATTAATAATAAGAAGGTTAGATATACATTGGGGACGCATCAGGTGGAAGCAACAGAGGAGGAGAAGGACCTTGCACTATTGATAGATCACAGGATGACTATGAGCCGCCAATGTGGTATGGCCGTTAAAAGAGCTAATGCGGTTTTAGGATGCATCAGGCGAGGTATTTCCAGCAAAGATAAGGAGGTGTTAGTACCATTATATAAGGCACTGATGAGACCCCACCTGGAATACTGTGTGCAGTTCTACTCTCCCATGTTTAAGAAGGATGAATTCAAACTGGAACAGGTTCAGAGACGGGCTACTAGGATGATCCAAGGAATGGAAAACCTGTCATATGAAAGGAGACTCAAAGAGCTTGGCTTGTTTAGTCTAGCCAAAAAAAGTCTGAGAGGGAATATGCTTGCTCTTTATAAATATATCAGAGGGATTAATATTAGGGAGGGAGAGAAATTATTAAGCTTTGTACCAATGTAGACACAAGAACAAATGGGTATAAACTGGACACTAGGAAGTTTAGACTTGAAATTAGATGAAGGTTTCTAACCATTAGAGGAGTGAAGTTCTGGAACAGCCTTCCAAGGGGATTAGTGGGGAAAAAAGACATATCTGGCTTTAAGATTAAGCTTGATAAGTTTATGGAAGGGATAGTATGATGGGATAGCCTAATTTTGGCAATCGATCTTTGATTATCAGCAGATAAGTATGCCCAGTGGTCGATGATGGGATGTTGGATGGGATGGGATCTGAGTTACTGCAGAGAATTTTTTCCTGCGTGCTGGCTGGTGAGTCTTGCCCACATGCTCAGGGTTTAGCTGATCGCCATATTTGGGGTCGGGAAGGAATTTTCCTCCAGGGCAGAGTGGTAGAGGCCCTGGAGGTTTTTCGCCTTCCTCTGCAGCGTGGGACATGGGTCACTTGCTAGTGGATTCTCTGCAGCTTGAGGTCTTCAAACCACAATTTGAAGACTTCAATAACTCAGACATAGGTTAGGGGTTTGTTATAGAAGTGGATGGAGAGTGTTCTGTGGCCTGCTTTGTGCAGGGGTCGGACTAGATGATCACATTGGTCCCTTCTGACCCTAGAATCTATGAGTCTATGAGCTCTGATGCCGCAGAGCATTTGCCCTGTTTCCCTGTTCCTGTTCCCCCTCCTGTTTGACTCAGTTTATATAGTAATATTCTCAGCTGTACCTTTGCTTAACCAATCATTGTACTGAAATTTAATTAACCAATCCTAACGCATTGAAACATAATTCTCTAACCAACTGTATCCCACTACCTAATTAACTTACACCTAGCAAAATTAATTATACAGCAGACAAAAACAATTAGAGAATCAGACTGATTAACATTGTAAAGCGGCGGCCATAAAGATAAAAAAATACAAAAATGAGAGTTTCACAACCACAAGCATTGAGTAATGATTTCTTGCCAAACCAGTCTGCTATCAAACTAAGTTTTCTTTAACCATCTTAAGATCTGTTTCTTTATCTGGTAGTGCTGGACACTATCAGGACAGGATCATCTTCCTAACAGCCCAATAGCACCTTATTTCAGTGTGACTCGTTTGGGATGTGAGGATGTGACCCTTTGCTTCCCAGCTTATGGCTGCCCCTGCTGCTCAGCCAAAGGTCTTAGCCTAAGGACAAGACCTCAGTCTGTCACGGTAAGAGAAGGCCTTTACAAATACAGACAGTGATTTTGATTCTTTGTTTTCATACTCCTATAAGTAGCTAAGTGATAAAAATACCCCTAAGTTCTTAAACTATAGGCTTTACAGGCAGGCCTGAATATCTCTATTCTAACAGTGGGTTCTGTCCTTTATCCCATTCTGTGCCTGTCTTGTGTATTTAGATTGTAAATTCTTCAGGGCATGGGCCATCTACTATTCTGTGTTTGTACTTGTCCTAACACAATGGGGACCCACTGTTAGTTGCTCCTTAGCACTAATGTAATGAATATGATTTATAATCATAATAACTCTCCTGCCTCTTTGAGGCAAGGAAGCTGGCCTTGCAATGTTACTGCTTAACAATGAGCTGGGGGTTAAAACCATGGACTATTCTTTGTGACAAGTATCCCAGAAATTCTACTGACCTCCCTAGTTTTCTTTGCCTGCAGTAGGGTTTCCAGTTTCCAAACCTGATGTGATCTCCCAGGTGGAACGAGGGGAAGAGCCGTGGGTTCCAGACCTCCAGGGCTGTGAGAAAGAAGTGCTTCCAAGAGCTGCCTGCACAGGTGAGGACTTGGTTAAACCAACTCAACAACTGTGTGGGAATGCAGGAAACATTTGGGATGCCCTACGAAGACCATGTGAGCTCTCCAAGTTCAAAATTGTTCCCTGCAGATGCGGAATCATAATGGCAGATGTGACTCATGGCTTCCCTCCTATTCTGACTGACAACTGGCAGCAGGTCGCTCCGTGATCTCACTTTCCTCTGAGTGTTCTCGTGAGATGCAGACCAAAACTGATCCCTTCCTCTCTCCTCTGGGGAAGGTTTTGGGGAAAATCAGCTCCTGATAGGTTTGATCTCTCCCACACATATTTTGGATTGTTCATCCCTTTTTCCATTCCTCTCTCTGAGATTTTCTTTCTTTCTGGTGCAGGTAGTGATCTGTGTCTGGATTCTCTCTGTCTCCCATCAGGTGATGGGATGGTGAGTGAGAATGAGGAGGAGAAACCCCATCAGGAAGATGCTGAGCGAAGAGAAGCACATGGAATGTCATCAGGAAGATCCAAAGAGAATGTTTCCAGGAGTTGTGCACTCCCAGAAAAACCAAAAGCCTGTGAGACTCAGGGGAGGCCAGAGGGAAACTTTAGTAGCCTCTCAGACCTTATAACAAGCAGTAGAATCAACTTGGAAGACACACGCTACAGGTGCCATGAGTGTGGGAAACGCTTCATTTGGAGCTCTACCCTTGTCAGACATCGCAGAATCCACACGGGAGAGACGCCTTATACGTGCACTGAGTGTGGGAAAAGCTTCAGTCAGAGCTCAGACCTTATCACGCATCAGAGAATCCACACGGGAGAGAAGCCTTACACATGCTCTGAGTGTGGGAAAAGCTTTCGTTGGCGCTCACAACTTATCGGACATCAGAGACTCCACACAGGAGAGATGCCCTACACATGCTCTGAATGCGGGAAAAGCTTCAGTCAGAGCTCAGACCTTATCACGCATCAGAGAATCCACACGGGAGAGAAGCCTTACACATGCTCTGAGTGTGGGAAAAGCTTTCGTTGGCGCTCACAACTTATCGGACATCAGAGACTCCACACAGGAGAGATGCCCTACACATGCTCTGAATGCGGGAAAAGCTTTAGTCGGAGCTCAAGCCTTATCAGACATCACAGAATCCACACAGGAGAGACGCCCTACACGTGCACTGAGTGTGGGAAAAGCTTCAATCAAAGCTCTAACCTGAACACACATCGTAGAATCCACACAAGGGAGATGCCCTACAGATGCTCAGAGTGCGGGCAAAGCTTCAATCAGCGCTCAAGGCTCATTAGACATCAGAAAATGCACAGCAGAGAGAATTGTAATAAATCCCTTGACTAGGGTTGGCAAAAACGATTTTTTTTAAAAAAAAAATCACGTTAGCTAATTCCCACAAAGTGATTTTTGCATCATCTTCACCGTGGTGTCTCACCTCCACCAGATAAGTTGCCGCCTTCTGCCTTTTGCAGCTCATCCTTCTTTGGGGTCAGTCCTATGATCTTTTCTATCAACGCCTTTCCTTTTGAGTCATAGGAGTGTGTGTCCTTCCAACCAGGAATGTTCATGAGTTCCAAGTGGGGGAGAGAGGTTTGATCCCAGCAAGGTACACTGAGGCAAAAACTACCTGTGCCTTCCATCCACTAGGACTGTACATGGCGTTAGCTGCTCAAGTTAGTGATCTTAATGTAAAAAGTTGTAGTGCAGATGCAGCCCAGGTGCAGTGGTTGGCATTAGCTTTCCCCTTGACCTGACCTAAACTCCATCACTTTTCCTAGTCTAAACTAACCCTGAGCATCACGGTTATCCTGTTCCCCCATTTCAAAGCAATTCTTAGTCATCGAGTTCTCCCTTGGGGAACAAATTGTTTCATTCCCAGTTGTTCTGATGTTACTTCAGGTTGTGCTGGAGAGCAGATATTTTTATTATTATTTTCCGCACTTAAAATATATTGAACTATAACAAAGAGCAGGAAGAGGGCAGGGATAGGGAAAAAAGTCATTTCATCCTCTATAAGAACAGACATAGCTAGGGTAAGTCAGAAAGAGTCACTTATTCCCCATCACTGTCCTCCTTCAATCCATGCTAAAACCTAAGAATCCTTTTCCTTTCCCCAGTTGTGGGGTGAGAGACTTCCAAAAGTGCTCCCTGTGCTATAGCACATGGCTAAGCTCAGAGAATAAACCCCAAATCTCCCCTGAGCTTTCTTTTTGAATTCTGTATTTCCGATTGCTTCAAGCCTGGGCATTGTGATTATTAACCAGTTTCTCTAGCACTGTTCCTACCACCGTTTCTGTAACATAGTTTGTTTTTTATGGGACAGGGTTGTTATTCCTTTGCCTAACCCCAACCTGGAAGGCCAGGGTGTCTGTTTTCTCTGGCCCCTCCCCACAGACAAATCTGACAGGGTTGAACCTGCCTGGAGCAAACAAAAAGCCCCACTGGTCACACACATGAAGGAGATAGACATACACGAGACACAGAAGAAACTGAATAATTTGAGCTATCAACATTTCCACTTTCCCACAGCATGTTAGTTCTGAAGCTTGTTTTGTTTCTTTTCTTGGAACCAGAACTGGGGAAAGAGAACACTGGAGTCAGTTGAATTACAGCAGGAAGGGATAAGTCTCATGATTCGTCACTAACCAAAGGCTTTGTAAACAGAGCGATAATATTACAGAATGGTCTGGCTAACCCTGCAGTTAGAAACAATCATCTCTATGGGTGGTAAATTGACAGGCTTTGCTGCAGATCATGAAATATCAGCTGTTGAAAGGTAATATGCTTCTATTTCAATGCCTCTGGAAGTACAGAAAACAGTGATCTGTGTTAAAGGCAAGTTGCCATTTCTCAGTGCCCCAATTTCTTTTGTGTGTGTACAGGAAGGTTTGAATGTGTAGCAGGTAGTTTGGTAAAGCTTAGCTATTTTGTGTGTGTAACAGGCTCCTGCCCACCTCCAGCAGAGGTTTCAGTCACATACTATGGCAACTTACCGAATGTCAAACAAATTAGTCCGTTCCTCCCCATAGTCAGTCTCTGATGGGAATGTTAGAATGAGGCAGAGAAGTGGGAGAGTATCGCAGTAGGAATACATTAAAAAGTGGGATTAATCGGAGCTGGGATGCAGACAGAGCCTGTTCTAGAGCTGGTGAAGTGACAGGGACACACTCCCGCTAGTGCTGGCTCTGAGATAACAGCAGAAGCAGACCGAGGAGAATGAGCTCCTGTGGGAGCTATGGGCAGGTGCCCTGTCAGTGCACCACTCACCTGGCAGGTGTTACACAAAACGCAGCACTTCCCATCTGGAAGAGAAACACTTCGCCCTTTGCCACTACTTCATTATACCATCCATGAGGCTGTTTGTCCTGCAGGACTTTGATCTCTTTGGGTGGTCTATGGTGATTCATAAAAAAGCCATTAGGGGAGCAGGAGTCATCCCAATGGAAATCTCTTCACTTCTTTCTCAGTGTTACCTTCTTAGCCCTGGCTTTGGAGATGACATTAGCCTTATCCTGTCTTGATTTTAAGTAGGATTTTGATCACCTTCTGGGGCTTGGCAGCTTAGAACTTTTGTGGGCTTTTCTCTGCCTTTTTGGTCCCCGCTGCAGTCAGTACATGCTAGACATGGGCATGGTGACTTTCCTGAGGATCTTGACAGCTTTATCCAGCTTCTTGGGGGCTATTTTCCTGCTCACAGCCACTGTCATCTTCTCATGCTTTGTCCTGGGGCCCAGCTGCTGGTTGAATGTGAAGGAGCCAAAGTGCCGGTGACTTTATCCCACACCAAGTTGCCTTTGCTCATCAAACTCCTGAACCCCAACTGAACGTGGTTCTTAATGTTTACATTCATTTCAAGTATCCCCGTATAGTGGAGCTCCTGAACATAATGGATAATAGAAATGAAATGTTTTCCCTTTTTTCAAAAATAAAAACAAAAAAATAAGAGGCTTATTAGAGGGCACTTGGATTTGAAGCAAGGACCCCTTGATCTGCAGTCAAACACTCTATCACTGAGCTATACCCCCGTGAGAGCAGATATTTTCTCCACTGTAGCTGAAGCACATCAGTGATTCCAATAGCAGGGGCAGGTTCTCTCTGGGGCACAGAGATTTTTGGGGGAGTTGGTGGCTCCTTTCTTTCCTCACCCTGGAGTAAACTCAGCTTTTTATTCCATGGTCCATGTTTTATGGACTAACAGCAGCAGCTTGAAGAAAGAGGAGAGTTAATATCTCACTCTCAGGGCTGAAGGTGGCCACGTCCCCTCTGTCTGACCGTTGCCATTGCAGGAGAGAAGGTTTCAATGGAATTGAATGCCCTGGCTCAGACTAGAGACACAGAAAGGTTTTGCTGTTCGTTGAACGGCAAAATAAATTGTGTCTGTATGTGAAACTGAGGAGGGACATGAAATGCCCACGGTGGCGGAGTGCCCTAAACTAAGGCAGGAGGGTGAAGGAATGGGGCTGAGGAATGACTGAAGTGGACTCACCTGGGATTGAAATGACATTTGTTTGTGTCGGGTAGTGAGAAATGTGACATGAATTCAGATGCAGGGTTGAGGCTTCTTTAGCTCCTTGTAGAACTTGAACTTGAATTCCCAGAAGGGAGAAAGGGAAAGTCTGGGGCTGCCTTTAGTCCCTGGCTGGAGCAGTGTATAAAAAAGGCTCCAGAAATGAAGCTGGCAATTACAGGCCACTAAGGCTAACTTCAGTACCAGGCACATTGGGTGAAATTGTAGAGCTGAATGATTAGATCCATAGCTAAACAGAATTTGTGGGGTGTACAGTTAGATAATTACTCAGTCCTTGATGGCCCCCTCCACAGTGGTCTCCAGAGTCCTGTACGCTCCCCCAGCAGCTGGTGGTCTTCTCAGTCCTCTTCTTCCTCCAGGCTCCAGCAGCTGTCCAGGACAAACACGGCTCCAGCAGCAGCAGTTCCAGCAACCCTGGTGGCCAGGCAGGAAGGACCCCCCCCACAGGTTGTAGCTGTACTGGTAGTACTGGGGTCCTGGCTTCTCCCTCCAGAGGTGGGGGAGTGGGGGCCGACCAGCAAGGCCCCCCCCACCCCTCGCTCAGCAGCAGCAGTAGTAGTCCAGGGAAGGAGCACTCCTGCCAGCAGCAGCAGCCTAGGAAGGGAGAAGGAGTTTGCCAGCAGAGTAGCCAGAGAAGGGGGAGAGCTCCAGCCAGCAGGACAGCCCGAGGACACAGAGCACTTCCTGTACCTATTGGGTTTCTGGGAACTGAGCTGGCGGAAGCCTGCCCAATGCCAAAGGATCCCCCCTGCACAGCCGAAGGGGAGGATCTACAGGACCTCAGAAACCCACTGATTCTGAGGGAGAACTAATAAAAGAACAGGGGCAGGAATGCGGTCAAAGGATCATAAGAAGGGAGCCTAATGGGGACACCGAGTAGAGAACCCCGGACAGCGCCCACTGCTCCTCTAAGGCATCAAGGGAGCCAGTGGACGTCGCCCAGAGGAACTCCGCCCGGATACGTGAACGGACCAAGGATCGGAAGCAAGCCCCACAGTCACCAGCGTCCCCATCGGCCAACCCCCTCTCCCTGGTTGCGTAGATGGCCAGTTTAGCCAGGGCGAGGAGGAGGTTGACCAGGAGGTCCCGTGACTTTGTGGCACCACGGATTGCAATAACAAAAAGCTCAAAACACTCAGTAGACGCAGGCCACTGCTCTATATTCTCATCAAATGTTCCAGTGGCCCGGTCAGAGTAACCATGATTTTTAGTTTCACTTTCACAGTCAGTGCAAAAAGCAGTTTGTTTGTTTGTTTGTTTGTTCTGTACCTTGACTTCTACTTCCTTCTGTTGCTGGAGCAGCACTGGAATCCCATCCTCATAGCCACTTGTTATATCCCTGGGGGCAGCCGGTTTACGAAGAAATCACTTGAGGCCAGACAGCAGACAGCTTACAAAACTGCCATTTATTTACAGACACAGAGCTCGCCTAATGGGCCAAAACTGGCTGGGCTAGCCCCTAATAATCTAACTCAGTTGCCATAGGAACAAAAACTATGACAACCAAATACACATCAGTAGGCAACGTGGCTTAGCTGGTTAAAGCACCTGTTTTGTAAACAGGAGATTCTGGGTTCAACTCCCAGTGGTACCTTGTAGAGTAGCTTTTTGGGACATCTGCTATTGGCTACTGTCAGAGGACAAGATTCAGAGCTAGATGGACCTTTGGTCTAGCCCAGTGTGGCTGTTTTTATGGTTTAAATT
The DNA here is from genome assembly GCF_025201925.1 of Gopherus flavomarginatus. NCBI lineage: Eukaryota > Metazoa > Chordata > Testudines > Testudinidae > Gopherus > Gopherus flavomarginatus. The sequence continues at coordinate 5,886,502 of NC_066639.1, forward strand.
ACACTCACAGGCACTGATAATAGAGTTACTGAAAGTTTGGGAGTTAGGAGCTGATAGGTCAGTAGTCCAGTCCCCTCGCAGACGACCCCCTCCCTCTGGGACAGGGGCAGGTTTGAGCTCTCACACCAAATGCTTTTTGTGGCTGCCAGAATCAGTGGGCAGCTTGTTTAGTTTATGCCGAGGGTTGAGTCCTGCTTTGTGCACCATGTTTGAAAATGAAAATCCTAAACTGCCCTTTGAAATAACGAATGCAGCAGGACGTGTTATTGTCCCTGCCCCAAAGCAGATAGACCAATGGAGAAATGCCATGAGTCCAGGGTAATACTCCACTGCAGTTTTACCATTTCCACTCGCTAAACTCCCTCCCAACCTTCTGGGCTCCTAGAGCAGGGGACTGAGCCTGAGCTGAGACACAGACACTGCAACTTTACTACAGCCCAAGCTGCATGATCCTGATTAATCTGACACAGGCTAGTCGTGGGTGTTTCATTGCACTAGAAATGTAGCCTAATGTCATGTCTACACTGCGATTAACACACCCAAGGCACCTGTCTCAAAACCCGGCCAGCTGACTCAGGCTTATGGGGTTTGGACTGCAAGACTATAAAATAACAGTGCAGACATATGGACTTAAGCCCAACCTCAGAGACCCAACGAGGAGTGATGGTTTCCAAACCCAGGCTTAAATGTGAACACAAATATCTGCACCACAGTTTTTAGCCCCACAGCTTTAACTCCATAAGCCCAAGTCAGATGACACAGGACAGCCATGCTGCCATCTTTATCCCAGAAGAGATGGACTCTACGGGTACGTCTCCATTGCAATGTCAGCCCAGGTGTGGCACGCTGAGCTCAAAGCAGCACCTGGAAGCCCCATATTCACCACTCATATAATGATGACACGGTTTGTAAAAAGTCTGCCTGGTGAGGTATCCTTTCAAAAGTCTTGGTTTGTTGAACCTTAATATCATGTTGCACTGTGTGTGTAGCATTGGTTGGGAAGTTATGAAGTTTTGTTCTGTGTGAGTTACTGAAATATGTTATGAGGTTGGGAAATGCCCACCACCAGCCTGTCAGGTATGACAATGGAGAAGTCAGACTCACTGCTGGCCCATTAAAGGGATCCACATTCCCAAGGACTATCCCAGGAACCGTGTACAATGCAGACTTCTCCGAGATAGCACAGCGACAATGGACACTGCTTGACTCACATCCTAGCAAAGGTACTTCCTAGCAAGTTGGAAGAAACTCTGAAAGAGGGGTAGAGACATCATGAGTTGGTCTCTTTCCCCCACAACTCAACACCTGTAAACACAGCTGGTGGACAAACACTTCACTGAAATAATTCAGAAATCAGAAGAGAATAATAATACATTCAAATCAAAGTCCCCAAACTACTACTGGTTTTTCAGCAGAAAATTTTCAGTTTGGGGAATTTTGTTTTCTCAGTCAGACTTTGCCAAGGGAAGTAGGGAGAAAATGTTTGAGTTGCTCCCTTCAGAGTAGCTTGGCATAGACACTAGCTCTGGTTCACTGTTGTGGCCTTGCTCAGGATGGGGGTATTTTAATTATTTGGGCAGGTCCCAGAGTGTTTGGGGGAGATTATGAGTCTGTTACCTTTTGAGATAAAAACTAAGAAATACAAGACTAGAGAATTTTTTTTTAGAAATGTGGGATTTAGACATTTTATTTAAAGCAAAGGGGGACTGGAGTTTCTGGGAAGGTTTTTGTTTGCAAGAAGCAACATTGTTTGATCTGTCATTGTACCAAAGGGAGAGATGGTTGTCTATAAAGGAGGGGTGAAGATTAAATACATCCAATGAGGATGGGATTTGAACCCATGCATGCAGAGCACAATGGATTAACAGTCCATCACCTTAACCACTCAGTCATCTCATCTGAGCTGCTAGAACAAGGACAGGAGAAGCAATCTAAGGCTGGCAGTGATAGGGACACTAAGGGGTTTTTAAATACTAAGCAGAAGCTGGGTCTGAATGAGCTCCCCCCTCACATGTAGAGATGAGCTGGGGAAAGACTTCAGGAACAGACCGTGTTTGCACAGACACACCTACTCTGCCTAGATATGCAGTATGATGGGGCCACTTTCCCAAAATGACCAGTTTTGGTGGTGTTGGGTTACAAATCACTATAGGATTGAGTGGAATGAAATGTTACTCTCCTTCCTGTATGAGTGAAGGGCAGCAGAACATACCTAGTCCATCCTGATGGAGGGGTAGGTGAGTGAAGAATACCTTTTATTGGACTGCAGAGAAGCAACTCAGGATGTCACCCTAAACCAGTGGTCCCCAAACTTTTCACATTGTGCCTCTTTATCCGTGTCTGCGGCCCCTCGGAAACCACGGTCGAGAACCAGGGCTGGGAGTGGGGCTGTTGCTTGCTGGGGAGAGGGGTGCAGAAACAGGTAAGGGGGTCACACCTGGGCCAGGGGCTTAGGTTGAGGATAGGGTGAGTGAAGAACTGGGACAGAGTGAGACTGAGTGGTGCTCCCTCCCTGCCCTCCATGGGGGCTGGCTCGGGCCCTGAGGTATCCCCATGAACATTCCTCTGTGCCCCCATACGAGTCATGCTCCACATATTGGGGACCGCTGCCCTAAACTGACCCCTAGTCACTAAGCAGGAGCTAGTGATGCTAATGCCCAGGGATAGGGAGCTTTGCCAGAGTGGAGCCTGCAGGTCACATCATGGGAGGTGGACACATGCTCCGTGCTCTGAGCCAAACCCAGGCAGAGTCGTCATCAGTGTGACACCCCCCCAGGGGACGCTCTCACTAGGGGAAGCCTCCTTGTCCTCAGCCCTCCTAGGACTGACCTTGGACTTTTCAGCACCCCCGTTCCACACCAGGAGCTTCCTGTAGTGAGTCACCTTAGCAGGACACCTGGGAAAGCCTTACACCCCTCATCCCGAAGGGGAGTCATGCACCCCCAACTTCCACAATCACCAGTGACTCTCAGCCAGCGTTGTAAAACCAAAGGTTTATTAGTGGTCTGGAATCCAGCCTGGGAAAGTTCTCTGTTAGCACAGGAGGCAGGAAGATTCTGTAACGTCCATCTTGGGTAGACCTAGAACTCAGACCCTGGGCTCTCCCGTCAAGTCCCCAAACCAACAGACTCCTTGCTTCCAACAGCCCCACTCAGCCAGGTCCTTTGTCCCTCCTTTGTTCTGTTTCCCAGGCAACCTGCTCACCTGGTCTCCAGCTTGTTCTTTGTTCTCTGAAGGACATAAATCCACACTGTGTAGAGGGCAAGCATAGGAGTCTATTACACATAGCACTGGTGGAGTGTCCACTTGCTTATTATGCTCAGAGACACTGCAAATTAATTGAATACAATAGAATATATACTTTTTCCACAGGCGGGGGAAAGTGATGGGGTAGGCAGTTCCACACCCCAGGATAAGTTTTGTAGCAAGACAAGATAAGCACATTAGCCAATGGTTAACAGGTCACATAATGCCTCCACCCGTGGTCTCAAGTTAGCAAGTTAACATTAATACTTTGATAAAATGTTATTAGTATAAAATATATATGTTGAATTCTAATTTGGGGTCCATAGGAATGGAGCAACTCCTTTGATTGTCCAACAGGTACATTCCTAGGGTTTAAAGCAAAGAAACAGTGAAAGTATATGGCAATAAAGATTGTTTTCTGTGTGTCTTAAGGCAAGGCATTGGTCCCTGGGAAGGGAGGTGGAAGGATGCCATATCTTATACTAAGATGTGCCAACTCTTCATAAACTCAAGACTGGCTCTGTGGGAAGAACGTCTCCTCTCTACAGAAGAAACAAACACAATAGGAACAGGGATTCTTTGTTCAATCTGCATCTCTGAATAAGACACAATTCTTTAGTTCTTAGCTCCAACAGCTGGCAATTTGCTTACCAGGCTTATCTTAGCAAACAAGACTTTCTGTTAACCAAGCTTTCTCTTAGCTGGTCACTATTTCCTAGGCCTCTGGTCTCTTGACCATACTTTGGACTTTGGGTCTGGAAAAGAGCTGGCACAATCCATAGACCAGGTTGTTCTATAAAATGCACATGGATTTTAACCCTTCACATCCAGTAATGGCAAAGTTCTTGGTTCAGGCTTGTAGGAGGTTCACATCAAGTCTCTGGAGTCCATCCAGAGCTGGGATGGGTCATTCAGTCCTTTGTACAGAGATTCAGTTTGTAGTAAAGTCCCTCCAGAGGTATGAAGCAGGACTGAAGACAAGATGAAGACAAGGCATCAGCCTTATATAGTCTCTTGCAGTGTGGTCTTTGCTTTCTTTGTCCCAAGGACACTCTATCCAGCACATGGCACAGAAAAACCTTAGAGTTCTGTCCATAGACAGGTCCCTGCATACATTGCAGAGTCACAAGGTGTATCTGCCTTCTCTCAATGGGTCGATTGTATAGCTGATGGTCCTTAATGGGCCATCAAGCAGGCTAGGCAGAACTGACACCAACTTGTCTGGCTGGGGTGTTCCCCAGAAGCATAGAACAAGTTTGAAATAGGGACAGCATAGAGCCAATATTCATAATGTCAACTACAAAAAATGATACACATCTAGAGATAGCATAATTATAATCAGCCAGTCAGAACCTCTCCATAGACCCCTTATACGACAACCTTTCTACAATATTGGCTGCAAATATAGGACAGTGGTCACAACAGTTATCTATACAGTTACAGATTATGTCAATAAGGTCACAGGAGGTGACACGGCATCAGTGAGACTGATACTGGAATACTGCCTCCAGTTTTCGTGTCCTCATTTGAAACAGATGTTGTGAAATTGGAGCTGGGGCAGCAAAGAGCCACCAAACGTTCTGAGGGCTGGAGAAAAATGCCTTCTAGTGAGCTATTGAAAGAGCTCAACCTGATTAGCTTCTCAAAAGAAGATTGAAAGGTGACTTAATTGAAGTGTTGAAGTGCCTTAATGGAGAGAAAAGATTGAGTGTTAAAGGGCTCTTTAATCAATCAGAGAAAGGCATAAAAAGACCGAATGGCTGGAAGTTGAAAAGAGACAAATTCCTATTACAACTAAGGCACAAATATTCAACAGCGAGGATGATTCACCACAGGAACAAGCTACCAAGGAAAGTGGTGGATTCAGCGTCTCTTGATGTCATTTAATGAAGACTACATGCTTTTCTGGAATGGGTTTGCTCCAAAAGTAGATTTTATGTCATACAGGAAGCCTGTGATATGCAGGGGGTCAGATTAGATGCTCTAATGGTCTCTTCTGGCCATAAAGTCGACTAACTTCTGAAAAACTGAGTGTAGCATTGGGAGCAGTGTCTGATGTTTTCCTGTCTAGCCAGCTTGCTTCCTAGAACGAACGCTCCTTGAGTGGAGTGATCCACAGGGAGTAGCTCAAACCTCCAAAGTGCCTGGCCAGGGGCAGGACATTAGCACAGCAAGGGAGGGGTGTGGCAGTGACATCACAAAGGCCTTTTGCAGGACCTCAGACTATTGGTCAAAGGAGATGAGGATGTAGTGACATCACAGAGAGATGATAACATCAGCCAGGCAGGAGAAGGACGAAGGGGCCAGGGAAACCTCAGAGACCCCTGTGGCTTTGCTTCAGCAAGTCTCCTTCTCCAGGTCTCTCTTTTAGGACTGAGAGAGTATTTGGATTCACGGACGTGAGCGCCAGGAGAAACCTCTTTTGAGTTTTCTCCTTCCCTTTTTGTGATTTTACTAGAAAGCAGCCATCCCTGTTTAGAAGGTAAGAGCCTCCTGGAGGTTTGAAACCTGTTCAGTCTGATCCATCTGGTGAGAGTTGAATTCTAGGCATGGAAAGCACGAGCTTAAAGAGGTAGAATTTTATTTCTCACCTGGGATTTTGTCCCTTAGAATCACTGGGGACATTAGGGTTTGTCCTTTTTGTTTCATCTTTTCCTCCATCCATCCTTCCTTTCTCTTCGTCTCTTGCTTCTTTTGTCCTTTTTCCTGTTCCCCTTCCAACACCAGGATGTGCATGCGTGTGTGTGTGTGTGTGTGTGTGTGTGTGTGTGTGTGTGTGTGTGTTGCGGGGCAGTGCTCTGCAGCTCCCACTGTGGGAGGTCCACCCAAATATGTGGGACTGAACTAGTGCTCGGGCAGTGATCCCCACCAGTGACCTTGGCCATCCTTTGGGCTGTCTGCTGAGAACCCTCAGCCTCCCATCCTCAGTCTCTGTCCTGATTGGCTGAGCAGGGGGTTATTGACAGGGAGGAGGGTCAGGTCCTTGTTGTTCTCTTTTAAGACCAAGGAAATAAGTCAGAATCAGTTATATGTTTGATGAATTTTGCTGCTTCTCTGCATTAATTGTCTCTGAGCAGTTCATAATTCTCTCTAACATTGCAGTTCTCCTGAAATACTTAGTGAATTATTACTGTCACTGTTGTTGGTCTGGAGCTCATCTGAGAGCACTTTATTCAGGTCATTCAATGTCTGAAATTCAAGATCCGATGGTTAGTTTGAAAATCAGGGCTCTTCGGTCCTATTCCCAACTCTGCCACTGCCTGGCTGTGTAACCTAAGACAAGTCAATTCTCCTTTCTCAGCCTTAGCTTTTCCCTCTTTCAGGTAGAGATAATAATGATCTCCTCCTACCTACTTGACGGTGGGTGGAGGATGGGGATCCATTGGAGAGTGTCACTATAAGTAGTGCATAATATGAGGTGTCCTATCACGTTTACTTAGAGCAGATTATGATATAATAGAATAGCTGAAATAGTCTATTTGATTTGTATGTTTTTATTTTGAAATTGTTAAGAGCAGCAACGACTTAGCTCAGATTGAAGCTACTTATGTAATGTTTGAGATCCAAGTGTCTCCTCTTTGTGTGCGACGAGACAATTTAACACACTGTGACAAACAGGAGATGCTTTTGTTTTGCAACAAAATATTTTTGCAAAGAACTTTTATCCCACTTGTTATGATTTCAGAGAAACAAATCTGGTTTAGTCTGAATGGGATTTTCTGACAGAAACAGGTTTCAATGACATTTCTCCACCACCTCTGATTAATGAGCTCTATCCCTGCCTCTGGGGGGGTGGGGATTGTTGTCCAGTTAGAACAGGAGTCAAGACTGGTGGCTTCTCTTTCTGGTTCTGCCACCGCCTTGCTGTGTAGGCCCTTGGGGAGGTCACTTCCCTTCTGTGGACCTCAGGCTCCTCCCCATCTGTCCAATGGGAACAGGAACAATTCTCGAACTCTGGGCAGTGGTGAGCCTGAGTGAGAGAAGGGTGTTAAAGCCCTGTGTGAAGGAGAAAGGGGAGTTTCACAGTGTTTAGCACCAACAAATTCTAAAGTTTGCTAAAATGTCTAGTCTGTGGAAACAGGAAATGGTCAGGGCCAAACTTTTTAACCACTGCCCTTTTTAAAGTCCATTCAGGGATGTGAATCCTGTCTTTTAGGTACCTGGGGTTCTTTGCCAGCAGGACAGAAGAGGTTCCTGCCTCCATTTTTGTGGCCTTAACAAACCAGATGTTGTGCCCCAGTTCTCGTCTGTGACCCCAGAAAAAGAACATCTTCCCATCCATGAACAAGACAGGACCTTTCTCTAAAAGGGGAACAAAGAGACCCCTGAGATTTACAGACTAGATAGCCTCACTGCCATAGCTGGAGAGATCCTGCAATACATTCTTAAATAATCAGTTTGTCAGCAGCACCTACAGGATCATTTGGTTCTTAGGACTAGTGAGCATGGATTTGTCAAGAATAAATCATTCCAAACCAATCCTCTTTCCTTCTTTGGCAGGGTTTTGGGCCTGGTGGAGGTGGGTAAACAGTAGATGGGATCTAGCTTGGTGTTACTAAGGCTTTTGACACAGTTCCGTAGGACATTCTCACAAGTGAATGAGGGAAATGCAGTCCAGCTGCAATCAGTGTAATGTGGGTGCAGAGCTAGTTGAAAGCCCAGACTCCAGGAGCCCTTCTCCATGTCTGGCTGTCCAACGGAGAGAGTGTACCTAGCTGGTCCGGCAGGGATCTGTCCGGGGTCCAGAACTATTCAATATTTTCATGAATGATTTGGAAAATGGAATGGAGAGCATGCGTCTAAAATTTGCAAGAGACACCAAGCACTTTGTAGCACAGGATTGGAATTCAAAACACCCTTAACAAATTGGAGACTTGATCTTCTTGAGCCAAACTCCATGGTTGGGCCCCTCTCTCTAAACTGGGCTGAAGTGAAACCCCAGAGCCAAACACTCCTCCTGGGCAGTGAGCTCCTCCCTTGAATGGTCAGATGCTGCTTAGCACTGTCAGAGCAGCTTTTGCTGGGGGATTCTCCCAGCACTTTCCAATAGCGGGAAAGTATGAAATCCCCATTTAACTGCTGGGGACAGAGCCCTAGAGGGGGGAGCAACTTGCCCAAAGTCCCCCAGGAAAAGGAAAACAATCAGCAGTGGAACCAATAGAAAACCCAGTAATGGAACTCAGGAGTCCTGGGGGTGTGCTAGGGTGACCAGATGTCCCGATTTTATAGGGATAGTCTGAATTTTGGGGTCTTTTTCTAATCTAGAATCCTAAAACCTCCCACCCCCTGTCCCGATTTTTCACACTTGCTGTCTGGTCACCTTAGGGTGTGCACATGTGTGGGTCCCAGCTGCTCTCTGCCCCCTTCATTGAAGTACATGTGCAGGGTTACTGCCCTGGGGACTGCAGGGCACCAGTGGACATGGGGTTGGCTAGAGGTAGGGTCTGGCTGCAGGCAGGGAAAGGGATGCGGGGCTGGCTGGCTTGAGGAAGGGGGGTGCATCAGGGGTTGGCTGGAGACATGGCAGGGGATGCGGGGCTGGTTGCAGACAGGGGGTGCAGGGCTGGTGCAGGCTGGGGGGGTGGGGGCTGGTTGGCTTTGGGCAGGGCCATAGGGGGGGTGCAGCAGGAGTTGGCTGGAGACAGGGCAGGGGGTGTGTCAGGGGCTGGCTGTGGGGCTGGCGGCAGGCAGGGCAGAGAGGACGTGGCTGGTGCAGGCAGGGCAGAGGGTGCAAGTCTGGTTGCAGACATGGCATGGGGCGGGGCCAGTGCAAGGATGTTTCACGCCCTAGGAAAAAGTTCCACCTTGCGCCCTCCTCCCCCCGCACCCCCACCCTGAGGTGCCCCATCCGTGGCAGCTCCCCCACTCCACCCTGAGGCGTCCTTCTTGTGGCAACTCCCCCGCTCTGCTCTGCGGCACCTCCCGTTGCCCCAGCTCACCTCTGCTCCGAGCACAAGCACCCCGAGCACACCGTGGCCACATCACTTCTTCCACCTCCCAGGCTTGTGGCGTCTAAGCCTGCCAGGCAGTCAAGCTCCCTCCTCTGAGCCACAGCAGCCCTGACAGTTGACAATAGAGGCACCTTAACCCCTGAGTTCCTTCAATGTGTCCCCCTCTGGGGTCCAGCTCCGATCACCAGATACTCAGGGTATGTCTATACCACCTGCCGAATCAGTGGGCAGCGATCGATCCAGCGGGGGTCGATATATAGCGACCAGTGTAGATGCAACACATCGAGTGCTCTCCCCTTGACTGCTGTACTCCAGCTTGGTGAGAGATGCAGGCAGAGTCTACGGGGAGCTGCAGCAGTCGACTCACCGCGACTGTGACATTATAAGTCTAATCTAATATCTCATTGAAAGGTGACAGGGCCAGAAAGAGTTAATTAACTCTCCTCACCAACTGACCTGACTCATAGGTGAACCTTAAGAACTGGTTAGCAAGATATGTAAATGAACAGTGCTCTGAAATGCAAGTCTGCATTATTAGAGGTAGAAGGGGAGATGTTTGCTCAGGTCTTGTGATGTAAGCAAACAAGTCTTGTCTGTTGCTATAGTTTTAATTCAAAGAGCAAAAAAGGAATATTAACATTTATGATAATACTTGCGTGAAATAGTATTATTGTCTCTGTGTCTCTTTGAAGGTTGTGGTAACCTATATTTGAACTGTTGATGGATAAATTATCCTGTACTAATTGCCAGGATGTTTGGAAGGAGAGTTAAGCCTATTGTTTTCTCAGGCCGAAAGGCTGCTGGAAGTGTATAAGAAGCCTGGGACACGATCCTTCTTCGTCTCAGATCTGCTTTGGGTTTCAAGAGGGGGAAACCTTAAGCCACAAGGATTGAGATCCCCAGTCATTGACTGGAGCCACCCTGAATATGGAAATTGGACTATAACTTATGGACTATTTCTAAAAGAACTTTTGGCAACTACAAGCTCACCTCTACTATGTATCTGAACCTCAAGAATTAAATTCAGGTTGATATGTCTATTAATCTTCTAACCAACACTCTCTCTTTTCTTTTCTAATGAATTTTAGGTTAGTTAATAAGAATTGGCTATAGCATGTATTTTAGGTAAGATATAAGTTATAATTGAACCTGGGTATGTAGCTGATCCTTTGGGATCGGAAAAATCTTTTCTTTAACATGATGAAGTAAGATTTTCAGGAATCATCATCCTATCTGACAGGTGTGTCTGGACGGAGGCCTGAGGCTGGGTACTTTAAGGGAACTGCATGGTTTAAACTTCTAAGTAACCAGTGAGGTACTACAGAAGCTGTTTTGTGTTGGCTTGGTAAATCTAAGTATCGGAATAACCAGCAGTGTTTGGAATTTGTCTGTCCTGTTTTGTTTGCGGTTCACCCTGATTGAGTGACCTCAGCTGGCTCCCACGGGCAGCACCATCACACCTACATCCAGGCTGTAGGGGTCCGGGGGATCTTAGGGGCCTTGGGGTGCACAGATACCTACGTCCAGGCTGTAGGGGTCCCTGGGGGGCTTAGAGAGTTTTTGGGGGGACACAGATACGAATCTCCAGGCTGTAGTGGTACCAGGGGGGCTTAGAGGGTTATTGGGGGGCATAGATACCTACGTCCAGGCTGGAGGCATCCTGGGAATCTTAGGGGATTTTTGGTGGCCCAAGACACCTATGTCCAGGCTGTACGGGTACCAGGGGGTCTTAGGGGTTTGGGTGGGCACAGATATGTATGTCCAGGCTGTATCAGTCCCGGGGGGGGGGGGGTAGAGGTTTTGTGAGGGGCACAGATATCGACGTCCAGATTGTAGATGTCCCGGGGGGTTTAGGGGGGTTGTGGGGGTACAAATACCTACGTCCAGGCTGTAGGGGTTCCTGGGGGGTTAGGGGGTTTCTGAGGGGCACATATACCTACGTGCACACTGGAGTGTCCTGGGGGGCTTATGGAGTCCCTATAGAGCACAGATACAAATGTCCTGGCTGTATAGGTACCTGAGGGGCTTAGGGGGTTTGTGGGGGGCACCAATACTTAAGTTCAGGCTGGAGGGGTCTCCGGGGGTCTTAGGTATTTGGTTGGGGGCACAGATACCTACATCCAGGCTGCAGGGGTCCCAGAGGGGCTTAGGATCTGTCACGGAGTGTGGGGGAGTCCAGTCCTGCACCGCTCTTCCTGGGACTCACAGTGACTCTCAGCCAGCCAGTAAAACAGAAAGTTTATTGGACAACAAGAGCGAAGGATACAGCAGAATTTGAAGGCACAAGCAGGATCCTGCAATCGAGTCCTTCTGGGGCTTCAGGAAACTTAGTTCACAGTTTGGGATTCCCTGAATTCCAACCACCCAGACTAAAACCGAAACTGAACTAACCCAACTCCCTCCAGCTGGCCCCTTCCTGTGTCCAGCTTCCCCGGCAAAGGTGCTGACTCCTCTCCCCCTACCTGGCTCAGGTTACAGGCTGAGCACTTGTCCGGTCCTAAAGTCACCCCCTGCTCTCCCATCCCCCACACAGACAGTCCCTACTCCATCACAGAACTGCCCATAGCATTTCCCGCATGGAGCAAAAGCGCACCGTGTGGCCACACAGGATAATGCACAGAACATTTGCTGCATGGTGCAATAGTGACACCATGTGGCCACGCAGGGTAATGCACAGAGCAGCACGCCTATGTAGAGGCTCTAGAGATCCCTGGGGGGCTTAGGGGTCATGGGGGGCACAGGTAGCTACGCCTAGGCTGGAGGCATTCTGGTGGGGATTAGGGGCTTCATGAGGGACACAAATATCTATGTCTGGGCTGGAGAGGTCCCTGGATGGCTTAGGGTGTTGTGGTGAACACAGATACAGATATCCAGGCTGTAGTGGTCCCTGGAGATTTAGGGAGTTGGTGAGGGGCACAGAAACCTACGTATGGTCTGGAGGGGTCCTTGGGGTACTTAAAGGGTTGTAGTTGCACAGATACCTACGTCCCAGTTGGAGGGGGACCTGGGGAGCTTAGAGGGTTTCTGTGGCATGCACACACCTACAGCCAGGCTGGTCGGGGCCCTATGGGTCTTAGGGCATTTGTGGCAGGCAGAGATAACTATGTCCAGGCTGGAGAGGTCCTGGGGAGGGCTTAGGAGGTTCCTGGAGGTCACAAATATCTACATCCAGGCTGGAGGTGTTCTGGGGGTATTAGGGAGTTGTGGGGGAGCACAGATACCTATTTCGAGGCTGTAGGGGTGCCGGGGTTGCTTTGGGGCATTTGGGGGTACAGATACCTACGTCCATGCTTTAGGGGTTGCTGGGAGGATCAGTGGGTTCGTGAGGGTGCACAGATACCTACGTCCAGGCTATAGGGATCTTGGGGGGGCTTAGGGTTTTGTGGGGGGCACAGATACCTTCATCCAGGCAAGAGGGGTCCTGGGGGCCTTAGGTGGTTCGTGTTGGGCACAGATACCTGCATCTAGGCCGGAGAGGTTCCGGGGGGCTTAGGGGGGTTGTGGAGAGCTCAGATAACTATGTCAAGGCTGGAGGGGTCCCATCGTGGCCTGGGGGTTTGTGGGGGGCACAGATACCTGCGTCTTGGCTGGAGGGGTTTTGGGGGTCTTAGGAGGGTTGTGGGGGCACATATACCTATGTCCATGCTGGAGGGGTCCTGTCATGTCTTAGGGGATTCGTAGGGTCAGAGATACCTACGTCTAGGCTGGGGAATTAGGTGCATTGGGGTGGAACAGATACCTATGTCCCGATTGTAGGGGGCCCTGGGTAGCTTAGGTGGTTTGTGGGGTTCACAGATACAAACATCCATGCTGTAGGGGTCCCGAGGGTCTTTGTGGGGCTCTGGGGGTCATAGATACCTACCTACAGGCTGGAGGTATCCTGTGGGTCTTAGGGAGTTTGTGGGGCGTACAGACGCCTACATCTGGGCTTGTGGGTTCCCTGGGGGGCTTAGAGGTTTGTGGGGAGCACAGATACCTTTATCCAGACTAGATAGGTCCCAGTGGGATTGGGGGCTGTGGGGGTCCCAGATACCTATGTAAGCAAAGTAGGATGAACTCTACCCTGACATCTGGTGGTGAATTATGGTGAGTATGGAAAAGAATGTCAGGGGCTGATTGTGTTTGCATAGACACACCCACCCCGCCTGACACGGCCACGTCAGCCTGGGATTGTTGCTTTGACAGCTGTGGTATCTCCAGTTTATTTTTTGTTGGGGCGTGAGATGTGGAGTGTTGCCACCCTGAGTGTGTGGATGAGGAACTGTGAAACTGCTTTGAGACAGGGATTCTCACCATCAATTGAGTGGCACTCGCTAGGTAAGGGAGTGGGCTCCTTGGATAACCCAGAAACACTAATTACACTTTTTTGTCTCTTAACAGTTGAATAGGAGAGGTGATTTTTGATTTTCTTAAGAATAGAAGTTCCAGGTTCCTGACCTGAATTGTTAAAGAGCTGTGCCTGATAGTGGGGGAGTCTGAAAATATATTGCGGAGCAGAATAACTGATGGAGAGAAGTAGTTTGTGGGATGGTTGGAGTGGCCTATAGAGTGAGGTGAGCAGAACAGTTTTTGGGGACAGCTGGAGCAGATCACAGGTCGGCTGGAGGAGCAGAGCAGCTGGTGGACTGAGGTGGGCAGTTTGTGGGGAAGGCGGAAGCAGAATCCCACGAAGAGGCGGGGCAGTTGGCAGTGGACCATAAAGGTGCCCCTTTCTACCCAGGCTAGCAGGGGGAAAACCCTGCAGATAGACTCTTGAACTCTGGGGTTGTGGGACTGTGGATGATTTTGGGGTTGCTGGACTCTTGAAACATTTGAGGTATTGGACTTTGGAGTCTTGGGGTGATTTGGGGATTGCTGGACTCAAGAACCCATGGAGAAGGACACGGCCTAGTTGAGGTGTTTTCCCAATTTAATGCTATGTTGTTTAACTCACGTTGTTAAATGATTTCTGCTACACCCAGACTCTGTCCTTGCGAGAGGGATGTATTGCCTCTTTGAGGCACCTAGGGGTGCGTATGTAAAATTTTCCCATGTCACTGGGTGGGGGTTCGAGCTGGTTTGCATTATGTTGTAGGGAAGGGACCCCTAAGTATTGAACCAAGTCCTTGCTGATATCAGTTCAGCCTGGCAGAATGGTTCCACCTACATGCAGGCTGAAGGGGTCCCTGGGAGACTTAGGGAGTTCATAGGGGGCACAGATACCTACGTCCAGGCTCCAGGGGTCCCAGAGGGGCTTAGGGGGTTCGTGGGGGGCACAGATCTTTAGGTCACGGAGTGTGGGGGAATCCGGCCCTGCACCCTTCTTCCTGGGACACGCAGTGACTCAGCCAGCCAGTAAAACAGACTTTTTTTTGGCCAACAGGAATGAAGGATACAGAAGAGCTTTTGGGTACAACCAGGACCCCTCAATTGAGTCCTTCTGGAGGTTCAGGAAGCTTAGTTCCCAGCTTGGGATTTCCTGAATTCCAACAACCCAGCTCCAAACCAAAACTGAACTAACTCCCTCCAGCCAGCCCCTTCCTGTGTCCAGCTTCCTAGGCAAAGGTGCTGACCCCCTCCCCGCTGCCTAGCTAGAGTTACAGGCTTAGGTCCTGTCCCTCACCTAAAGTCACCCGCTGCTCTCCCATCCCCCGCACAGACAGTCCCTACTCCATCACAGTAATGCACAGAGCATTTCCTGCATAGAGCATCGGTGACACCGTGTGGCCACGCAGGGTAATGCACAGAGCATCACACCTACGTAGAGGCTGTAGAGATCCTTGGGGGGCTTAGGGGTCATGGGAGGTACAGATAGCTACGTTCAGGCTGGAGGCATTCCGGGGGCCTTAAGGGGGTTCGTAGAGTCACAGATACCTATGTCCAGGATGCTCGGGACCCTGGGGGAGTTAAGGCGGTTGTGGGGGGCATAGGTGCTTGCGTCCAGGCTGTAGAGATCCTGGTGGGGATTAGGGGCTTCGTGGAGGACACCAATACCTATGTCCGGGCTGGAGGGGTCCCTGGATGGCTTAAGGGGTTGTGGTGAGCACAGTGATCCCTGGGGGTTTAGGGACTTGGTGAGGGGCACAGATACCTATGTATGCCCTGGAGGGGTCCCTGGGGGAGCTTGGTATTGTAGGAGACATAGATACCTATGTCCAGGCTATAGGGATTCTGGGGGGGCTTAGGGCATCGGGGGGGCACAGATATCTGCATGCATGCTGGAGGGGTCTCAGGGGACCTAGGGGGGCTGTGAGAGGCACATATATGTACGTCCAGGCTTGGAGAGGTTCCGGGGAGGATTGGGGGGGTTGCGATGAGAGAGATACCTATCTCGAAGGTCTAGGGGTCCCAGGGGGCTTAGGGTTTTTTTGGGAGGCGCAGATATCTATGTCCAGGTTGGAGTGGTTACTGGGAGGTTTTGGGGGTTCCTGGGGGGCACAGATACCTAGGTCCATGCTAAAGGGGTTTCCTGGGTGGATTATGGATTTTCTGGGGGACACAGATACATACATCTAGGCTGTAGAGGTCCCTGGGAGGCTTAGGGGGTTTGTGGGGGGTAGAGATACCTACGTCCAGGCAATCGGGCTTCCAGGGGGAATTAGTGTGTTGGGGGGGCACAGATACCTAGTCCAGGTTAGAGGGTTCCCGGGGTGGGGGGCTTAGGCAGTTTGTGAGGGGCACAGATACCTGCATCCAGGCTGGATGGTCCCTGGCAGGCTTAGCGGGTTTGTGGGGGGCACAGATACCTAAGTCCAGGCTGGAGGGGTCCAGGGGGGTCTTATTGGGTTCAGGGGGCACCTATACTTATCTCTAGGCTGTAGGGGTCCCTGGTGGGCTTAGGGGGTTTTGGGGGGCCCCAGATACCTAAGTCCATGCTGTAGGCGTCCCTACAGGTGCTTATGGGTTCGTGGGGTGCACAGATACTTATGTCAAGGCTGGAGGGGTCCCGGGAGGGTTGGGATTTTGTGGGGGGCACAGATACGAACCTCCAGGCTTTAGGAGTCCTAGGGGGGCTGTGGGGATACAGATACCTACATCTAGGCTGGAGGGGTCCTGTAGGGTATAGGGGGTTTGTGGGGGGCACAGATACCTAGGTCCAGGCTGTTGGTGTCCCAGGGAGATTAGGCGGTCCACTGTGGGCTTTGATACATCCAGGCTGGATGTGTCCCGAGGAGCTCAGGGGGTTCGTGGGGTGCTCAGACACCTGTGTCTAGGCTGTAGGGATCCCTGGGTTCTTAGGGGGTTCGTGGAGGTCACAGATAGGTATGTCCAGGCTGAAGGGGTCGCTGGGGCGTTTAGGGGGGTTGTGGGAGCAGAGATACCTACGTCCAGGCTAAAGGGGTAATGGGGGTGCTTAGGGGATCGGGGCGGACACAGATACCTACGTCCAGGGTCTAGGGGTCCCGAGGGGATTGGGGGTTGAGAGGGGAACAGATACCTACGTCCTAGCTGGAGGGGTCCTGGGTGGTTTAGGAGGTTTGTTTGAGTCACAGATACCTATGTCCAGACTGTAGGGGTTCCTGGGGCGTTAGAGGGTTACTGGGGGTCACAGATATCTACATGCAGATTGGAGGGGTCTCAGAGGGTTTAGGAGATTTATGGGGTCCACAGATACCAATGTCCTGGCTGTAAAGGTCCCTGGGGGGCTTTGCGGGTTCGTGGGGGGCACAGATACCAACGCGCTGGCTGTAGATATTCCTGGGGAGCATAGAGGTGCTGTGGTAGCACGTAACCCTACATCCAGGCTGTCAGGGTCCCGTGGGGGATTAGGGGGTTCGTGGGGAGCTCAGATACCTACGTACAGGTTGGAGATATCCTGGGAAGGATTAGGGAGTTTCTGGGGTGCACAAATACCTATCTCCAGGCTGTAGGGGTCCCTGTGGGCCTTATGGGGTTTGTGGGGGGCAGAGATAACTATCTCCCATCTTTATGGGTCGCTGGGGAGGCTTAGATGGTTTGTGGGGGCCCAAATACCTACATCCAGGCTCGAGAGGTCCCTGGGGGGCTTATAGGGTTCGTGGGTGGCACAGATACGTACATCCAGGCTAGAGGGGTGGCTGGAGGGCTTAGGGAGGTTGTGGGAGCACAGATACCTAACTTCAGGCTATAGGGGTCCCGCGGGTGCTTAGAGGTCGGGGCGGGGACAGATACCTACATCCAGGCTGTAGGGGTCCCGGGGAGCCTTAGGGGATCGTGGGGAGCACAGATACCTAACTTCAGGCTATAGGGGTCCCAGGGGTGCTTAGGAGGTGGGGGGGCGCAGATACCTATGTCCAGCCTGTAGGGGTCCCTTCGGAGGCTTAGGGGGTTGTGGAGGTAAAGATACCTACATCCCGGCTGAAGGAGTCCTCAGGGGGTTCGTGTGGGTCAGAGATACCTACGTCCAGGCTGTAGGGGTCTTGGAAGGCTTAGGGGGTTTCTGGAGGTCACAGTTACCTCCATGTAGACTAGACGGGTCCCGGGGGGATTAGGAGGTTTATGGGGTGCACAGATGACAACTTCCAGGCTGTACAGGTCCCTGGGGTCTTAGGGGGCTGTGGGGGGGCACAGATATCTATGTCAAGGCTGGAGGGGTCCCTGGAGGGCTTAGCGGTTCATGGGGACACAGATACCTACGTCCAGCTGAGCTTTTCCCTGGGGGCTGCCTGCGCGCAGCTGCGATCAGCTGTTTGCTGGGCAGGTTCCACTCAACTGCTCCCCTCTTCCTGCTCCTGCGGGGGCTGAGTGATTCCCCCCTCAAACAGCCTCAGGGGTCGGGGTGGGAGGTTAGCGGGAGGAGAAGCGGGACAATACGGTAATAACAGTAATAATGATAATTACTGCAGCCAGGAGAGGTGAGGCATTTTAGAACTCATTACTCAAAGAACTGAATTTAAACATAAGACAGAAATAAAATGATGAAATGCACAGACCTGTTAAAAAGCTCCCGAGCCGGGAACTTCAGCCCCACATCTTCTGCCAGGGTCCAGGGCTTCTCCTCCTTGCCCCAGAGTGGCTCCTCTCCCCCTTCAACCCCCCTCCACTGCAGCTCCTGCTGGGGTCTGGGCTTCTCCCCCCACCCCGCCTCCCAACTCTGCGTGGCTTCTCCTCCCTTGCCCCAGCTTGGCGCTTCTCCCCCTCCCCACTGCAGCTCCTGCAGGGGCTCGGGGCTTCTCCTCCCCCCGCCCCCTCCCCAGCGTGGCTCCAGCCCAGTCCAGGGCTTCTCCTCCCCCACTCCAGCTCGACTCCTCTCCCCCCCCGCCCCCTGCCAGTACCTGGAGCTTCTCCTCCCCTCAGCCTCCCACTGGCCCCAGCCCCAGCGTAGCCAGGTTCCCTGGGGCACCCGATGCTGCTGTGGCCGGAGCCGAGCCTGGCGGGCAGGGAGGAGTGATTCACACGGAGGCCATGGCAGAGCCATCAGCCCGAGAGGTGAGGGGCAGCCCCAGGGAGCAGGGAGGGGGGAGCAGCTGAGCGGAGACTGCCCATCAAACAGCTGATCGCAGCTGCGCGCAGGCTGCCCCCAGAGAAAAGCTCAGCTGGACGTAGGTATCTGTGCCCCAATGAACCGCTAAGCCCTCCAGGGACCCTCCAGCCTTGACATAGGTATCTGTGCCCCTCACAACCCCCTAAGCCCCTCAGGGACCTGTACAGCCTGGAAGTTGTCATCTGTGCACCCCATAAACTTCCTAATCCCCCCGGGACCTGTCTAGCCTGCACGGAGGTATCTGTGACCTCCAGAAACCCCCTAAGCCTTCCAAGACCCCTACAGCCTGGACGTAGGTATCTCTGACCCACACGAACCCCCTGAGGACTCCTTCAGCTGGGATGTAGGTATCTTTACCTCCACAACCCCCTAAGCCTCCGAAGGGACCCCTACAGGCTGGACATAGGTATCGGCACCCCCCCCACCTCCTAAGCACCCCTGGGACCTCTATAGCCTGAAGTTAGGTATCTGTGCCCCCCACAATCCCCTAAGATTCCCCCGGGACCCCTGCAGCCTGGACGTAGGTATCTGTGACCCCCACAAATGCACCAAACCCCCAGGGAGCCCTCCAGTTTGGATGTAGGTATCTCTGCCCCCCACAACCCCCAATCCCCTCGGGACCCCTACAGCCTGGACTTAGGTATCTGTGCCCGCCCCGACCTCTAAGCACCCCCGAGACCCCTATAGCCTGAAGTTAGGTATCTGTGCTCCCACAACCTCCCTAAGCCCCCCAGCCACCTCTCTAGCCTGGACATGGGTATCTGTGCCACCCACAAACCCCATAAGGCCCACAGGGACCCCTACAGCCTGGAGATAGGTTCCCCCCTCTACCACCAATACCCTCAGGACCCCTAGACCCTGGAGGTAGGTATCTGTGTCCTCCCCGATGCCCTAAGCACCCCTATTACCCCTTTAGCCTGGACGTAGGTATCTGTGCTCCCACAACCCCCCTAAACGCCCCAGCCACCCCTTCAGCCTGGATGTACCTATCTGTGACCCCCACGAACCCCCTAAGCCCCCAGGGATCCCTACAGCCTGGACACAGCTGTCTGAGCACCCCACAAACCCCCTAACCTCCTTGGGACACATCCAGCCTGGATGTATCTGAGCCCCCAGTGAACCGCCTAATCTCCCTGGGACACCGACAGCCTGGACCTAGGTATCTGTGGCCCCCACAAACCCCCTATACCCCCCAGGACCCCTCCAGCCTAGATGTAGATATCTGCACCCCCACAGCCCCCTGGGACTCCTACAGCCTGGAGGTTCGTATCTGTGCACCCCTCGAAACCCCAACCCCCCCGGGACCCCTCCAGCCTTGAAATAAGTATCTGTGCACCCCACAAAACCATAAGAACCTGTAGGGACGCCTACAGCATGGACTTAGATATCTGGGGCCCCCGAAAACCCCCTAAGCCCACCAGGGACTCCTACAGCCTAGAGATAAGTATCTGTGCCCCCCGAACCCAATAAGACCTCCCTGGACCGCTCCAGCCTGTACTTAGGTATATGTGGCCCCCACGAACCTGCTCACGCCCCCAGGGACCCTCCAGCCTGGACGGAGGTATCTGTGCCACGCACAATCCCTAAGTGCCGAGGAACCCCTCCAGCCTGGAGGTAGGTATCTGTGCCCACCAGAAACCCCCTTAGCCACCCAGGGACCCCTCCAGCCTGGATGCAAGTATCTGTGCCCCTCACAAACTGCCTAAGCCCCCCACCCCGGGAACCGTCCAGCCTGGACCTAGGTATCTGTGCCCCCTAACACACTAATTCCCCCTGGAAGCCCGATTGCCTGGAAGTAAGTATCTCAGCCCCCACAAACCCCCTAAGCCTCCCAGGGACCCCATAGCCTAGATGTATGTATCTGTGCCCCCCAGAAAACCCCTAATCCACCCCAGGAACCCCTACATCATGGACCTAGTTATCTGTGCCCCCCAGGAACCCCCTAAACGCCCCAGGAACCACTCCAACCTGCACATAGATATCTATGCCTCCCAAAAAAACCCTAGGCCCTCAGGGACCCCTAGATCTTGGAGATAGGTATCTCTGCTATCCGCAAACCCGCCTAATCCTCCCCGGAACCTCTCTAGCCTGGACGTAAATATCTGTGCCCCTCACAACCCCCCTAAGTCCCCAAGGACCCCTCCAGCCTGGATGTAGGTATCTGTGCCCCCCCGATGCCCTAAGCCCCCCCAGAATCCCTATAGCCTGGACTTAGGTATCTGTGTCCCCTACAATGCCAAGCCCCCGCAGGGACCCCTCCAGGACATACATAGGTATCTGTGCCCCTCACCAAGTCCCTAATCCCCCAGGGATCACTGAGCTCACCACGACCCCCTAAGCCATCCAGGGACCCCTCCAGCCTGGACGTAGGTATTGGTGTCCTCCACGAAGCCCCTAATCCCCACCAGGACCTCTACAGCCTGGACACAAGTACCTATGCCCGCACACACCCCCTAACTCCCCTAGGGTCCCGACCAACCTGGACGTAGTTTTCTGTGACTCTACGAACCCCCTTAAGCACCCCGGAATGCCTCCAGCCTGGACATAGCTATCTGTACCTCCCATGACCCCTAAGCACCCCAGGGATCTATACAGCCTCTACGTAGGTGTGATGCTCTGTGCATTACCCTGAGTGTCCACAAGGTGTCACTGTTCCTCTATGAGAGAAATGCTCTGTGCATTACACTGCGTGGCCACACGGTGTCACTGTTGCTCCATGCGGGAAATGCTCTGGCCATTACTGTGATGGAATAGGGACTGTCTGTGTGGGGGATGGGAGAGCAGGGTGTGACTTAAGGTGAGGGACAGGACCTAAGCCTGTAACTCGAGCTAGGCAGTGGGGAGGGGGTCAGCACCTTTCACTGGGAAGCTGGACACAGGAAGGGGTCGGCTGGAGGGAGTTAGTTCAGTTTTGGTTTGGAGCTGGGTAGTTGGAAATCAGGGAATCCCAAACTGGGTACTAAGCTTCCTGAACCCCGAGAAGGACTCGATTGAGGGCTCCTGGTTGTACCCAAAAGCTCTGCTGTATCCTTCTCTCCTGTTGGCCAAAAAAACTTGTTTTACTGGCTGGCTGAGTCACTGTGTGTCCCAGGAAGAGGGGTGCAGGGCTGGATTTCCCCACATTCCGTGACCTAAATATCTGTGCCCCTCATGAATCCCCTAAGCCCCTCTGGGACCCCTGGAGCCTGGACGTAGGTATCTGTGCCCCCCACGAACTCCCTATGGCTCCCAGGGACCCCTTCAGCCTGCATGTAGGAGGAACCCTTCTGCCAGGCTGAATTGATAGCAGCAAGGACTGGGTTCAATACATAGGGGTCTCTTCCTTACAACGTAATGCAAACCAGCTCGAGCCCCCACCTAATGACACGGGAAAATTTTACATACGCACACCTAGGTGCCTCAAAGAGGCAATACTTCCCCTCTCGCAAGCACAGAGTCTGGGTGTAGCAGAAAACGTTTAATAATGTGAGATAAACAACATAGCATTAAATTGAGAAAACACCTCAACTAGGCCGTGTCCTTTTCCCTGGGCTCTTGAGTCCAGCAATCCCCAAAATAACCCCAAGACTCCAAAGTCCAATACCTCAAATGTTTCAAGAGTCCAGCAACCCAAAAATCCCCCACAGTCCCGCAACCCCAGAGTTCAAGAGTCTATCTGCAGGGTTTTTCCCCCTGCCAGCCTGGGTAGAAAGGGGCACCTTACGTGGTCCACTGCCAACTGTCCTGCCTCTCTGTGGGATTCTGCTTCCGCCTTCCCCACAAACTGCTCAGCTCAGTCCACCAGCTGCTCTGCTCCACCACTCGACCTGTGATCTGCTCCAGATGTCCCAAAAAACTGCTCAGCTCCCCTCACTCCGTGGGGCATTCTAACCATCTCACAAACTGCTTCTCTCCATCAGCTGCGCTGCTCTACAATAGCAGCTCCCCCACTAGCTAGCACATATCTTTAGTAACTTTAGCTCAAAAACCTAGAACTTCAATTACTAAAAGAATAAAAAATCAGCTCTACTATTCAACTGCTAAAAAAGAAAAAAAGTACAATTCATGTTTCTGGCTCACCCAAGGAGCCCACTCCCTTGTCTAGCAAGTGCCACTCAATTGACGGTGAGAATCCCTGTCTCAAAGCAGTTTCTCAGTTCCTCATCCACACAATCAGGGTGACAACACTCCACATCTCTTGCCCCAACAACAAATAACCATCCCAGGCTGCCATTGCCATGTCAGGCGGGGTGGGCGTGCCTATGCAAACACCATCAGCCCCTGAAATTCTTTTCCACACTCGCCATAATTCACCACCAGATGTCAGGGTAGAGCTCATCCTGCTTCTGCTTACGTAGGTATCTGTGCCCCCCACAACCCCCTAATCCCGCTGGGACCCATCTAGCCTAGATAAAAGTATCTGTGCTCCCCACAAACCTCTAAGCCTCCCAGGGAACCCACAAGCCCAGATGCATCTGAGGAAGTGGGTATTCACCCACGAAAGCTCATGCTCCAAAACGTCTGTTAGTCTATAAAGTGCCACAGGATTCTTTGCTGCTTTTACAGATCCAGACTAGCACGGCTACCCCTCTGATACTTAAACCCAGATGTAGGCATCTGTACGCCCCACAAACCCCCTAGGACCCATAGGACCCCTCCAGCCTGTAGGTAGGTTTCTGTGACCCCCAGTGCCACAGAAAGACCCTCAGGACCCCTACAGCATGGATGTTTGTATCTGTGACCCCCACAAAGCGCCTAAGCTACCCAGGACCTCCTACAATCGGGACGTAGGTATCTGTTCCCCCCAACACAACTAATTCCCCCCCGAGACCCCTCCAGCCTAGACGTAGGTATCTCTGACCCAACAACCCTCCTAAGAACCCCGAAACCCCTCCAGCCTAGACGCAGGTATCTGTGCCCCCCACAAACCCCCTAGGCCACGATGGGACCCCTCAAGCCTCGACATAGTTATCTGAACTCCCCCAACCCCCCCTAAGCCCCCTGGAACCCCTCCAGCCTAGATGCAGGTATCTGTGCCCAACATGAGCCCCCTAAGCCCCCAGGACCCCTCTTGCCTGGACGTAGGTATCTGTGCACCCTCACGAACCCACTGATCCTCCCAGCGACCCCTACAGCATGGACGTAGGTATCTGTACCCCAAAATGCCCCAAAGCAACCCCGTGACCCCTACAGCCTCGAAATAGGTATCTGTGCCCCCCCCACAACTCCCTAATACCCCCAGAACCCCTCCAGCCTGGACGTAGATATTTGTGACCTCCAGGAACTGCCTAAGCCCTCACCAGGGCTTCGCCAGCCTGGACATACTCTGCATCCCACAAGCCCCCTAAGCCCCATAGGGCCCCCACCAGCCTGGTTGTAGCTATGTGTATGCCACACAAAGCCCCTAAGCTCCCCAGGGCCCCCTCCAACTGGGACGTAGGTATCTGCGCAACCACAACCCTTCAGGTCCCCTAGGGACCCCTCCAGACCATACGTAGGTTTCTGTGCCACTCACCAACTCCCTAAACCCCCAGGGACCACTACAGCTTGGAAATATGTGTCTGTGCTCACCACAACCCACTAAGCCATCCAGGGACCTCTCCAGCCCAGATGTAGATATTTGTGTCCCCCATGAAGCCCCTAATCCCCACCGGAACACCTCCAGCCTGGACGTATCTATCTGTGCCCCCCACGACCCCTAAGCCCGCCCCCCAGGGATAGCTACAGCCTCTACATAGGTGTGATGCTCTGTGCATTACCCGCGTAGCCACACGGTGACACTGTTCCTCTATGAGAGAAATGCTCTGTGCAATACCCAGCGTGGCCACAAGGTGTCACTGTTGCTCCATGCGGGAAATGCTCTGGCCATTACCCTGAATGGCCACACGGTGTCACTGTTGCTCCATGGGAAATGCTCTGTGCATTACCCGGAATGGACACACGGTGTCACTGTTGCTCCATGGGAAATGCTCTGTGCCTTACCCTGCGTGGCCACACGGTGTCACTGTTGCTCCATGCGGGAAATGCTCTGGGCATTATTGTGATGGAGTAGGGACTGTCTGTGTGGGGGATGGGAGAGCAGGGGGTGACTTTAGGTGAGGGACAGGACCTAAGCCTGTAACTCGAGCTAGGCAGCGGGGAGGGGGTCAGCACCTTTGCCCAGGTAGCTGGACACAGGAAGGGGTCGGCTGGAGGGAGTTAGTTCAGTTTTGGTTTGGAGCTGGGTAGTTGGAATTCAGGGAATCCAAAACTGGGAACTAAGCTTCCTGAACCCCCAGAAGGACTCGACTGATGGGTCCTAGTTGTGCCCAAAAACCCTGCTGAATCCTTCGTTCCTGTTGTCCAAAACAACCTTCTGTTTTACTGGCTGGCTGAGTCACTGTGTGTCCCTGAAAGAGGGGTGCGGGGCCAGATTCCACCACACTCCTTGACATCCCCTAAGCCCCTCTGGGACCCCTGCAGCTGGGACGTAGGTATCTGTGCCACCACCAAACCCCTGAGCCCCCCAGGGACCCCTACAGCCTAGACCTAGATCTCTGTGCCCCCCACGAACCCCCTAAGACCCCCAGGGACCCCATGAGCCTGGACATAGGTGGAACCCATCTGCCAGGCTGAATTGACAGCAGCAAGGACAGGGTTCAATACCTAGGTGTCCCTTCCCTATTACGTAATGCAAATGAGCTCGAGCTCTCACCCAGTGACATGGGAAAATTTTACATACGCACCCCTCTAGCAATCACAGAGTCTGGGTATAGCAGAAAATGTTTAATAACGTGAGATAAACAACATAGCATTAAATTGGGAAAACACCTCAACTAGGCCGTGTCCTTTTCCCTGGGCTCTAGAGTCCAGCAATCCCCAAATCACTCCAAGACTCCAAAGTACAATACCTCAAATATTTCAAGACTCCAGCAACCCTATAATCACCCACAGTCCTGCAGCCCCAGAGTTCAAGAGTCTATCTGCAAGGTTTTCCCCCCTACCAGCCTGGGTAGAAAGGGGCACCTTACGTGGTCCACTGCTGACTGTCCTGCCTCTCTATGGGATTCTGCTTCTACCTTCCCCACAAACTGCTAAGCTCAGTCCACCAGCCACTCTGCTCCACCAGCCAACCTGTGATCTGCTCCAGATGTCTCCAAAAACTGCTTAGTTTACTTCTCTCCGTGAGCCATTGCAAGTGCCCCACAAACTGCTCTTCTCCATCAGCTGTTCTGCAATATAGTTTCAGACTACCCCACTAGTTAACACAGCACTTCAATAATTTCAGTTCAGGAACCTGGATCTTCAGTTATTAACAAATTCAATAACCAGCTCTACTATTCAACTGTTAAAAGATAAGAAGATACAATTGGTGTTTCTGGCTCACACAAGGAGCCCACTCCCTTGTCTAGTGAGTGCCACTCAACTGATGGTGAGAATCCCTGTCTCAAAGCTGTTTCACAGGTCCTCATCCACACAATCAGGGTGACAACACTCCACATCTCACACCCCAACAACAAATAAACTGGGGATACCATAGCTGCCAAAGTAACCATCCCAGGCTGCCATGGCCCTGTCAGGCACGGTGTGTGTGTCTATGCAAACATGATCAGACCCTGAAATTCTTTTCCACACTTGCCATAATTCACCACCAGATGTCAGGGTAGAGTTCATCTTGATTCTGCTTACATAGGTATCTGTGCCCCCCACAACCCGCTAATCCCACCAGGACCCATCTAGCCTGGATAATGGTATCTGTGCTCTCCACAAACCTCTAAGCCCCCCAGGGAACCCACACGCCCAGATGTAGGCATCTGTACGCCCCACACACCCCCTAATACCCACAGGACCCTTCCAGACTGTAGGTAGGTATCTGTGACTCCTAGAGCCCCACAAAGACCCTCGGGACCAATAGAGCATGGATGTTTGTATCTGTGACCGATAAAAACCGCCTAAGCTACCCAGGGCCACATACCATCAGGATGTAGGTATCTCTTCCCCCCCCAAACACACCTAATCCCCCCTGGACCCCTCCAGCCTAGATGTAGGTATCTCTGACCCCACGAATCCTCTAAGACATGACAGGACCCCTCCAGCATCGACATAGGTATCTGTGCCCACACAACCCTTCTAAGACACCCGAAACCTCTCCAGCCTAGACGCAGGTATCTGTGCCCAGCATGAACCCCCTAAGGTCCCTAGGACCCCTCTTGCCTGGATGAATGTATCTGTGCCCCTTAAAAACCCCTAAGCCCTCCAGGATCCTTATAGCCCGGACGTAGATATCTGTGCACCCTCACGAACCCACTGATCCTCCCAGCGACCCCTACAGCATGGAAGTAGGTATCTGTACCCCAAAATGCCCCAAAGCAACCCCAGGACCCCTACAGCCTCGATATAGGTATCTGTGCCCCCCCCAACTCCTAATACCCCCAGAACTCCTCCAGCCTGGATGTAGATATTTGTGACCTCCAGGAACCCCCAAAGCCCTCCCCAGGACTTCTCCAGTCTCTACATAGGTATCTCTGCCCCCCACCAGCTTTCTAAGACCCATAGGGCCCCCACCAGCCTGTTTGTAGCTATGTGCACGCCACACAAACCCCCTAAGCGCCCCAGGGCCCCCTCCAACCGGTATGTAGATATCTGCGCAACCACAACCCCTTAAGTCCCAAAGGGACCCCTCCAGACCATACGTAGGTTTCTGTGACCCTTACCAACTCCTTAAACCCCCAGGGACCACTACAGCCTAGACGTATGTATCTATGCTCACCACTACCCCCTTAGCCATCCAAGGACCTCTCCAGTCCTGACGTAGATATTTGTGCCCCTCATGAAGCCACTAATGCCCACCAGAACGTCTCCAGCCTGGACGTAGCTATCTGTTCCCTCCACGACCCCTTAAGCCCCCCAGGGATCTCTACAGCATCTACATAGGTGTGATTCTCTGTGCATTACCTTGCGTGGCCACATGGTTTCACTGTTCCTTTATGAGAGAAATGCTCTGTGCATTACCCTGGATGGCCACATGGTATCCACTGTTGCTCCATGCAGGAAATGCTCTGTGCAATACTCTTTATGGCCACACGGTGTCACTGTTGCTCCATGAGGGAAAAGCTCTGTTCATTACCCTGCGTGGCCACATGGTGTGACTGTTGCAACATGCAGCAAATACTCTGTGCATTACCTGGTGTGGTCACAAGGTGTCAATGTTGCTCCATATGGGAAATGCTCTGTGCGTTACCCTGTGTGGCCACACGGTGTCAATGTTGCTCCATGCTGGAAATGCTCTGTGCATTGCTGTGATGGAGTAGGGACCGTCTGTGTGGGGGATGGGAGAGCAGGGGGTGATTTTAGGACTGGACACGTTCTCAGCCTGTAACCTGAGCTAGGCGGGGGGAGGGGTCAGCACCTTTGCCCAGGAAGCTGGACACAGGAAATGGCCAGCTGGATGGAGTTGGGTTAGTTCAGTTTCAGTTTTAGTCTTGGTGGTTGGAATTCAGGGATTCCCAAACTGGGAACTAAGTTTCCTGAACCCCTAGAAGGACTTGATTGTGGGGTCCTGCTTGTGCCTCCAAGCTCTGCTGTATCCTTCGCTCCTGTTGTCCAATAAACCTTCTGTTTTACTGGCTGGCTGAGAGTCACTGTGAGTCCCAGGAAGAGGGGTGCAGGACCGGACTCCCCCACACTCTGTGACAGACCCTAAGCCCCTCCGAGACCCCTGCAGCCTGGACGTAGGTATCTGTGCCTCCCACCAAACACCTAAGACCCTCAGAGACCCCTCCAGCCTGAACTTAGGTATCTGTGCCCCCCACAAACCCCCTAAGCCCCCCAGAGACCTATACAGCCAGAACATTGGTATCTGTACCCCATATAGACTCCATAAGCCCCCTGGGACACTCCAGTGTGTATGTAGGTATATGTGCCCCTCAGAAACCCTCTAAGCCCCCAGGAACCCCTACAGCCTGGATATAGGTATTTGCACTCCCACAACCCCCCTAACTCCCCCTCCCAGGACATCTACAATCTGGATGTAGATATCTGTGCCCCTCACGAAACCTCTAACCTGGGACCGATACAGCCTGGACATACGTATCTGTGCCCACCCGAACCCATAAAACCCACTGGTACCCCTACAGCCTGGATATAGGTATCTTTGGTCCCCACAAATCCCCTAAGACTCCCAGGATGCCTCCAGCCTGGACATAGGTATCTTTGCCCCCCACTAAACCCCTAAGCCCCCCTGGTACCCCTGCAGCCTGGATGTAGGAATATGTGCCCCCCACGAACCCTTTAAGTCCCCCTGGGACCCCCAGAGCATGGAGATTGGTATCTTTGTCCCGCCCAAACTCTCTAAGCCCCCCAGGGACCCCTATGGCCTGGACGTAGGTATCTGTGCACCTCAAGGCCCCTAAGATCCCCCGGACCCCTGCAGCCTGGATGTAGGTGTGACAGTGCTGCCCGTGGGAGCCAGCTCAGCTCACTCAATCAGAGTGAATTGCAAACAAAACAGGGCAGACAAATCCCAAACGCTGGTGCTTATTTCAATACTTAGATTTACCAAACCAGCACAAAACAGCTTCTGTAGTACCTCACTGGTTACTTAGAAGTTTAAACCACGCAGTTCCCTTAAAGTACCCAGCCTCAGGCCTCCGTCCATACACACCTGTTAGATATTATGATGATTCCTGAAAATCTTACTTCATCATATAAAAGAAAAGATTCTTCCGATCCCAAAGGATCAGCCACATAACCAGGTTCAATTATAACTTAGATCTTACTAAAATAAACGCTATAGACAATACTTATTAACTAAGCTAAAATTTATTAGAAAAGAAAAGAGAGAGAGTGTTGGTTAAAAGATTAATAGACATATAGACTTGAATTCAATTTTTGAGGTTCAGATACACAGTAGAGATGAGCTTGTAGTTGCCAAAAGTCCTTTTAGAAAAAGTCCATAGTTTATAATCCAATGTCCATATTCAGGGTGGCTCCAGCCAATGACTGGGGATCTCCATCCTTGTGGCTTAAGGTTTCCCCGTCTTCAAACCCAAAGCAGATCTGAGATGAAGAAGGATCGTGTCCCAGGTTCTTATACATTTCCAGCATCCTTTCAGCCTGAGAAAACAATAGGCTTAACTCTCCTTCCAAACATCCTTGCAATTAGTGCATTCATCAAACAGTTCAGATAATGATTACCACAACCTTCAAAGAATCACAGACAATAATACTATTTCACTCAAGTATCATCATAAATGTTAATATTCTTTTTTTGCTCTTTGAATTAAAACTATAGTAATAGACAAGACTTGTTTGCTGACATCACAAGACCTGAGCAAACACTTCCCCTTCTACCTCTAACACTGCAGACTTGCATTTCAAAGCTCTGTTCATTTACATATCTTGTTAACCAGTTTTTAAGGTTCACCCACGGGTCAGGTCAGTCGGTGAGGTGAGTTAATTAACTCTTTCTGGCCCTGTCACCTTTCAATGAGATATTAGATTATACTTATAATGTCACAGTCGTGGTGAGTTGACTGCTGCAGCTCCCCGTAGACTCTGCCTGCGCTTCTCACCGAGCTGGAGTACAGCAGTCGAGGGGAGAGCACTCGATGTATTGCATCTACACTAGACGTGATATATTGACCCCTGCTGGATCGATCACTGCCCACCGATTCGGCAGGTAGTATAGACATACCCCGAGTATCTGGTGATCGGAGCTGGACCCCGGAGGGAGACACATTGAAGGAACTCAGGGGTTAAGTTGCCTCTATTGTCAACTGTCAGGGCTGCTGTGGCTCAGAGGAGGGTGCTTGACTGCCTGGCAGGCTTAGGCTCCACAAGCCTTGGAGGTGGGAGAATTGAAGCAGCCACGGCGTGTTCGGGGTGCTCGTGCTCAGAGCAGGGGTGAGCTGGGGCGAGGGGGGTGCCGCAAGGCAGAGCAGGGGAGTTGCCACAAGAGGGGAGCCTCAGGGTGGAGGGGGGAGCTGCCACGGGTGCGGCGCCTCAGGGCAGGGGTGCGGGGGGTGAGGGTGCAAGGTGGAAGTTACGCCAAGGGCATGAAACATCCTTGCACCGGCCCTGCCCCACGCCCTGCCTGCAGCCAGCCCTGCACCCCTTGACCTGCCCTGCCCTGCCCGCAGTCAGCCTCTGTCTCCAGCCAGCCCTGCACCTTCTGCTTTGCCTGCACCAGCCGCATCCTCCCTGCCCTGTCTCCAGCCAACCCCTGATGCACCCCCCTGCCTGAATCCAGCCAGCCTCACAGCCCTTGCCCTGCCTGAAGCCAGACCCTACCTCCAGCCAACCCCACATACACTGGTGCCCTGCACTTCCCAGGGCAGTAACCCTGCACATCTGCTTCAATGAGGGAGACAGGGAGCAGCTGGGACCCACACATATGCACACCCTAGGGTGACCAGACAGCAAGTGTGAAAAATCAGGATGGGGTGGGGAGTAATAGGATCCTAGATAAGAAAAAGACCCCAAAATTCAGACTGTCCCTATAAAATTGCAACATCTGGTCACCATAGCGCACACCCAGGGCTCCTGAGTTCCATTGCTGGGTTTCCTATTGGTTCCACTGCTGGTTGTTTTCCTTTTCCTGGGAACTTTGGGCAAGTTGCTCCCCACTCTTGGGCTCTGTCCCCAGCAGTCAAATGGGGATTTCATACTTTCCCGCTATTGGAAAGTGGTGGGAGAATCCCCCAGCAAAAGCTACTCTGACATTGCTAAGCAGCATCTGATCAATCAAGATAGGAGCTCACTGCCCAGGAGGAGTGTTTGGCTCTCGGGTTTCACTTCAGCCCAGTGTAGACAGACAGCCCTAACCATGCAGTTTGGCTCAAGAAGTTCAAGTCTCCAATTTGTTAAGGGTGTTTTGAATTTCAATCCTGTGCTCCAAAGTACTTGGTGTCAGTTGTAAATTTTAGAAGCATGCTTTCCACTCCATTTTCCAAATCATTCATGAAAATATAGAATAGTACCTGACACCGGACTGATCCCTGCCAGACCCACTAGGTTCACCCTCCCCGTTGGGCAGCCAAACATGGAGAAGGGCTCTGGGAGTCTTGGCTTTCAATCAGCTCTGCACCCACATTACAATGATTGCAGCTGGACTACATTTCCCTCGTTTGCTTGTGAGAACGTCCTACGGGACTGTGTCAAAAGCCTTAGTAACACCAAGCTAGGTCCAATCTATTGTTTACCCACCTCCACCAGGCCCAGAACCCTGCCAAAGAAGGAAAGAGGATTGGTTTGGAATGATTTGTTCTTGACAAATCCACGCTCACTAGTCATAAGAACCAAATTATCCTGTAGGTGCTGCTGACAAACTGTGTTTAAGAATGTATTGCAGGATCTCTCCAGCTATGACAGTCAGGCTAGCTAGTCTGTAAGTCCCAGAGGTCTTTTTGTTCCCCTTTGCAAGATAGGTCCTGTCTTGTTCATGGATGGGAAGATGTTCTTTTTCAGGGATCTCAGACAAGAACTGGGGCACAACACCTGGTTTGTTAAGGCCACAAAAACGGAGACAGGAACCTCTTCTCTGCTGCTGGCAAAGAACCACAGGTACCTAAAAGATAGGGACTCACATCTTTGCATGGGCTTTAAAAAGGCAGTGGTTAATAAGTTTGGCCCTGACCATTTCTTGTTTCCACAGACTAGACATTTTAGGAAACTTTAGAATTACTTGGTGCTAAACACTGTGAAACTCCCCTTTCTCCTTCACAGAGGGCTTTAACGCCCCTTATGTCACTTGGGCTCTAAACTGCCCATAGTTCGAGAACTGTTCCTGTTCCCATTGGACAGATTGGACAAGGGAAGTGACCTACCCAAGGCCTACAGAGCAAGGAGGTGGCAGAGCCAGAAAGAGAAGCCACCAGTTCTGACTCCTGTTCTAACAGACGAAAACACCCCAGAGGCAGGGATAGAGCCCAGAAATCGAGATGGTGGGAAAATTTCATTCAAACCTTTTCTGTTCGAAAATCCCATTCAGACTAAACCAGTTTGTTTCTCAAAATCATAACAAGTGGGATGAAAGTTCCTTGCAAAAATATTTTGTTGCAAAACAAAAGCATCTCCTGTTTGTCACAGTGTGTTAAATTGTCTCCTCGCACACAAAGAGGAGACACATCTCAACCGTTAGATAAGATGCTTCAATCTGAGCTAAGTCGTTGCTACTACTAACAATTTCAAAATAAAAATATACAAATAAAATAGACTATTTCAGCAAATCTATTATGTCATAATCTGCTCTGAGTAAACATGATGGGAATCCTCATATTATGCACTACTTCTAGTGACACTCCCAAATGGATCCGCATCCTTCACCCACCGTGAGGTAGGTGGGAGCAGATCATTATTATCCCTACTTGAAAGAGGGAGAAGCTAAGGCTGAGAAAGGAGAATTGACTTCTCTTAGGTCACACAGCCCGTCAGAGGCAGTGTTGGGAATAGGACCGAAAAGCCCTGATTTTCAAACTAACCATCGGATCTTGAATTTCAGACATTGAATGACCAGAATAAAGTGCTCTCAGATGAGCTCCAGACCAACAACAGTGACAGTAATTATTCAGCAAGTATTGGAGGAAAACTGCGATGTCAGAGAGAATCATCAACTGCTCAGAGACAATTAATGCAGAGAAGCAGCAAAATTAATCGAAGATAGAACTGGTTCTGATTTATTTACTTGATCTTAAAAAAAAAACAACATGGACCTGAGTCTCCTCCCTGTCAATAACCCCCTGCTCAGCCAATCAGGGTAGAGACTGAGGACGGGAGGCTGAGGGTTCTCACCAGAGAGCCCAAAGGATGGCCCAGGTCACTGGTGGGGATCACTGCCCGAGCACTATTTCAGTCCCACATTTTTGGGTGGACCTTCCATAGTGGGAGCTGCAGAGGACTTCCTCGCAACACACACACACACCCTCCTTCCTGTTGTTGGGAAGGGAACAGGAGAAAGGACAAAAGAAGCAAGAGAAGAAGAGGAGGGAGGGATGGAGGAAGAGGTGAAACAAAAAGGACAAACCCTAATGTCCCCAGTGATTCTGAGGGACAAAATCTCAGGTGTGCAATAAAATTCTGCCTCCTTAAGCTCGTGTTTTCCATGCCTAGAATTCACTTGTCACCATATAGATCAGACTGAACAGGTTTCAAACCTCCAGGAGGCTCTTACCTTCTAAACAGGAATGGCTGTTTTGTAGTAAAATCACTAAAAGGGAAGGAGGAAACTCGAAAGAGGTTCCTCCTGGCGTTCACGTCCATGACCCCAAATAATCTCTCAGTCCTCAAAGAGAGACCTGGAGAAGGAGATGTGCTGAAGCAAAGCCACAGAGGTCTCTGAGGTTTCCCTGGCCCCTCGCCCCTGTCCTGCCTGGCTGATGTCAGCACCTCTCTGTGAGGTCACCACCTCCCCACCACCTTTGACCAATAGTCTCAGGTCCTGCAAAAGGCCTTTGAGATGTCACTGCCACACCCCTCTCTTGCTGGGCTAATGTCCTGCCCCTGGCCAGGCACTTTGGGAGGTTTGAGCTACTCCCTGTGGATTACTCCACGCAAGGAGCATTCGTTCTAGGCAGCAAGCCGGCTAGACAGGAAAACATCAGATGCTGCTCCCAATGCTACACTCAGTTTTTCAGAATTTAGTCGACTTCATGGTCAGAAGAAACCATTAGAGCATCTAACCTGCATATCACAGGCCTCCTGTATGACACAACAGCTACTGTGGGGGCAAACACATTCCAGAAAGGCATCTAGTCTTCATTAAATGACATCAGGAGATGGCGAATCCACCACTTTCCTTAGTAGCTTGTTCCTGTGGTGAATCAGCCTCGCTGTTGACAATTTGTGCCTTAGTTGTAATATGAATTTGTCTCTTTTCACTTTCCAGCCATTGGGTCTTGTTATGCCTTTCTCTGCTCCATTCAAGAGCCTGTAAATACCCAATCATTTCTCTCCATTAAGGCACTTCAACACTTCAATGAAATCACCTTTCAATCTTCTTTTGATAAGCTAAACAGGTTGAGCTCTTTCAATAGCTCACTGGAAGGCATTTTTCTCCAGCCCTCAGAACATTTGGTGGCTCTTTGCTGCCCCAGCTCCAATTTCACAACATCTTTTTCAAATGAGGACACCAAAACTGGAGGCAGTATAAAGGTTGTATAAAGGTAAAATTAAATAGGTGGCAGAGGAGTTTTTTTTAATTTTGGCTTTTGTTGCTAAAAATTTTGTCTCTGCGGTGAGAAAAAACACTCTCCGAATGCCAAAATTTGAGCCATGAAAAGCAGCAATGTGAACAGCACTTCATAGGTGGAGCTGTGCTCCCGGTAACGAAGCTCCTGCCCCTCGTTGGAGGTAGTTTGGCTTTGTTGCCGGGGAAGCTCTCTCCCAGCGATAAGGACGGCCACACAGCGCACCTTACAATGGCATGGTTAGAGTGGCACAGCTGCACCATGGTAAGGTGCGTGGTGTAGACACAGCCTCAGAGCTGGGGAAAGCCGACAGGCGCTGAGGAGCACAGGGTTCAGACAGAGACATCCGTTAGGAGAGGAACTATTCACAGGGATTCTCTATAGCCTAGTAAGGTGGAGAGGATGGAAGATGATAATGTACAGGTAGGTTCTGATGAGAAACAGTGAAATGAAAGAGTCTCCCTCAATTACATCATGTAATAGCAGACAGCTAAAATGGGACACATTTTAGAAGTGCTTAAATACAAACGCTAGATGTCTAAGTACTAAGATGGGTGAGTTTGAGTGCCTGGTATTGAGTGACGATATTGATAGAATAGGCATCACAGTAACCCCTGCACCCCCTCCTGCACCCACATGGGGAGACTGACCTGTATGCATGGAGCAGCTGGCATTGCTGCACCCCACTCCTCCCTGGAACGCTGCTCATCTGGGCACCCCGAGGGGCTGTGGGATGTGAGGGCAAGAAGTGAGATCATCCGAGCTCCCTGCATCCAGTTCACTTTCCTCAGCTGGGCTGCATAGCGGGAGGGCAGAGAGCAGCAGCTTCTGATGCTCCCCTCACAGCACAGCCCAGGTGGGAAAAGTGACCAGGATGCATGGAGCACATAGGGTTGCTCCTCACTCCCCTCAAACCTCTATGGACCCATGGAGGAGCATTGGGGCAGGGGAGAGCAGTGAGCACCTTTGCACTGCCAGATGGTGCCCTTTGACCCCTGGAGCCCTGGGCGGCTGTCGGGGGGCCCTACCCCTAAGCCCGGCCAGGCTCCCCAGAACGAGCAGCAGAAAACACAGAGACTGGCCACACACTGAGCAGTGGTAGTCTGGGCGGCTCGTAATGGAGGCTCAGGAGGAAGGGGTGTCATAACATTTTTTCCCAGATTTGGACCTTAGCGTCCAAAATATGGGTGTTAGCATGAGAACCTCCAAGCTTAGTTACCAGCTTGGACCTGGTAAACCTGCCACCAGCCAGGGATTTATACAGTGCCTGGCTCACTGTGGTCTCCCCAAAACCTTCCTCCGGGGACCCCCAGACTCAGATGCCTTGAGTCTCACAACAAAGGGGAATAAACCATTTCCCTTCCCCATCCTCCCCTCCAGGTGTTCCCTCCCTGGGTTCCTGGAGAGATATACAGAAGCAAGCTCCGTGAATCTAAACAGAGGGACTCCCCCCTCCCTGTTTCCAATCCTGGAACTAGAAGTACCGAGATAGCTAATCTCTCTTCCCCCTTACCAGAGGGTATGCAAAGTCAGGTTGGTAAATCTAACACAACGAGATTTTCCCCCTGACTTCTTCCTCCCACCAATTCCCTGGTGAGCTGCAGACTCAATTCCCTGGAGTCCCCACTAAAGAAAAAATCCAACAGGTCTTAAAAAGAAAGCTTTATATAAAAAGAAAGAAAAGGACATAAAAATGGTCTCTCTGTATTAAGGTGACAAATACAGGGTTATTTGCTTAAAAGAAAAAAATGAATAAACAGCCTTATCCAAAAAGAATACAATTTAAACATTCCAGCAACTACACACATGTAAATACAAAAAAAAAAAACAATATAAACTTATTGTCTTATTATCTTTCTACTTACAACTTGGAAACAGAAGATTAGAAAGGCAGGAGATAGAAAAATCACTCTCATAGCTGAGAGGCCATAGACACAAGACAAAGAACAAAGCACTCACACACAAACTTCCCTCCACCTAGACTTGAAAAAGTCTTGTTTCCTGATTGGTCCTCTGGTCAGGGGTTTTAGGTTACTGGTGTTACCCCTTTATAGGTAAAAGAACATTAACCCTTAGCTATCTGTTTATGACAAGGGGGCTCAGCCTCCCCAAACCTTGCATTGCCAAGGGGACAGTGGGGCCCATGACCAGGGGCCCTGGCCAAGTTAGGTTCCCCCTGGAAAAGTCTCCCCTATGTCAGCCCCAGGGCTGGAGGAGCTCCCACTCCCTGCTACAGCCCGGGGTCTGCAGCAGGGGCACAGAGCTTCTCTGGACTGAGGGCCACAGCGGGGCAGGGGTAAAGGAGTGATAGGGTGGGGCTGGTAGGGGAAGGGGTGGAACAGAGGTGACAGTGGATGGGGCCATAGGTGGAAGGCAGTAGAGCCACAGACAGAAGGTAGGGGCATGGTTCTGGTGCTGGGGCCCCCACACTTGTTCTCCCTTTCCCGGGGGTTTGGCATCACTAGCCCCGGCTTAGCGAGTAGGGTTCAGTGATCCCCATAATGTGGGGTGCGACTCCTAGGGGGACACAGAGGAATATTCATGGGGGCACCTCAGGACCTGAGCCAGCCCACATGGAGGGCAGGGAGGGAGCACCACTCAGCACCACTCTTCCACAGCTCTTCCCCAACCCCACCCTCAGCCTGAGACTCTGGCTCCCAGCCCGGCGTCTACCCCTTTACCCCTGTCCGCACCCCTCTCCCCAGCAAGCAACAGCCCCACTCCTCCCAGCCCCGGTTCTTGACCGTGGCTTCCGAGGGGCCACAGCCATGGCTAAGAGGGCACAATGTGAAATGTTTGGGGACCACTGGTTTAGGGTGACGTCCTCAATCACTTCTCTGCAGTCCAATAAAAGCTATTCCTCACCCATCTATCCCTCCATCAGGACGGACTAGGTATGTTCTGCTGCCCTTCACTCATACAGGAAGGAGAATAACATTTCATTCCACTCAATCCTAAAGTGATTTGTAACCCAAGACCACCCCAAACTGGTCATTTTGGGGAAGTGGCCCCATCATGCTCTATAGCTAGGCAGAGTAGGTGTGTCTATGCAAACACGGTCTGTTCCTGAAGTCGTTCCCCAGCTCCTCACTAGGTGAGAGAGGGGAGCTCATTCAGACCCTGCTTACGCTTAGTATTTAAAAACTAATTAGTGTCCCTATCTCTGCCGGCCTTAGATTTCTCCTCCTGTCCGTTTTTTGACAGCTCCGATGAGGTGACCGAGTGGTTAAGGTGATGGACTGCTACCCCATTATGCTCTGCCTGCATGGGTTCAAATCCGATTCTCATCAGAGGCATTTAGTCTTCACCCTCCTTTATAGACAACCATCTCCCCCTTTGGTACAATAACAGATCGAACAATGGTGTTTGTGTTACCCAAAATTGGGTCAGTTAGTAAGCTTAGAGAGGACTAATAATGCCCCTCCCCCCAAGAGTTTGGCAGAAAGCAGCACATTTATTAGCTTGATAGCTAAGCTCAAAAGCAGGGATGGGGGAGGGTGTCACACTCATACTCATGCTCCCAGGACAGGCCTGGCAGTGGAGATGTCAGGATCCTTTAAGGTAAGTGTCCCACAGTGCAGCGATGGACAGTGCGATGAAGATCAGTCTCCCTGAGGTACAATAGAATGTAACACAGCGAACCACTGGCCAGATGGGCTGAGTGAAGGGCATTCACTGGAGGTACAAAGGAGAGTGGGAAAGCCACTTCACAGGCATTCAAAGAGGGAAAGGACACAAGCTGGGGGAGGGTGGGAGTTTAACAGACCTTATGAGCATACAGGTTATACAGAGCATACAGATCACTGCTGCTCCTACAACATGATAAGTTCTCAAGCAGCATGATTCTTACTTTGCCCATCTGTCAATTTTGATGATTATTGATGGAAATATTTTGCCATTGGGTTGTGTGTTTACACAGAAATTGACATTTACCAACAAATACGCAATTCTTCCAAGCCTGCATAGTCTGCTGTTGATGGGACACATTTGGGATGTATGCTCTGTATAACCTGTATGCTTATAAGGTCTGTTAAACTCCCACAGTTTAGAGGGACACATTCACTCTTCCAGGTCCCCATGCCAGGCCTGTACTCTCCAGGTTGTCAACTTCCCACACTGCTGGGATTCTTCCCTCATCTCCCCCCAAAACACTGCCCCACCCCCACTTCTGGGGTCCCCTCCCCACACTGTCTAACTCCCCTGCTGGCAGGATTCCTTCCTGTTCCTTTCATTTCCTGCCTCCACTCTGGGCAAAAGCTCTGCACTCTTCCCACACCAGAAGTTGAACCCAGGCCACCTGGGTGAAAACCAGGAATCCTGACCACTAGCCCATATGGGACTATTGTTGCATCTGACCAAGTGGGTATTCACCCATGACAGCTCATGCTCCAATACGTCTGTTAGTCTATAAGGTGCCACCGGATTCTTGGCTGCTATAATTACTACAACTCAGACCTTGGCTACACTGGAGAGTTACAGTGCAGGTGGTGGCTTTACAGCGCTGTAACTTACTCCCTGTCCACACTGGCAAGGCACATACAGCGCTGTATCTCCCTGGCTACAGTGCTGCATGTGCTCCACCTCGACGAGAGGAATAAAGAGAACAGAGCTGGTGATGCAGCGCTGGGGTGCCAGTGTAAACAGTGATTAATCTTACTACGCTGTCACTGACCTCCGGAACCTTCCCATAATGCTTTTAAGTAGAGATAACGCTCTTTGTTTTGGTGTGATGCCTCTGTTTGTTTTGTTGTGAGCTCAAGGCTCCCGGAGCTGCTTATCTAAAAACCAAACACAGTTACTGTTTGCAGTGAATGAGCAGAGGCAGGAGGATCCCTTTGGAACACCCACAGCTGGTGTTTGCTTGAGGAGAGAAGCAGCTGGGTGGGCACGGGGGGGGGGGTCTGTTTTGGATCAGCGGCTTATCTGGTCTGTGAGGAAAAAAACAAAGGTGGCTATTTGCATTTAGTGAATGAGAGAGGGGTGGGGGAGGGGGCTTGAACTTGCCAGGCAGGGAGCTGACACAGTGTCAGCTCCAAAAATCCACTCGCCCTGTCTCCCCCATGCTCCGTGCCACACTCCACCCCACCCTCCTCTTTTGAAAAGCACATTGCAGCCACTTGAACGCTGGGATAGCTGCCCATAATGCACCACTCCCAACAGCCCTTCAAATGTGGCCATGACAGTGTGCTGGTAGCTGTCAGTGTGTCCACACTGCAGCACTTTCCCTACACAGCTGTAGGAAGACAGCTTTAACTCCCAGCACTGTACAGCTGCAAGTGTAGCCAAACCCTCTCTAAGCCGACCCCTTATGAGAACAGCAGGGACTAGCATGACTGGATGTCCCGATTTTTGGGTCTTTTTCTTATATAGGTGCCTATTACCCCCACCCCCGTCCCAATTTTTCACATTTGCTGTCGGATCACCCTAGCAGGGGTTGCACACAGGGCTGTATTAACCTTCAGGTGCTGAGGTTTCCCTCTCTCCATTCCCAGCACCTGTGATCAGGAAACAGACATCAGGGCTCCCAGGTGCTGCACAGACCATGACTGAGATCAGACCCCATATTATGCAAGGTGCTGTATAATCCCTGGCCAACACTGAGACACCCATGGGGTTCCCCTCAATTTCCCTGAGCCTCTGCTGCCCAACTTCTTCTGACTCCATCTGGATCAACTCACCTCGCAAAAACCCCACCTTTCCAAACAGTCCTTCTTTCCCTGCCCCCTGCTTCTGCTTCTGCTTTCACACCCTGTGACCATCTCCTCCCTTCGTCCCTCCTCCGCCTCCCACCCACCCGGTGAAGCAGAGATGGAGGCAACTTCAGCCACTGGAGTCAGCCTCAGTGAGCGCTGCAGCCAGCCCCACGGGGAGGGGGGTGTTTGCAGACACAGGAAGGGAGCAGCTGGGAGCAGGGGGTGCTGGGAAGAAGGCGGCAGGAGAACAAAGCTCAGAGACCCAACATGGGGAAATTCCAGGGGGCGGGGCTCTGACACATCCCAGGGTGGGGCTGCTCCTGGGAGAGGGGCTCTGGCACAGCCCGGAGGCGGGGCAGATCCTGGGGGCGGGGCTCTGGCACAGCCCGGGGGCGGGGCAGCTCCTGGGGGCGGGGCTCTGGCACATTGTGGTGGAGCCCGGGCTCAGCAGCTGCTCCCTGGTTCTCCACGTGCTGCCAGCAGCGCTCAAGCCGCCCGAGCTGGAGCGGAGCCACTGTTCTCAGCTACAGCCAGGATCTGCCCCCGGCCCCGTTGGGATCCGGGTGGGGACAGAGACTGGGGCCCGGGAGTTCCCCTTGGTATGGCTGGCGGGGAGGGGAGGGGAGAAGCCGGAGCTGCAGGCGGGGGAAGGGTGGTGGGACATTGTGACCCGGAGCCCTCGGGGAGTGAGAGACCCCGGGGGCGGGGCGGAGTGCTGGGGGGGGTGGGAAAGTGACTCTGCCCCAGGGAGCCTGGGAGAAGCCTTGGAGCCACCTCGGCCCCACTGGAGCTGCAGGAGGATCCGCCCGCCCCGCTGGGATGGGGGGTCCGGGGTCCGGCCATTGTGTGTGCGTGTGGGGGGCGGAGCCCGGGGCCCGGCGGGGGGGGGGGGGCCGGTGTGTTAAATCACTCCCCATAGCAATGTGCTACTCTCGGGCACTGCGCATGCCCAGTAACAGCCGCTGAAGCCGCTGCCCTTCCCCTGCCCGGACCAGCCGTAACGTTCCGCCGGGCGCTGGGGGCGGGGCTGGAGCGGGGCGGGGGAGTAACAGGGGTGGGGGGGGTTGGGCGCTGAGCAGGAAATTGGTGGGCGGGGGGTCAGGCAGCTGGAGGCAGGGTTGGGGGAGGGGCTAAAGGGCACAATCCGGGCTGGGGGGAGGAGCAGGAGTTGAGCTCAGGGGGAGGCGCTGGCAGAGCCCCCCCCTTTGGTGTGGGGGTGGAGGTGTCGGGAGGGGGAGAAGCCAGAGTTGCAGGAAGGGGGAGGTCACTGGGGTGCGGGGGGTAGAACTGTCTCTGTGCAGCCAGGACATTCCCGGGGTGGGGGGGGAGGTGAGTTAACTGGATTCTGTCCCTGTTTTTGCCACTTCCTCCCACACACACATTCTCTCAATATTTCCCCTTTTCTCTCATTATCACACGTGGCTATAAAATCCAAGGAGACTCTCCTCCCCTCCCCCAATGATCAGCTCTCTAATTGCCTCTGATTTTCCCTTTTCTCTCCATACTTCTCAAATGTCAATTTAAAATCTCTCCGATGGGGGGTGGATTTTCCCACCCATTTTATCTGCAGCAATTTGTCCTTGTTGGGGTGGGAAATTGTTGCCCTGGGTCATTCCCCAGAACATGGCTCCCCCTGGAGTGGGGATGGGATGGAATGAGATGCCTGTTCTCTGCCAGGGCGTGGAAGCGAGGAGCACATCCCCCATGGAGACTGCCCAGACCCCATTTCCCAATCCCCCTGCAGCCCCCTTCCATTGTCCAGGGAGCCTTCCAGGTCGCCCCCCCTTAAATCAGCTCCTCAGAGGGCTCTGAGCTGCTCACGTGAATGGTTGCCCCGGGGGGGGACCATCACATTCTGTTTATGTATTGGACAGTCATATAAAATCCAGTCCAACAGTCCCCCTTTTCCACTAGTTATTTAATAGCAACATCAAATTCCCTCCGATCTTGGTGGTTTTCTCTCATGTTATCAAATGTCGTTTGTGACAGTTTCTCTCTGTGTATCTCAAAGATTGATATAAAATACTCCAAACATTTGCCCCACTTCTCTCTAGTTGTTTTATTTCTAATTGAATATGATGGGTTGTTTCCCAATGTGCTAAGATGCAGCCGCCTCTGGGGTGGATCCATGGTGGCCATTATTTGCTAGTGACAGCCCATGGACCTTTCTTTCCCTCCAGGCCTTCCATTCTCCTGTTAAAGAAGCACCCCCCAGGCTCCCTCTGCCTGTGTGATTGGCCAGCAGGAGGTGGTGTTAACTTTCTAGCCACTTCTCACACTCTGTGAGGTAACACTTGCAGGGGCAGGGAAGGTGTCTGTGTGGGGAGATTGCAGCTGAAGGGGCATTGTGGTAAGGGGAGGCCTCTGGGTGGCTGGGCAGGGGGTACCCTAGTCAGGTTGGTGGGTTGTGGAGGTTTGGGGTTTTGGGGGTGGGGTGTGGTTCTGATGTGCCCATCCCTGAGGCTATGGGTCCTGGAGGTGGGTATCGCTGGGGGCCTGGTGGCTTCAGAACAGTGGGGGTGGGTGTCTCTTGGGGGGGGCTGGACAGAGGGTTAAAGGGAGCCTGGTTCTGTGCCAGGGGCTCTGTCTGTGCTTCCCCTGCTGGTTCCTGGTTTTCTTGCCATGCCCAGTGCACAGAGCTGGGGGAGGGGATCCCTGGCACTAGGTCATGGCATGCTAGGGAAGCAGAGTGAGGGGTCCCACTGTAAAGCATCAGGGGGTCACACTGGGCAGAGGAGGGGGTCCCAGGCAAATGTCAGGGTAGATCGTTCTGGAGGGTGGGGGAGTTCCTAGGCAGGCAGTGAGGGACTGAGTTCCCAGTGAGGGGGTCCCTTGAGGGGGTCTCTGGCTGCTGGGGGCTCTTGGTGGGGGGAACCCTTTGGGATTCCCAACCTGGCAGTCATGGTCTGGTGGGGGTTCTCTGGCTGGTGGGGCTTTGAGGGGTATCTGGGGTCCCTGGCCAGGGACTCTGGGGGCTGCGTCCCAGGGAATATCTGATGGAATCCTGGCTGGGGAGTGTCTGGGGCCCCTGGCTGGTGGGTCTGGGCTCTGGGTACTAGGGGGTGTCTGGGGGCTGCTGCTAACCATGGTCCTTCTCTCTGGTCAACTTGTGCCAGAGTCCTGGCTCCAAGCACTGCCTGGCATTCCCCAGTCACGTGCCCTGTCACTGTGATAACTTTCTGCCCACTTATCAAACACTATTAGTGTGAAATCACAGATTTTGCTTTTCTCCTCTTTTGAAAACTGCAGGAACTTTCGGTTCCATTTGGAAAATTTGTGCCCCCAGTCCTTGTCCTAGATCTGCGGGGGTGAGGGAGGTGGGAAGGGAGTCAGCACTGCCACATGATGGTCTCTTCCACAGCGTTCTGGACTCATTCTTTCTGAAATCTGGTGTCATTGAGACCATTGTTAATCCAGAGTCACTGTATGGAAGGACAAGGAGTGATTCCAGATGGACAGTGGGGCAAATGAGATCAGCCATTCTCCCTGTGAGGAGGGGCTCCCATTAGCTGCTCTCCCCAGAGAGCTAAAGGAGGGAAGCTGCTCAAACGCTCTGTCCCTCTCTGCTCAGGATATTGGGGTTCAGCTTCCTGGGTCAGAGACTGCAGCCTCCATTGTGATCTAGGAGACCAGGCTTGGCAGCTGCTGCTCCCCCAGTGGGGCTCTGTGCTGGGAAGTGACCTTAATTAAAGCTTCTTCTCTGCCCGGCCCAGGGGATGACTTTCTGCAGCTGGTCCTAGCCCCCTAGGGCAGCCCTGGGCCCTGTTACTACTAAATTCTGAGCCAGAGTCTCCAGGTAACTGAAAGACCTCAGGGAATGTCCTAGGGTCTGGCAAGAAAGTGACTCTGCACAAACAACCCCACCTCATTTCTCCTCCCATTAGCGGTTGCTAGGAAAAAATCCAGCCATGGGAGAGCAAAGCCCCCAGGAATGGAACTGTCCCAGCCAGAGGGGCAGGGAGAGAGGACAGGGGAAGGAGAGACTGAAAGGGGCAGTGGGAGAAATGAATGTGGGGGAGAGATTTCCAGCTCTCTAGTCCACCCAGACACATGTATAGCTGCATCCCGGGGCAGAACCACTTTCCAGTGAACAAAACAAGGACCAGACAGAGCAAAAGCCAGTTCCTGACTCCATATTCCTCCTGCTGGGGTGTGGCTGCCGTGGGGTCAGTGTCTGTGG
The DNA here is from genome assembly GCF_025201925.1 of Gopherus flavomarginatus. Classification (NCBI taxonomy): domain Eukaryota; kingdom Metazoa; phylum Chordata; order Testudines; family Testudinidae; genus Gopherus; species Gopherus flavomarginatus. Next base: position 5,931,156 of record NC_066639.1, read on the forward strand.
GAATCCCTCACAGTGACTCCTTTGGTTCTGCTCTTTTCTAGCCTTGTGTTCAAAGAAGGGGTGAGGGGAGGTTAAAAATGTATCTGTGGACTTAGCCTGGCAGGAGGGGCCAGGTCTAAATTGTAATAAACAGATTGAGCATTTCCCAGCATGAAAGAATCTAGGGTGCCTGTCTGCAGGGAAAGGGCCTGGGGGAATTGTGATGTGAAATTAACTAAAACCGGTTCTGAAACGCCCACAACTGCCCTTCTCCCCCAGACAGGCTGCAGAATGTTTTGCTCCAGCTCATCCCAGCCTGGCGTGGGACAGGGAAGAGAAATGGCTGCAGTGGAGTCAGTCCAGGTAGAGATTATTGGGGGGTTGCTGGTGGGTTCCTGCTGGAGGAAAGGGAGAGCAAATACACCAGAGGTGGTAAGGTTTGCAGAGTCTGGTTTGGAGGTTGGAGTGGGGCAGGAAATTCACAGCGTGGAGAAAGGAGGAGGCCAGGGTGTGGCAAACCTGCTGGAAGTTATTTACTAAGTGGCCTAGATTCTAGGAACAGACCCAGGAGGTTTGGAGGTGGAAATGCCCTAATTTGTGAAGAAAGAAAATAACCCACCTACATGGAGCTAGTCAAACTGACCAGACTCTTAGTGCTGGAGCCTGACCTCACTAACCAGCGGCTGCTGTGAGATATGAAGGGGGTACCCATGGGTCAGACTTATTGGAGCTGCCTCTCCCTTCATATCCCGCTCCTCACAATGAGAAGGGTGTTGGGCGTCCTACCAGCGAGCTCTCCCTGGACCCTGCTAGGGGCTCCATCTCCTGTATCACTCAGTGGCTAGTAGGGGGGTGATGGATCTGCTGGGAGAGACAAGGGGCTCTCTCTTCATCCCCTCACCCTGGTATTTGCTGGATACTCTGAGCCAGGTCGAGGTGGGACTCTCCTGACTACGATCCACCCAGATCTTCCATTTGATTCACTCCTCCCTGCCACAAATAGTGGGGCTGTGAGCGGGGCAGCAAGTCCTTAGTGTTGGACTCTTGCTCTTTCAGGGGCTGGTGACCTTCAAGGAGGTGGCTGTGTATTTCACCAGGGAAGAGTGGGCTCTGCTGGACCCCGCTCAGAGAGCCCTCTACTAGGATGTCATGCAGGAGAACTATGAGACGGTGGTCTTGCAGGGTAAGGGTTCCTGTCCCTTCTGTTCTTGGAAGGGGAAATGAAGAGTGAAGGTTCATGCCACCCCCACAATGCCATCTGTACCCTTTCCTGTTTCAGCATCACCCCAATAGGCCAGTGACACACATACTACCAGAGACCCTCCTCTGCTGCAGAACACTTTGGGAACAGAGCACAGGAGCCGTATTGCACAGTGTCAAATATCTCCTGTTTGCTCAAGTGAAACTGGGGGTTAGGTCTGGCATAACTGTCCCATACCCCTAATAATTTTTGTTGCCCTTTTCTGAACCTTTTCCAATTCCAATATATCTATTTTTGAGATGGGGTGACAACATCTGCATGCAGTATTCAAGATGTGGGTGTATCATGGATTTATTTGCTTTTTTTACAAATATGATCTATGATATATTCTGTTGTATTTATCCCTTTCTTAATTATTTCCTACATTGTTCACTTTTTTTCACTGCTGTTGCACATTGAGTGGATGTTTTCAGAGAACTATCCACAGAGACTCCAAGATCCATCTCTTGAGTGGAAACAACTAATTTAGATCCCATCATTTTGTATGTATAGTTGGGATTGTGTTTTCCAATGGGCTGCACTATGTGCTATCCTGTCATCTAGCACTGCTGAGATCCTGCATTCAGTAATATCCCTGTCCTTCCTGTTCCCTTTCTCCACCGAACCCCACCAGCCCATGCTTCCTGTTCCCAGCTTCCCCAGGACTCTCGCACTGTCTCTGAACCTCTCTGTCAGCAAGAAGCAGTGCCAGGGAGACTTGCCCTCTGTCTGGAGTCTTCGAATTCTGGGACATGGATTTACTTTCTCTGTGTTGTAAGTGGCTCTGTCATAATGAGTGTCTGTGATGTTACCCAGAATACGATCTGGACTGTTAAATAGCTGTGTTCCCTCAGTTCTCCAGTCTGGGGTGCCTTTTCCACTGTTTTCCCGCGAGAACAGCCCCTCTTGGCCAATTAACACACAGTCTCCAGCATGTAACTCACTCCCAGCTACACAGTATTGAGTGCTGCTAGACAGCCACTCATGAATTACACCTCAGGAGAATACCAGCAAATTCTCAAGTGCCCAACTTTCCTCCAGAAATGTGCGTCTTGCACTGTCCAGCATGCTACTGAACAACACAAGCTCATATGAAGTCTGTCATTTCATCAGTGGAAAATGACATGCACCAGCTTGTTATCCCAAACAGAGTTTCCAACACACTTCAATCCACACATACTGGTTAGATGAACAATAAACCAAGATTGTTAACTACCAAAAACTAAAACTAGGCCCAGTCCATGAAAGGGGCACTCCCAGGAGAGACTGTATAAAGGCTGGAACATGAAACACCTTTGTAAACCTGAGACAGCTGCCTTGGTGACAATGACAGGGAGAATCCCCCAAAGTGACTCCTTTGTTTCTGCTCTTCTCTGGCCTCCGATTGTTCCTTCCAAAGTGGAGTACTTTGCACTTGTCCCTATTGAATTTCATCCTATTTACTTCAGATCATTTCTCCAGTTTGTCCAGATCGTTTTGAATTTTAATCCAATCCTCCAAAGCACTTACAACCCCTCCCAGCTTGGTGTTGTCCACAGACTTGATACCTGTAAGAGAGAGACTGTTACTGGGAGGGTTTCCCCATGAGTCAGAGGGTTACACTCTGGTGGGAGGGGGCTAGGCCTGTACTGGAATAAGGTCACTCTGTGCTTCACAGTGTGCCAGAACCTAGAATGTGCATTAGCAGGGGAAAAGCTTGGGAGAATCGGCTTGTGGAATGGACAAAAGCCTAGTCTGAATTCTCACACCTTGCCCTTTTCACCCCGGCAGGCCAGAGAATAACATCCATGTTTTGCTGCAGATCATCTCGTCCTCCCAGGGGCAAGGAAATGGCTGCAATGGAGCTGGCTCTGATAAGACATTAACAGGGTGGTGGGCTCTGCTTGGAGGTTGAGGAGCAGTAAATGCATAGGAGGGTGGGAATTGCTAGAAGTGGTGGGAAGCAGGAAATATCTCAGGTGGAGAAAGGGAGGGGACAGCATGTGACAAACCTGTTGAGACTTGTGTAGTGTAGGGCGTGATGGGTTGTCACCCCCAGGGGGCAGTTTGTGGAGCTTCTGGGAACTGCTGTGTCCTCTAACCCTCAAGCTGGGCTGGCCCTTCTCACACTGCTTTGCTGGAGATTTCGCCAGCCTCTCCAGGGCCTATTATCACCCAACACGACAGCAGGTGTTGCCATGCAGCCAACTAAGCTACCTGAGTGCGTTACCTAAGCCACTCAAGGACAGATAGAAGACAAGAGCCAATTTCCCACTCCCCAACCTTGCACACTTGCTGTAGTATAAATCCAGAATTATACCATCTTATAGTGCACAGGGATCTCTATAATTTAAGCTCATTAATATAGTTCCCCTTCCCCTCGATATGGGACAGATGTGCACAACAAGCTCAGATTTTCCCCAGACACTTCACTCAAAATACGCTGGTTAAGATAAAGCATCAAACAAGTTTATTAACTGCAGAAAGATAGATTAAGTGATTATAAGTGATAACAAACAGATCAAAGCAGATTATTTAGCAAATAACCAAAACTCAGACTAAGCCTAACATACTAGATGGATAGAATTTGAATTAGCAATTTCTCACCCTGACTGATGGTACAAGCAGTCCCCCAAGTTTCCATACACAAGCTAGAAATCTCTTGATCCTGGGAGCAGCACTTCCCCCACATCCGTTTTTTTTCTCAGGTGTTTCCAGGAGTTCTCTTGTGTGGGGAATGAGGCCAAGAGATGATGTCACACCCCACCTTATGTAGCTTTTCCATATGGTGGGAACCTTTTGTTCCAAACTCCGTTCCCAGACCAGTTTGTGGAAAAATACGGGTTCTAAAATGGAGTTTAGTGTCATGTGGTCTGGTCACAGGCCCTACTGAGTCATAGAAGCCATGACTCATAGGCTGGCTGAAACATTCACAGGAAGGCTAAGCTCTTCCACCGTCCATTGTCTTTGTTGAGCCATCAGCACTGTCTGGTTTCTTCATTGTTGTACCTGAAAGGCTCGTTGTGGGTGTTACCCAGAGTAAGCACATTTAAAATACAGATACAGAGTCAATATCCATAACTTCAGATACGAACATGATATGTGCACACAAATAGGATAATCATATTCAGCAAATCAGAACTTTTCCAGTGACACCACACATGAGGCATCTTCTACAAAATAGATCATAATTATGTCCTAATCATATTATAATCATACCACTATGATGAATATGGGGTTGTAGTGTCAGATAGGTCCTAATTTCAAGGCACAGGAGTTGGGAATGGAACTTCCCCTCTTTGTGGAACAGGAAATAACCCTCCAGCCAGGGCTGGGACAACTTCCCAGACTCCCAGTGATGGAGTCTGAATCGACTGGCATTTCATTAATTACCACCAACCCCAATCTTTGTGGCAACTGTAAACTTTATCAGTGATGATTTTGTACTCTCTTCTAAGTCATGTATAAGAATGTTAAATAGCACAGGGCCAAGAACCAATCCCTGCAGGAACCTGCTAGAAAGAAATCCACTCAACCATGGTTCCCCATTTACTATCAGAGTTTTTAATCTATTTAATGTATGCCATGTTTATTTTGTATCAGTCTAGTTTTTTTAGTAAAAGTATTGTGCTGATCAAGTCATGTCCCTTACAGAAGTTTAGGTATATTACATCAATACTATTAGCTGCAACCAAACTTTTGATCTCATCCAATAAGGATATCCCATTAGTTTGATAGGTTCTATTTTCTCTAAACCTTTGTTAATGGGCACTACAATTCTGACCTTCTAACTTCTGTTCTTTACATTGACTTCCCCTTTCTTGTATATATTTTATTTGGAGAGTGCTGGGATTCCTACCAGGGAGCCACTATCAGGGTCCAGAGACAGCCCCATCTCCTATATTTAGCTCTGGCTAGTAGCTATGTGGTAAATGTGAAGACCCTGCTTCTGTCAGTCAGCTGGGAGACACAAAGGTTCTCTCTTTCTACCCTCTGATGCCTCCTGGCTGCTGTAAGCAAGGTGGGGTGGGACTCTGTTAACATGTGCCTTCCGGAGCTTCCATTTCCCTGGTGCTGCTGTTCCGTGAATAGGGGGGTTGTGAGTGGGTCAGCAGGTACTGAGTGTTGGACTCTTGCTCTTTCAGGGGCCATTGACCTTCGAGGAGGTGGCTGTGTATTTCTCCAGGGAAGAGGGGACTCTGCTGGACCCCACTCAGAGAGCCCTCTATAGGGATGTCATGCAGGAGAACTATGAGACGGTGGTCTTCCTGGGTAAGGATTCCTGTCCCTTCTGTTCTTGGAAGGGGAAATGAAGAGTGAAGGTTCATGCCATCCCCACAATGCCATCTATACCCTGTCCTGTTTCAGCATCACCCCAATAGGCCAGTGACACACATACTACCAGAGACCCTCCTCTGCTGCAGAACACTTTGGGAACGGAGCACAGGAGCAGTATCACACAATGTCAAATATCTCCTCTTTACTCAAGTAAAACTGGGGGTTAGGTCCAGCATAATGAGCAGAAGCTTCCTACCCCCAGCCTTCTCTCAAACCCTGAGCCTTCTCTACCCATACCAGAATGTGCTTGGGGTGTAACAAGCAGGCGGCTGGAATCAGAGCTGCCAGTCCAGGGTTACTTATCATACAGACACTCAGTGTGTTCTTGAACGCTGGCTAGGAGTATCCAGACAGGGGAGCTCCAGCAGCAGAACACTGAATCTCACCCAGGATTACAGATGACACAACTCCTCGCTGATCTAGATTGTACCCCAGCATGTGAAAATGGCCTAGGTTGGTAGTGACATTTCTTGAGACATGGAGAGTCTTGCTCCCATATCACCAGGTGTAATAAAAATAACAGGAAAGGCCAAATATGGAAAACTGATTGTTCAGCTTGCTTTTGACCTGCATCATATTTTGCAATATATTCCAAATAAGGAAATTAACGTGCAACGTATGTGTCATTGTTTGTGGTTTTAAGCTGTAAAAGTCTTGTGTGATTTTTAGCTCGGGGACAGTATTCCATTAGCTCTCGCCCCCTGCGTGCTTGTAACCAAGAAAAGAGCCTCAGGCTGAGCTGATTCAAATATTAATCCTGTGGTCGTTTTCCACAACAGCCTCAATAGGTCCCTGTGATGGAATGTAAGGCTACATCTAGACTACCCACCGTATTGGCAGGTTAAAATCGATTGCTTGGGGATCGATATATCGCGTCTCATCTAGACACGATATATCGATCCCCGGGTGCGCTTATATCGATTCCGGAACTCCACCAACCCCAACGGAGTTGCTGATTCGACAGGGGGAGCCGCGAACATCAATCCCGCCCGGTGAGGATGGGTGAGTAATCCGATCTTAGATATTCGACTTCAGCTACGTTATTGACGTAGCTGAAGTTGTGTATCTAAGATCGATTTCCCCTCGTAGTGTAGACCAGCCCTTAATGTCTTCACACCTTCCCCGTGCAAGAGAATGGCTATTTGACCAGCTGTTTGCCTTGCTGTCTCTGAGGAACTGGTCTGTGGGTGTTCCCCAGAACTATAACTTTTTCAGTAATATCATACTGTAAAATCTCACAATTTTACATACAGTGTTACTACACATTTTAACAGGAGGATAATATTCAGTAGGTTATGCGTTTTCTAATGACACCTCACAAGCCATACTGTGTACAAAATTGATCATAATTTTCTAGAAGAGTGAACACAGGGGTATAGACTGACACTGTGTCTGTGTGTGTGTTCCCAGCAGATATGTGGGTATTTCAATCCCTCATAAGCACAATGTTTGGCATCTCCAAGGACCTGGGGAACTGGTCCTGGGAATTCACTAGTTTAGCAAGTGTGAGACTGCATGAAATTGTGAGACACTTTGGTATTAATAATAAAATAATAGAGGGGTAGCCGTGTTAGTCTGGATCTGTAAAAGCAGCAAAGAATCATGTGGCACCTTATAGACTAACAGACGTTTTGGAGCATGAGCTTTCGTGGGTGAATACCCACTTCTTCAGATGCATGTGGTGGAAATATTCAGGGGCAGGTATATATATGCTAGCAAGCAAGCTAGAGATAACGAGGTCAGTTCAATCAGGGAGGATGAGGCCCTGTTCTAGTAGTTGAGGTGTGAAAACCAAGAGGGGAGAAACTGGTTCTGTAGTTGGCAAGCCATTCGCAGTCTTTGTTCAATCCTGAGCTGATGGTGTCAAATTTGCAGATGAACTGAAGCTCTGCAGTTTCTCTTTGAAGTCTGGTCCTGAAGCTTTTTTGCTTCTATACAAACGGACTTCACATTGAGAAGAGGCTGTCCTTCGTTCAAACCCCTTGATATGACTGCACTGTAAACATCTTCGGGAATTCCAGTCTTGCATAATATGCCTTCACAAGGTGCTTTTATTGGTGCCTCCCCTCCAAACACAGGCTTTCCTCATCCTCCCTGATTGAACTGACCTCGTTATCTCTAGCTTGCTTGCTAGCATATATATACCTGCCCCTGGATAGTTCCACCACATGCATCTGAAGAAGTGGGTATTCACCCACGAAAGCTCATGCTCAAAACGTCTGTTAGTCTATTAGCTGCCACAGGATTCTTTGCTGCTTTTAATAAAATAATATAATCTGATAAAATTGCAATGAATCATGCTAGGTATGCCATGTAAAGTGTCAGTGAAAATGTTATGATTTGCCAAGTATGATAATTTTGTTTCTATGTTTCTATCACCTTTGTATTGTGAGTTACAGATATGTAGGGTATATCTGTATTTCCAGACTTGTGCAGTTTTTCTGGGTGACACCTCCAGACATATTGACATCAACACTGCTTAGCCTGTTTGGCCCATTGAGGGTCATCAGCTGTACAATGAGCCCATGGACCAAGGGGATACACCTATTGAGTCAGCAAGACATGCTGGGGTATGCCTGTGTAATGAAACCTCCAAAGCTGCATCATCTCCATCTTGTCTTCAATCCCCCTTCCTACCTCTGGAGCAACTTCTCTGCAAACTGAACCCTGGAACAAAGGACTGAATGACCCATCCAAGCTGTGGATGCATTCCAGACAGACTTTCAAGCCAGCAACTCACCAATACTGCTAAGAACCTGATATATCCATTTTGGAATGTATCTGACTGCTTTTCCATTTAACTTCTTTCTGTCCTTCTTTCTTTTAAACCTTTAATTTAGATGCTAAAGAATTGTCTGAAAGGATGGAATTTAACTTCATTCTTTCATTCGTTCTTTCTTCTAAACATTTAATTTAACTGCTAAAGGATTGGCTGGCAGCATGGTATTTTGGATGAGATCCAAACCTATAGTGACTGGGTAATGTCGCTGACCTTCCACCCACCCACTTCCTGGATCCAATTAGGATCACTCTCCTGCTGCCCTCTGGCCATGCTGTATCACAGTGAGCAGAGTTTTTAAATAACCTCTCACTGTACCAGACCTAGTTACTGATTAGGAGTCAGAGAACTGTCATGCAATAAAGGGGGCTGTGTGATTTCTTTTTTCAGAGTCTCATTAACCAGTGTGTGGGATCAGAAGCACAGTTTGTGACTGGTCAATGAGCTTAACTTCAGTGTTAACCACCAGTTTGGGGAGCATCTGCTCTCCCTTTTTCAGCCTGCTCTGACCTTGGCATTTTCAGTGAGGACTGCCCCAGGCACAGCAGGTCACACTAAGCACTGAAGATAAATTAATAGAATGTTTTTTATGATCAAGTTTTATGAAATCAACTGAACTCCTTTGTTTTCTTTCATCTGAGCAGGGTTTCTGGTTTTCCAACGTGATGTGATCTCCCAGCTGGAAGAAGGGGAAGAGCCATGGGTCCCAGAACTCCGGGGTTCAGAGGAAAGAGAGATCCTGAGATCTCCCTGCACAGATGAGGAAACATTAAACCAACTCAGAATCTGTAAGTGCCTGAAGGAAACATCTGGGATGCCCTACAAAGCTCTTGGGAAGTCTCTCAGTTCATTATTGTCCATAGCAGGGGTCGCATCTGCAGGGCAAATATAGCTCAACGCTTCCTATAGATCCTACCAAACACCGGGCAGTAGCTTTTCCCCTTCCCCCTGCGAAGTTGGATGGGATGTGAAGGCTGAATTGATCCCCTCCTCTCTCCTGTTGGGGGGAGCTGAGTTCCTGATTTCTATTTGACCTCTCTCCAGGACATGGTTTGGCCTTCCCCTTTCCATCCCTGTTTGAGGTTTCTGTCTCTATCACAGCAGGTGATGCAATGACGTGTGAGAAAGAGGAGCAGAATTCTCAGCAGGGAAATGTTGAGCAAGTGGCTAAACACAGAGCATTATCGCAAAGAATGAAAAGGAATGTGTCCAGCAGTCACGAGCAGGGAAGATCCTGTGAGGTTCAGCACAGACCAGAAAAAGAGCAGGGAAACCAGCCAGGGGAGAAAATGGATAAATTTATTTCCTGACAGGGAACTCAGAAGGGCCTTAAGGAAACCAGAATACAGCAGAAAATCTGCAGGGAAAAGCAAAAAAATATATGCGCTGAGTGTGGGAAAAACTTCACTTACAGATCAGGCCTTTCTCAATATCAGAGAATCCACACAGGGGAGAAGCCCTATGAATGCCGTGAGTGTGGGAAACTCTTCACTCAAAGATCAGCCCTTATTAGGCATCAGAGAATCCAGACAGGGGAGAGGCCCTACGAATGCCGTGAGTGCGGGAAATGCTTCAGTAACAGATCAGCCCTTATTAGGCATCGGAGAATCCACACTAGCGAGAGGCCCGGTGAATGCCGTCAGCCTGCCTGCACAACTCGTAAAGCAGCGAGGGCCACATTAATCTAAAGAAAACAGCTAAGGGCGGAAACCCACCGGCCTTGCGGAACCACCCCCACCTCAGGACTTCCCGGCCTGGTGGAAACACCCCGCCCAGCCCTGCAGAAACAAACCCTCCTTCCCCAGCACCGCCCCACCAAAACAGCTGTGGGTCAAAAAGGAAGGTTGGGGGTGGGGTGGTGATACTTGATTTTAAATCAACCAGGGGATCCCAGCTGAAGAGGTGCCTGGGAGCCCTCAGAGTCAAATTAAAGGGCCCGGGGCTCTGTGGCTGGGAGATCCCGGAGCTTTGTGGGGCTGGGGAAGCGATTTAAAGGGCCCAGAGCTGTTGCTGAGAGGAGCCTAAGCCCTTGAAATCCCAGCCCCACTCCATCCGCTGGAGCTGTGGCCAGGATTAAAAGGGCTCTGGGCTGCCTGCACCCACAGGGATCTCTGAGCCCTTTAAATCTCAGCCGCTGCCGGCATTCAAAGGGCTCTGGGCTGCCCGTGGTGGCAGAGAAGTGATTGAGGATGTCACCCTAAACAAGTGGTCCCCAAACATTTCACACTGTGCCCTCTTAACCATGGCTGTGGCCCCTCAGAAGCCACAGTCGAGAACTGGGGCTGGGAGTGGGGCTGTTGCTTGCTGGGGAGAGGGGTGTGGACAGTGGTAAAGGGGTCAATGCTGGGCTGGGAGCCAGAGTCTTAGGCTGAGGGTGGGGTAGGGGAAGAGCTGGGACAGAGTGCTGCTGAGTAGTGCTCCCTCCCTGCCCTCCATAGGGGCTGGCTCAGGCCTTGAGGTGCCTACCCCTCCATCAGGATGCAATAGGTATGTTCTGCTTCCCTTCACTCATACAGGAAGGAGAATAACATTTCATTCCACTCAATCCTAAAGTGATTTGTAACCCACCACCATCCCAAACTGGTCATTTTGGGAAAGCGGCCCCACCATGCTGCTTACCTAGGCAGAGCAGGTGTGTCTATGCAAACACGGTCTGTTCCTGAAGTCTTTCCCCCAGTTCCTCACTAGATGTGAGTGGGGAGCTCATTCAGCCCCTGCTTACGCTTAGTATTTAAAAACTCCATCATATCCCTATCTCTGCCGGCCTTAAATTTCTCTTCCTGTCCATTACCTGACAGCTCAGGTGAGGTGACCGAGTGGTTAAGGCGATGGACTGCTAATCCATTGTCCTCTGCACGCATAGGTTTGAATCCCATCCTCATTGGAGGCATTTGGTCTTCACCCCTCCTTTATAGACAACCATCTCCCCCTTTGGTACAATAACAGCTCTAGCAATGTTGCTTCCTACAAACAAGAACCTTCTGAGAAATTCAGACCCCCCAATTGCTTTAAATAAAATGTCTAAATCCCACATTTCTAAAATGTTTTTCTCTAGTCCTGTATTTCTTAGCTTTTCTCTCAAAAGGTAACATCCTCATAATCTCCCCCAAACACCCTGGGACCTGCCCAAATTCTTAAAATACTCCCATCCTGAGCAAGGCCTCAACAGTGAACCAGAGCTAGTGTCTAGACCAAGCTGTTCTGAAGGAGGCAACTCAAACATTTTCTCTCTGCTTCCCTTGGCAAAGTCTGACTGGGAAAAGAAAATCCCCCAAACTGAAAATTTTCTGCTGAAAAACCAATACTAGTCTGTTTGGGGACTTTGGTTTGAATGCACTATTATTATTCTCTTCTGATTTCTGAATCAGTTTTGTCATCCAGGTGTGTTTCCAGCTGTTGAGTTGTGGGGAGAGAGGCCAAGTCATGATGTCTCTACCCCTCTTTCATAGTTCCTTACAACTTTCTAGAAAGCTCCTTTGCTAGGATGTGAGTCAAGCAGTGCCCAGTGTTGCTGTGTTATCTCGGAGAAGTCTGCATTGTACACGGTTCCTGGGATAGTCCTTGGGAGTGTGGATCCCTTTCATGGGCCAGCAGCGAGTCTGGTTCCTCCATTGTCACACCTGAAAGGCTGGTGGTGGGCATTTCCCAACCTCATAACATATCTCAGTAACACACACAGAGCAAACTTCATAACTTCCCAGCCAATGCTACACACACAGACCAACACAATATTAATGTTCAACAGATCAAGACTTTTGAAATGATACCTCACCAGGCAGACTTTTTACAAACCATATCATCATTATATGAGAGTGGTGTATATGGGGCTTCGAGGTGCTACTCTGAGCAAAGCGTGCAACATCTGGGCTGACATTGCAATGGATATGTGCCCGTAGAGTCCATCTCTGCTAGGATAAAGATGGCAGCATGGCTGGCCTGGGTCATCTGACTTGGGCTCATGGAGCTAACGCTGAGGGGCTAAAAACTGTGGTGCAGATATTTGTGTTCACACTGAAGCCTGGGTTCAGAAACCCTCACCCTCCTGGGGTCTCTGAGGTTGGGCTCAAGCCCATCTGTCTGCACTGTAATGTTATAGTCTTGCAGCCCAAGCCCCATAACCCCGAGTCAGCTGGCCGGGCTTTGAGACAGGTGCCCTGCGTGTTTTAATCACAGTGTAGACATAACATTAGGATACATCTACAGATGGCTGGCTCATGTCAGATTAATCAGGGTCATGCGGCTTGGTCTGTGAAGTTGCATTGTACGTATCTCGGCTCAGGCTCTGTACCCTGCTCTAGGAGCCCAGAAGGTTGAGAGGGAGTTTAGCTAGTGGAAATGGTAAAACTGCAGTGAAGTATTACCCTGGACTCATGGCATTTCTCCATCGGTCTGTCTGCTTTGGGAGAGGGACATAAACATGTCCTGCTGCAGTCGTTATTTCAAGGGTGGTTTAGGATTTTCATTCTCAAACATGGTGCACAAAGTAGGACTCAATCCTCAGTGTAAATAAACAAGCTACCAACACATCAGGGATTCCAATAACAGCGGCAGGTTTTCTCTGGGCACTGAGATTTTTCAAGGAGTTGGTGGCTCCTTTCTTTCTTCTTCCTGGAGTAAACTCAGCTTTTTATTCCATCCTTGATGATTCATGGAATAACAGCAGCAGCCTGAAGAAAGAGGAGAGGGAATATCTCACTGCCAGTGGTGAAGGTGGCCACGTCCCCTCTGTTTGACCATTGCCATTGCAGGAGAGAAGGTTTCAGTGGAATTGAATGCCCTTGCTCAGACAAGTGACACTGGAAGATTTTACTGTTCATGGATCCATGCAAAGGAAATTGTGTCTCTGTGTGAAAATGGGGAGGGAAATGAAACACCCACTTGGTGGCATCTAAGGCAGAAGGGACCCCTATAGGATTAGAACAGAATAAATTATCAAGCAGCATGTTTCTTACTTTGCCCATCTGTCAATTTTGATTATTATCAATGGAAATATTTTGCCATTGGGTTGTGTGTTTACACAGAAATTGACATTTACTAACAAATAAGTAATTCTTCCAAGCCTGCCTAGTCTGCCAGTGCTGAGTTTAGAAGGACAGAGTCACTCTTCCCCGTCCCCATGCCAGGCCTGGGCTTTCCATGCTGCCCACTTTCCGCAATGTTGGGATCCATCCCTGATCTCCCCTCAGACCTCTGCCCCCCACCCCCACTTCTGTGATCCCCTCCCCACACTATCCAAATGCCCTGCTTCTAAGGTCCCTCCCCCTTGCCCTTCCTCCCCTCTGAGCAAAAGCTCTGCACTATTCCCACACTGGGAATTGAACCCCAGGCCACCTGGGTGAAAACCAGGAATCCAGATCACTAGACCACTTGGGACTGGGATTGTGCTGTTGGTCTATTAAGCCAACCCCTCATGAGAGCAGCAGCACCTCCCAGCAGGGATTGCACACAGGGCTGCATTAACCCTTCAGGCGCTGAGGTTTTCCCTCTGTCCATTCCCAGTTCCTGTGATCAGGAAATAGACATCAGGGCTCCCAGGTGCTGCACAGACCATGACTGAGATCAGGACCCCACATTGCACTAGGTGCTGTACAATCCCTGGCCAACACTGGGACACCCAGGGGGTTCCCCTCAATTTCCGTGAGCCTCTACTGCCCAACTTCTTCTGACTCCCTATGGCTCACCCCCCCCGTAAAAAACCCACCTTTCCAAACAGTCCTCCTTTCCCTTCCCCCTAATTTTGCTTTCACACCCTGGGACCATCTCCTCTCTTCGTCCCTCCTCTCCCCCTGAGGTGAGCAGAGATGGAGGCTACTTCAGCCAGCAGAGTCAGCCCCAGCGACCCGCCCGGGGCAGTGTTTGCAGACACAGGGAGGGAGCAGCTGGGAGTGGGGGGTACTGGGAAGAAAGAGGCAGGAGAACAAAGCCCAGAGCCTGGGGGCGGGGCTCTGGCACTGCCTGGGGCAGGGCAGCTCCTTGGGGCGGGGCTCTGGCACAGGCAAGGGGCGGGGCAGCTCCTGGGGGCGGGGCTCTGGGGGCAGTGGGAGGTTAGGTCAGCTGCTCCCCCCTCCCTGCTCCTGCGGGGGCTGAGTGAGTCCCCCCCAAAACAGCCTCAGGGGTCAGGGTGGGCGGGGGTGTGGGGCCAGCAGCAGCACAGCCCGCCCTGCTTCCCTGGGCTGCCCCGCACCCCTCGGGCTGATGGCTCTGTCGTGGCATCCTCATGAATCGCTGCTCCCTGCCCGCCAGGCTCGGCTTCGGCCACAGCAGCATCGGGTGCCCCAGGGGGCCCAGCTAGGCTGGGGCTGGTGGCAGTGGAAGGTTATGGGAAGAGGAAGCTCCAGATAGTGGCAGAAGGGGCGGGGGAGGGGAGAGAAGCCGAGCTGGAGTGGGGGAGGAGAAGCCCCAGACTGGACTGGAGCCACGCTGGGGAGGGGAGGGAGGAGGAGAAGCCCTGGGCCCCTGCAGGAGCTGCAGTTGGGGGAGGGAGGGGGAGAAGCACCAAGCTGGGGAAGAGGAGGAGAAGCCACACTGGGTTGGTGTTATATCTTTGGGGGCAGCCAGTTTAGGAAGAAATCACTTGAGGCCAGACAGCAGACAGTTAACAAAACTACCATTTATTTACAGACACAGAGCTCGCCTAACAGGCTGAAGCTGGCTGGGCTATCCCTAATAATCTAACTCAGTTGCTGAAGGAATAAAAGCCATGACAACCAAATACACAACATTTTCCTCCCCCGCTAATAAGAACACCTCCCCTCAATAAAACACACACTAGATTAGAGGCAACAAAGAATCCTGTGGCACCTTATAGACTAACAGACGTTTTGGAGCATAAGCTTTCGTGGGTGAATACCCACTTCGTCAGATGCACGTAGTGGAAAGTTCCAGGGGCAGGTATATATATGCAGGCAAGTTAGAGATAATGAGGCAGTTGAATCAGGGAGGATGAGGTCCTGTTCTAGCAGTTGAGGTGTGAAAACCAAGGGAGGAGAAACTGGTTTTGTAATTGGCAAGCCATTCACAGTCTTTGTTTAATCCTGAGCTGATGGTGTCAAATTTGCAGATGAACTGAAGCTCAGCAGTTTCTCTTTGAAGTCTGGTCCTGAAGTTTTTTTGTGGCAGGATGGCCACCTTAAGGTCTGCTATAGTGTGGCCAGGGAGGTTGAAGTGCTCTCCTACAGGTTTTTGTATATTGCCATTCCTAATATCTGATTTGTGTCCATTCACCCTTTTCCGTAGCGACTGTCCAGTTTGGCCTATGTACATAGCAGAGGGGCATTGCTGGCATATGATGGCAGGTGAATGAACCAGTGATGGTGTGGCTGATCTGGTTAGGTCCTGTGATGGTGTCACTGGTGGGCAGATATGTGGGCAGAGTTGGCATTGAGGTTTGTTGCATGGATTGGTTCCTGAGCTAGAGTTACTATGGAGCAGTGTGCGGTTACTGGTGAGAATATGTTTCAGGTTGGCAGGCTGCCTGTGAGCGAGGACTGGCCTGCCACCCAAGGCCTGTGAAAGTGTGCGATCATTGTCCAGGATGGGTTGTAGATCCCTGATGATGCATCGGAGAGGTTTTAGCTGGGGACTGTATGTGATGGCCAGTGGAGTCCTACTGGATTCTTTCTTGGGTTTGTCTTGCAGTAGGAGGCTGCTGGGTACAGCAGAGAAACTGCTGAGGTTCAGTTCATCTGCAAATTTGACACCATCAGCTCAGGATTAAACAAAGACTGTGAATGGTTTGCCAATTACAAAACCAGTTTCTCCTCCCTTGGTTTTCACACCTCAGCTGCTAGAACAGGGCCTCATCCTCCCTGATTGAACTGCCTCATTATCTCTAGCTTTCCTGCATATATATACCTGCCCCTGGAACTTTCCACTACATGCATCTGACGAAGTGGGTATTCACCCACGAAAGCTCATGCTCCAAAACATCTGTTAGTCTATAAAGTGCCACAGGATTCTTTGCTGCTTTTACAGATCCAGACTAACATGCTACCCCTCTGATATTAGACTAGAGAAGGAGGGTAGACTGCCTCCATTCCAGGCTAAACCCCGGGGATTATTTTGTCCCATAACTGTGGGTTCACTCTAGCTAAAGATCCAGCCGATGAGGAGGCCTTCTGTCTCTAGGTGGATTACGGCGAACTTCTGGTGTTGTTGCACCCAAAAGTACCATGGGCTTAGGGTCTGCAGCACGAACAGGTGAGGAGGTGGTATCAGCTCATGCTGGCCAAAGGGGTATCTCAGCCGCTGGCAGTAAGGGAGGAGAACAGTCAGGAATAGGTGATTCATGAGTCAGTGTCTGACCAGAAGAGGTGAAGTCACACCACTCAACTGCAGATGTGTCTGAGGACTGGCATGATCTGGCAACAGCTGATCTACATGTCGCCGCCAGGTAAGATTCTCTGCAGTCCAAACTGTGTAGGAAACAGGTCCTGTTTGAGTGATGATCGTGGCAGGGACCCATTTAGCTCCAGAAGTATAATTCCAAGCCAAAACTGGCTGTCCCGGGCTAAAGGTTCTGTCTTTTGCTCTGGGTGCACGTCTGATGACTTGATGTTGCTGCTGATGTTGCACAATTTGTCAGGGTTCAGAAGGTTTCAGCAGATCAAAGCAAGTGTGCAGCTGTAGTCCCATCATTAGAAAGGTCGGGGATGCCTGGGTGGTAGCATGAGGTGTGTTTCTGTAGGAAAGTAAGAAGGTATCCAGATGCTTTTGAATGGAGTGTTGTCCCCTTGCTGATTTCAAAGCGTGTTTCATTGTCTGCACAAATCTTTCACAATACTGGGCCAATGCGAGTTGCCTTCTTTATCTGAATAGCAGTGATGGGTGTATTCTCTCCCTGATCAAAGTAGAAGATTTCCTTTTGGGCACTATCCTGATGTTTGATCGGCAAAGGCAACCTTGAGAGGCCATCTGCATTGCCGTGCAGAGTGGATTTCCGATATTTAATTTTATAAGTGTGTGCTGAAAGTAACAATGCCCAACGTTGCATACAACTAGCAGCTAATGGGGGAATGCCTGTGTAGGGTCCAAAAATTGACGTCAGAGGTCGATGGTCTGTGAGAAGAGTAAACTTTCACCCAAACAGGTACTGATGAAACTTCCAAATTCCAGAAACAATTCCTAATGCCTCACGTTCGATTTGGGAGTAGTTAGTTTTTGCTTTGCTTAGAGTGCATGAAGCAAAAGCAATAGGTCTCTCTTCTCCAGAAGGCATAATGTGTGACACGACTGCTCCCACTCCATAAGGGGAGGCATCGCAGGCCAATTGTAGGGGTAAGGATGGATCAAAGTGTGTTAGAACTTCAGAATTTAGCAGTGCATCCTTAGCTTTGTTAAATGCAACATCACAGGCTTCAGTCCACTTCCAGGCCTTGTTCTGCCCCAGGAGCTCATGAAGTGATTTTAGCAGTGTGGCTAACTGTGTGATGAACTTTCCATAATAGTTCAGTAGTCCTAGAAATGAGTGCAGCTGGCTTACATTTCAAGGTGGGGGAGCCTCTACCATAGCATTAACTTTTGCAGGGGTCTTATGAAGACCTGCAGAATCAATGATGTGTCCCAAATATTCAACAGAGGGCTTGAAGAATTCACGCTTGACTTTGCGAACTCATAGGCCATACTCTTCCAGTCTTTGTAGGGTAGCCTCTAAATTCTTTAAGTGATCCTCTTCATTCCTTCCAGTGACCAGGATATCATCCAGATAGCAGTGAACTCCTGACAAGCCACACAAGATCTGGTCCATAGCCCTCTGGAACAGGGCGGCAGCAGACATTATTCCGAAGGGTAGGTGACAGTATCGATAAAGCCACTTATGAGTCACAATAGTCAACAGATCTTAGGACTTGTAATCAATGTGCATCTGTAAATATACTTGACTCAGATCAATCTTACTGAACTTTTGTCCCCCAGCCAGGCCTGCAAAGAGGTCATCTATACAGGGAAGCGGATATTGCTCTGCACACAACACTGGGTTGACAGTGACTTTAAAATCACCGCAAATCCGGAGAGAGCCATCTTTCTTCACTATTGGAACGATAGGAGTGGCCCATAAGCTATGGGTAACTGGTGTTAGGACTCCATTGGTTAACAGGCGCTCCAGGTCTGTTTCGACTTTTGGCCTGATGGCATATGGTACAGTACGGGCTTTCAGATATTTTGGTGGACTATCAGGTTTAATGTTCAATGTCACAGTGATTCTCTTCATACTTCCCAAATCATCTCCAAAAACAGCAGCATGTTTCCTTAGTATAGGGGTTAGACTGGTTTCCTCTTTAGTCATCCGGTGCACTTCTGCCCAGGTCAGCTGAATCTGCCCAAACCAAGATCTACCCATTAAGGCTGGGTAGTTACCTCTCACCACAAACAGTGGCAATTTAGCAGCCTGTCCATTGAGCTCCACCTTAACATCAATAGTGCCCAACATGGGAACAGCTTCTCCCGTATACGTCGTCAGAACAGTTTTTGTTGCCTTAAGCGGAAGGTGCTGTAGCTTTTCTTTATACACAGTTTCGGAGACCAGCGAGACGGCTGCACCGGTGTCCAGTTCCATGCATATAGGTTTGCCATCCAATAACGGGGTTATCCTGAATTCATGTGAGCCCACTGCCAAAGACAAAACATGCAGTGGCACTTCCGCTTGCGATGAGGTGCCACTTTGATCATCCTGGGTCTGCTCTAGGGTATGCAGGGTTCCTCTTTTTGTCGGCCAGACCACAGGCCTCTTGTTCTTTTGTTTACAGGCACATTCAATGTGTCCCTTTTTGCCACAGTGTCGACACACCAGGTCCTTACACCAGCATTCTGATGCCTGGTGACCTGGCTTACCACAGTGGTAACATTCCTGACTCTGCACAGTTTTGTGGGTAGGTTCTTGTGACACTTTTAGCAGCCTAGGGGATGCACCGATGTATTGCTCCTCCCTTGTAGCCAGTTCCATGGATACAGCAATATCAACAGCCTTCTGTAATGTAAGCTGAGCCTCTGTCAGTAGGCACTTCCGTATAGCTTCTCTGTAGAGGCCACACACTAACCTGTCACGCAGGGCATCATTTAACATCTCTTTAAATTCACAGTGTTCTGCTAGCTTTTTTAAAATTGCTACAAATTGTACAGCTGTTTCATCTTCTTTTTGGTCTCTTTTGTGGAACCGATATCTTCAGCAACTACCAGTGGTTTTGGGGAAAAATGGGACCCCAGGATTTCCACCATGTCACTGCAAGATTTAGTCTCAGGCTTAACAGGGTATAGTAAGCTGCGTAACAGGGAGTAGGTTTTAGATCCTACCACACTTAGGAATATGGGCACCATCTTCTCTTCTGTAATGTCATTTGCAATAACAAAAAGCTCAAAACACTCAGTATACGCAGGCCACTGCTCTATATTCTCATCAAAAGGTTCCAGTGGCCTGGTCAGAGTAGCCATGATTTTTAGTTTCACTTTCTGTACATTGACTTCTACTTCCTTCTCTTGCTGGAGCAGCACCGGAATCCCATCCTCATCGCCACTTGTTATATCCTTGGGGGCAGCCGGTTTAAGAAGAAATCACTTGAGGCCAGACAGCAGACAGCTAACAAAACTACCATTTATTTACAGACACAGAGCTCACCCTACCGGCTGAAGCTGGCTGGGCTAACCCCTAATAATCAAACTCAGTTGCATGGGAACAAATACCATGACAACCAAATACACAACAGTGGGCACCCTGCTGTGTGGGTGGGATGACGGTAACCCAGACTCAGGGCTGGAGCAGGCCCCTGATTGAGGGGGTGGCTGCATGGTTTACAGCGCTCTGATGTCTCAGACAATGTGTCTCTCCCAAAGCCTCAGATCTGCATCCCCAGAAGGCTCCTGTGCTGCCTCCGCTCCTTTCACCTTCTACAGCAAGGAGCAGCAGCAAGGGTCAGGGATGAGCCATAGGCACTAGGTGGGGGGCAGAGGTTTCAGGAGCCCAGAGTGTTTGCCTGTCTGGGCATTTTGGCTGAGACCTCAGGGACACATTGAGAGGCAGAATCCCAGGCATCTGTATGAAAGGAGCATAAGGATGTAAGAGCAGCCAGATTGGGTCAGACTGGGTCCATCTCACCCAGTGTCCTGTCTTCCCATAGCGGCCAAAGCCAGGTGTCCCAGAGAGAATGAACAGAACAGGTAATCATCAAGTGATCTATCCCCTGTCACCCGCTTCCAGCAAACAGAGACTAGGGACACTTTCTCTGCCCATCCTGGCTCAGAGCATGTCCTCCATGAATCGATTTAGCTCTTTTTCTGAGCCCTGTCATAGTCTTGACCTTCAAAATATCCTCTGGCAAGGAGTTCCACACATTGACTGTGTGTTGTGTGAAAAAATACTTCCTTTTGTTTGTTTTAAACATGCTGCCTATTAATTTCATTTGGTGACCCCAAGTTCTTGTGTTATGAGAAGGAATAAGTAACACTTCCTTATTTACTTTCTCCACACCAGCCATGATTTTATAGACCTCTATCATATCCTCCCTTAGTCATCTTTTCTGCAAGCTGAAAAGTCCCAATCTTATTATTCTCTCCTCATATGGCAGACACTCCATACCCCTTTCTGAACCTTTTCCAATTCCAATACATCTTTTCTGAGATAGGGTGACCCTATCTGCAAGCAGCATTCAAGATGTGGGCGTACCATGGATTTATACAGCGGCAATAAGATTTTCTCTCTCATTTTCTATCCCTTTCTTAATGACTCCCAACATTCTGTTTGCTTTTTGACGGCTGCTGCACACTGAGTGGATGTTTGCAGAGAACTATCCACAGTGACGCCAAGATCTCTCACTTGAGTTGCAATAGCTATTTTACATCCCATCGTTTTATATGTAGAGTTGGGATTATGTTTGCCAATGTGCATCACTTTGCATTTATCAGCATTGAATTTCATCTGCCATTTTGTTGCCCTTTCACCCAGTTTTGTGAAATCTCTTTTTAGCTCCTCACAGACTACTTAACTATCCTCAGTAGTTTTGGATCATCTGCAAATTTTGTCACCTTGCTGTTTAGCAGATCATTTATCAATATGTTGACTAGTCCTGGTCCCAGTACAGACACCACTTGTTACCTGTTTGCATCCTGAAAACTGACCATTTATTCCTAAACTTTGTTTTCTAGCTTTTAACCAGTTATTGATCCACGTGAGGACCTTCCAGAGGTGAACGTAAGTCCGTCCAGTCCAGTATGGGATACCGGCAAGAGTGGGTATGCTGTGCCAGCTCAGCCTGGCTTCCCCAGGCTGGTGATTTAAAGGGCCCAGGGCTCCCTGCAGTGGCCGGAGCCCCGGGCCCTTTAAATCATCTCCCAAGCCCCCCTGCTGGAGCCCCCGGGAGCAAATCACTGCCGTGGAACGCTGCTCTATCCTGAGCTACGAACACAGAGCAGGGGCGGTAAGAGCTTCCTTACAGTGGGAGGGGGCATCGTTGTCTGAACTGTGGCACTCCCATGACACCCCTTCCCCAGGGACCCACACTCACACCACCCCTCCTCCATAGGCCACACCCACAGAACGCCTCTTCTCCCCCCTAAGACTCCACCATTCCCTCCACTCCGTCACTGGTCCTAACAGCTGGTAAACAGTGGTGGAGCCACAGCCCTCTAACCCCCTGTTTCAGCACCCCTGACACAGAGCTAAGCAGGCATCTCTCTGTGTGTGTGTGTGTGTGTGTGTGTGTGTGTGTGTGTGTGAGACAGAGGCTGCTGTGCTGACCTGAGCCAGTGAGGGAAGCAGGGGCTGATGTTGGGGCTGTCTCCCTCCCCCTGCCTCAGGACTGGTTGCTTGCAGCAGCTGTCTGGACTTAGAGACAGTGTACCCACACACTCACTCTCCCCCTACACACCCAAACACATTCTCAACCCCAACAGGCACATTGCAGTTGAAAAGCAGCTGGCAATCTAGTAGGATTCCCATAGAACAATGGGATAGAGAAACCTGCATCATGTGATGCTGTACCAGCCATGAGGTCTTGCAAACCCTTCCCAAAACACCTGCAGCCAGTTGCACACCTACCCACAATGCACTGCTCTCTGTGGCCATCCAAGATTCTAGCATGGATGTGCTCTGGTGACACAAGGGGCATAGTGTGGACATGCAACAACTGTTTAATTAAAACAGTTTAAAGCCACATTACCCAATAGTGCAGACATAGCTTGAGAGTGAGACAAGACCCAGCTCCCTTGAAACTAAAGAACCACAGCTTCCCCCATAGTTGACAGGATTTGAACCTGTGCCGGGAGATCCCAATGGATTGCTAGTCCATCGCCTTAACCACTCAGCTCTAACTACTTGCTGGAGATGGGTCTCTCACTACATTCTAGTTCTGTTCACAATCTGTGATCAATTCCAGTTGTTCCCTCAGAACAGCTTCCACAACACACACACTGCTGTGCCATTGTGCAAGTGTGTCCATGGCTGAACTGCAAGAATTCCTGGCCATTTCCCTTCTGGCTGGAGCACGAGGAGAGTGTGTTTGTGGTCAATGACGTTCCTGTAGATTGTTGTCCATTTCCTGCCTTGATCATTCAGACAGTTCCTTTACCATCATATCCCCAGCACATCAGGGATTGCAATAGCAGAGGGTAGGTTTTCTCCTGGGCACTGAGCTTTGCTAGGGGATTGGTGGCTCCTTTCTTCCTCACCCTGGAGTAAACTCAGCTATTTATTCCATCCTTGATGTTTCAAGGAATAACAAGAGATGACCGAGGAAAGAGGTGGACAGGGCGGGTCTTAGGGGAGGGGCAGAGAGGTGTGGGTGGTGGACAGGGCAGGTCAGGGGAGGGGATAGAGAGGTGTGAGTGCTGGGCAGGGTGGGTCTCAGGGGAGAAGCAGAGAGGCGCAAGTGGTGGGCAGGGCTGGTCTTAGGGGAGGGGGCAGAGAGGTTTGGGCAGGGTGAGTCTCAGGGGAAGGGCAGAGAGGTGGGGACAGCAGACAGGCCTTGGTTTAGGGGGTGGAGAGACACAAGGAGGCCTTCGGGGAGGAGAGGAGCAAGCGAAAGGTGGACCAGCAGGCCTCAGCCAAAGAGGAAGAGCAGGGGTGGGAAGTGGCCAAATGGGAGTGAGGGCAGAGCACAGGTGGGGCCTCAGAGGGAGGAGAATGAGTCAGGGGGTGGAGTGGGCAGGGCCACCCAGAGGACTCAGAGCCTGGGGCAAAACAATTTTGGGGGCCCTTTCCATAAAAAAAGTTGCAATACTCTAGAATACTATATTCTCATGGGGACCCTGTAGGGCCTGGGGCAAATTGCCCCACGTGCCCCCCCTCTGGGTGGCCCTGTCCTCAGCCTCTCCTTGTAAGTCCCCTGCCCCCTAATCATTTTTGTTGCCCTCCCCTAGACTCAATTCAACTTGTTTCTGTAGTGGGAGGGTGAAAACTGGACACAATGCTCCAGATGTGGCCTCACCAGTGCCGAATAGAGTGGAATAATCACTTCCCTCGATCTGCTGGCAATGCTTCTTCTAATCCAGCCCAGTATGACCAGTTACCCATATTGAATGCAGACCCAGCAATATTTGATCAATTGGTTAGTGTCCATTCAGGAGGTTCTTTCCTACCTATTCATAAATAATGAAGATGCTCTAAGCAGAGGGGAGAGAGCTGTCCCGCCCATGTAGTTAATCCATCTCCCCGAAAGGTGGTAGCTACGTCACTGGGGGAATCTATGTGGGTGGGTGTGCAAGCTGTGGTGTCTCCATGTATCTATAAGTTTAATGAAACCCCATTTTTAAAAGCACTGTGGTCTGGGAAGAGAACAGGAGATCTCTGAGGCAGGGCCTGTCCTTCAAACTCTTTAAGATCACTGACTTACTTTCACAGCAGTCATGGGGGTACAGCTCAGTAGTAGAGTGTTTGACTGCAGATCAAGTAGTCCTTGGTTCAGATCCAAGTGCCCCCTTACACATCTCTTCCTTCAACAAAAGTTATTGCATTTCTCTTATGTTCACAAGTTCCACTGAGTAGGGATCCCTGAAATGAATGCAAACACTCAATATTTTCCTGTGCAAATGCATAAAAACCTAGAAAACATGTGACTCCACTGAAATCAGTTCCAATCCTCTAACGGATTAAAGAATCCTTACTGAGGTTGCAGGAAAAAACCATCCAGATGTGTAGAAAGAATAGTAAATATGGCAGGCGACCAGCTTGGCTTAACAGTGAAATCCTTGCTGATCTTAAACGCAAAAAAGAAGCTTCCAAGAAGTGGAAGATTGGAGAAATGGCCAGGGAGGAGTGTAAAAATATTGCTCAGGCATCCAGGAGTGAAATCAGGAAGGCCAAATCACACATGGAGTTGCAGCTAGCAAGAGATGTTAAGAGTAAGAAGAAGGGTTTCTTCAGGTATGTTAGTAACATGAAGAAAGTCAAGGAAAGTGTGGGCCCCTTACTGAATGAGGGAGGTAACTTAGTGGACAGAGGATGTGGAAAAAGCTAATGTACTCAATGATTTTTTTGCCTCTGTCTTCACAAACAAGGTCAGCTCCCAGACTGCTGCACTGGGCAGCACAGTATGGGGAGGAGGTGACCAGCCCTCTGTGGAGAAAGAAGTGGTTCGGGACTATTTAGAAAAACTGGAGACGAGCACATGTCCATGGGGCCGAATGCGCTGCATCCGAGGGTGCTAAAGGAGTTGGCGGATGTGATTGCAGAGCCATTGGCCATTATCTTTGAAAACTCATGGCGATCGGGGGAGGTCCCGGATGACTGGAAAAAGGCTACTGTAGTGCCTATCTTTAAAAAAGGGAAGAAAGAGGATCCAGGGAACTACAGGCCAGTCAGCCTCACCTCAGTCCCTGGAAAAATCATGGAGCAGGTCCTCAAGGAATCAATTCTGAAGCACTTAGAGGAGAGGAAAGTGATCAGGAACAGTCAGCATGGATTCACCAAGGGCAAGTCATGCCTGACTAACCTAATTGCCTTCCATGAGGAGATAACTGACTCTGTGGATGAGGGGAAAGCAGTGGATGTGTTATTCCTTGACTTTAGCAAAGCTTTTGATATGGTCTCCCACAGTATTCTTGCCAGCAAGTTAAAGAAGTATGGGCTGGATGAATGGACTGTAAGATGGATAGAAATCTGGCTAGATCGTCAGGCTCAATGGGCAGTGATCAATGGCTCCATGTCTAATTGGCAGCCGGTTTCAAGCGCAGTGCCCCAAGGGTCGGTCCTGGGGCTGGTTTTGTTCAATATCTTCATTGATGATCTGGAGGATGGTGTGGATTGCACCCTCAGCAAGTTTGCAGATGACACTAAACTGGGAGGAGTGTTATATATGCTGGAGTGTAGGGATAGGATACAGAGGGACCTAGACAAATTAGAGGACTGGGGCAAAAGAAATCTGATGAGGTTCAACAAGGACGAGTGCAGAATCCTGCACTTAGGACGGAAGAATCCCATTCACTGTTACAGACTAGGGACCGGATGGCCAGGCAGCAGTTCTGCAGAAAAGGACCTAAGGGTTACAGTGGATTAGAAGCTGGATATAAGTCAGCAGGGTGCCCTTGTTGCCAAGAAGGCTAATGGCATTTTGGGCTGAATAAGTAGGGGCATTGCCAGCAGATCGAGGGATGTGATCATTCCCCTCTATTTGACATTGGTGAGGCTTCATCTGGAGTACTGTGTCCAGTTTTGGGCCCCACACTACAAGAAGGATGTGGAAACATTGGAAAGAGTCCAGCAGAGGGCAACAAAAATGATTAGGGGTCTGGAGCACATGACTTATGAGGAAAGACTGAGGGAACTGGGCTTGTTTAGTCTGCAGAAGAGAAGACTGAGGGGGGATTTGAAACTGCTTTCAAGTACCTGAAAGGGAATTCCAAAGAGGATGGATCTAGACTGTTCTCTGTGGTACTTGATGACAGAACAAGCAGTAATGGTCTCAAGTTGCAACGGGGGAGGTTTAGGTTGAATATTAGGGAAAAGCTTTTTCACTAGGAGGGTGGTGAAGCACTGGAATGGGTTACCTAGGGAGGTGGCGGAATCTCCTTCCTTAGAAGTTTTTAAGGTCAGCCTTGACAAAGCCCTGGCTGGGATGATTTAGTTGGGGATTGGTCCTGCTTTGAGCAGTGGATTGGACTAGATACCACCTGAGGTCCCTTCCAACCCTGATATTCTATGATTATATGACTAGATGCTCTAATGGTCTCTTTTGGCCACAAAGTCGATGCATTTCTGAAAAACCGAGTGTAACATTGGGAACAGCGTCTGATGTTTTCCTGTCTATCCGGCTTGCTGCCTAGAATGAACGGTCCTTGAGTGGGGTGATTCACAGGGAGTAGCTCAAACCTCCAAAGTGTCTGGCCAGGGAAGGACATTAGCACAACAAGGGAGGGGTGTGGCAGTGACATCAAAAAGACCTTTTGCAGCACCTCAGACTATTGGTCAAAGGTGATGGGGCGCTGGTGACCTCACAGAGAGACGCTGACATCAGCCAGGCAGGACAGGGGCAAGGGGCCAGGGAAACCTCAGAGACCCCTGTGGCTTTGCTTCAGCAAGTCTCCTTCTCCAAGTCTGTCTTTGAGGACTGAGAGAGTATTCGGGTTCACAGATTTGAGCACCAGGAGGAACCTCTTTCGAGTTTTCTCCTTCTCTTGTAGTGATTTTACTAGAAAACAGCCGTCCCTGTTTAGAAGGTAAGAGCCTCCTGGAGGTTTGAAACCTGTTCAGTCTGATCCATCTGGTGACAGCTGAATTCTAGGCATGGAAAACAGGAGCTTAAGGAGGCAGAATTTTATTCCACACCTGGGATTTTGTCCCTTAGAATCACTGCAGACATTAGGGTTTGTCCTTTTTGTTTCACCGTTTCCTCCATCCATCCCTCTCTCCTTTTTCTTTGTCTCTTGCTTTTCTCCTTTCTCCTGTTCCGCTCCCAACACTAGGAGACGTGTGTGTGTGTGTTTTTCAGGGGAGTGCTCTGCAGCTCTCACTGTGGAGAGTCCAGCCAAATATGTCGGGCTGAAATAGTGCTCAGGCAGTGATCCCCACCAGTGACCTGGGCCATCTTTTGGGCTCTCTGGTGAGAACCCTCAGCCTTCCGTTCTCAGTCTCTACCCTGGTTGCCTGAGCAGGGGGTTATTGACAGGGAGGAGACTCAGGTCCTTGTTGGTCTCTTTTAAGACCAAGGAAATAAGTCAGAACCAGTTCTATGTTTGATGAATTTTGCTGCTTCTCTGCATTAATTGTCTCTGAGCAGTTGATGATTCTCTCTAACATTGCAGTTCTCCTCAAATACTTGCTGAATAATTACTGTGCACTGTTGTTGGTCTGGAGCTCCTCTGAGAGCAATTTATTCCGGTCATTGAATGTCTGAAATTCAAGATCCGAAGGTAAATTTGAAAATCAGGGCTCTGGGTTCCTATTCCCAACTCTGCCTCTGACTGGCTGTGTGACCTAAGACAAGTCAATTCTCCTTTCTCAGCCTTAGCTTCTCCCTCTTTCAAGTAGGGATAATAATGATCTGCTCCTACCTACCTCAACACACTCACCCTTCCCCAACACACACACTGTCTCTCTCCACACACAAGCAGTCTCCACACTGCAGTTGAAAAGCAGCTGGCAATCTAGTAGGAGGCCCCTGGAACAATGGGATAGAGAAACCTCCATCACTGAAAGTGCAGCCATAAAGACAGCACATAGCAGCCTTCCCTAGCAGGGGTGGGGGGTCGAGAAGCGAGATCATCCGAGCTCCCTGCATCCAGGTCACTTTCCTCAGCTGGGCTGCATAGCGGGAGGGCAGAGAGCAGCAGCTTCTGATGCTCCCCTCACAGCACAGCCCAGGTGGGGAAAGTGACCAGGACACATGGAGCACATAGTGCTGCTCCTCGCTCTCCCCAACCATCTGAGGAAGGCAAAAGTAAATCTTGTCTTCATGGGCTGCTCGCAGTGACGTCCTTTTTCTGTGCCACAGCTGAAAAAAACATCCCACACAGAAAAGCAGGAGGCCAAAAAGAAACCTAGCAGCTGCTGAAATAGTTCAGTTGGGAGCGTACTAGACTAACAGGCTCTTCTATCCCTCTTTGTGCAGGGGTGGGATGTTTTCTGAAAGTGCAGCAGTGCCTTTAACTGCCACGAGTCCCTCATTTCAGGCTATGCAGCAGGAAAAGACAGCTTGGGCTTCTGCACCGAGTTGGCCCACCTGACCTTTCATTCTTCTCTTGCTCTTTCTCAGCAAGAGGAAGAAAAAGCAGCTCTCCCTCAAGCTGGAGTCACAAGGGCGACGTAAGGATGACTTCCTGAGTGCCGGCTCAAGTCCTCTGCTCTGCCAGCTGACCCATCAAAGGGCTGGCACCACTTTCTCTAGGTTTCCCCATCGGTGTGTGCCAGGCTAGTAACACTTTAGCTCTATCCCTTCACTTTTCCATTATACTAACAAACCCATCTGGCTGGGCAGAAGCAACATACAATTTCTTTGTTCACACATATTAATAAGGATGTAAGAGACACATCCTGGCTTGGCCTGCCAGTTCTTCCTTGCAAGTCTTGAGGGAAATGGGGAACACCTGTACTTTGGAATTTGCAGGTGTTGTCCTGGGCCATCAAATAAAACAGTTGCAAATACTTTCTTGAGGCAGGCACCATGGCTTAGCTGGCTAAAGCAGCTGTTTAATAAACAGGAGATCCTGGGTTCAGTTCTCAGTGGTGCCTTGTTGTATGGCTTTTGTCTCCTCACTCACATTTTCCTGTGTCTTTCTGGGAAGCAGAGACCACCTCCCTTGGCAACACAAGTAATTGCTTGCTAAAGAAAAGGCTTCTTTGGCGAGAAGCACTGGAAAGAATCAAATCACAAGCCTGGAGTTGATGAAAAGGCTGCTGTGACTGGTATTAGCATGGTGGTTGCTTTGACTGCAATTGCTGCAACATGAGATTCTGTGTCCCATGTCCTTGTGATTTGCTGGGGATGTCCACACACAGATGTCATGTCACCTTCCTTTTGATTGTCACTGATGAAAAAGGGAGCAGCTGGGAGAAAAGTCCCAGACAGCAGCACCGTGGCTAAGCTGGCCAAGGCACCTGCCAGGTAAAGTGGAGGTTAGAGATGCAGCTCTCAGTGGTGCTTTGCCAAATGTGTCCGCTCTTCCCACCTTTTGGTCAATCCTTTGAGGAAACAGAGAAGACTGCCTCTGCCTTGCAATGCAAATACTTGCAAAAGAAACTGGTTGTTTTTTCTGACAAGTGTCAGAAGGAGGCACCTAAGAAAGTCATAGTTGCTGGGATTCCCATCTGTGAACACAGCACAGACGGGAATTCCAGCATCTATCCACATGCCTCCAGCTGTGTGCACTGGGCCAGCTGTAGCTGTGACTGGCTGATGGAGGGATGGGTTGGAGCAGCTGGGCAGAGCTGTGCCTGTGCTACACAGAGAGGTGCATGTGAAACTTGGGGGGCCAATTCTGCCTCATTTCCATGCTGAGTGTTGTAGGCTTTGTCAGTAAAGGTGCCCAAGGGTGTGTTCTTGCCTTGGGGGTTGTCAGCACTCTGGGGGCATATGTTTGCGTGAACTGTGGGGCTCAGTGAGGAGTAAGTGAAGGCAGTGACTCACAAGGAAAACTCAGGTTGAGGGCAAGGGTGTGGTAACACTGTGCAAGTCTCAGATGGTCTGTGTGCAGGAGGCTCAGTACTGGAGAGCAGCCCAGGGGTAGGAAGCTTCTGTTTGCTATGATGGAGTTGAACCCGAATATTATCTTAGCAAAGAGAAGATGTTAGACATTCTGCTGTACTGCTCTGCAAATCAACGGTACTGGCCTCTGAGCGCTATCCCACAGTGCACCATTGTGACCACTCTGGACAGCAATCTGAACTCGGATGCACTGGCCAGGTAGACAGGAAAAGCTCTGCGAACTTTTGAATTTCATTTCCTGTTTGCCCAGCATGGAGCTCTGATCAGCACAGGTAGTGATGCTGTCCCAAATCCAAAAAGAGCTCCACTATGGACCGTACGGGAGATACTGGATCTGATCACTCTATGGGGAGACAAATCTGTTCTATCACAGCTCCGTTAGAGAAGACGAAATGTCAAAGCATTTGAAAAAATCTCCAGGCTATGATACAGAGTCCACAGCACAGTGCTGCATGACAAGCGTAACGGAAAGCCAAAGAATCAAATGGATGCTCATGGAGGAAGGGAGAGGGTACTGAGGACTCCAGTTATCCCACAATCCCCGCAGTCTCTGAAAAGCATTTGCATTCTTGCTGAGCTCCCAGTGCCTGAAGGGTCAAAAACATTTTCCCGGGTGTTTCAGGGTATATTTCATCAATTTACACCCTTGCGCCCCCTGAAAGAAAAGGGAAAAAAAAGTTTCTCACCTTTTTTCAATGTCACCCTATGTCTACCGCATGCTGCTGGTAGACGAGGTGCTGTAGCACTGAACACCAGCATCCTCTTCCTGGTTGCAGAAGGTACAATATGACTGCTATCCATTGTCACCATCAGCCTGTGAGTGCTCTTGGCTGGCCTCGGTGAGGTCGGCCAGGGCACGTGGGTAAAAATGAGAATGACCCCTGGTCATTCCTGGCAGATAGTACAGAACGGCTGGTAACTGCCTCCATCATAGCAACTAGAGGCTGAGCTCCATCAGCCCCTCCCTGCCCTTTCAAGTCTAATGAAAAGATTCTGTACTGCCTGGACTATCATAGCAGCGGGAGGCGGGGCTCCTCTCCCCCCCCCACTGTTTAATGTCCTGCCTGGACTATCATAGCAGCTGGAGGCTTCCTCCCCCTCATTTTATCTCACTAAGAAGTCAGGTTTCTCACTCCTGCATTCTTTATTACTTCATTACACAAATGGGGGTGGGGGGGGAGACACTGCCACTGTAGCCCAGAAGGGTTGGGGGAGGAGGGAAGCAACAGGTGGGGTTGTTGCAGGGGTACCCCCTAGAATGGCATGCAGCTCATCATTTCTGCGGGATCTCTGGGGCTCTGACACGGAGCGGCTGTGCTCTCTGGTTCTCTAGTACACTTTCCTCATATTCTAGGCAGGACTGTGATTGCCCTGCACCAAGAAATTTGTCCTGAGTTGATACTCTCAGCAGTGTCCTGCCAGAGGCCAATTGTTACAGGGGTCGTCTGGGATTACAGCTGGGAACTCTCTGAAGCTCAGGATGCGCTTCCTCAGCTAGGGGACGTATGTAACCCACACATCTCCAGGGTGCGGTGCTGTGTCCCAGCTAGTGGCACCACGATCACTTAGAGGGAGAGAGAAAACGAGTCTTTTCTACAGTCTTAGCTAGCAGCCAGGTGGCTTTTAGTTCATGCTGTAGAGCTAAGCTCCTGAATTCCCACTTCGACCCCACCCACTGACAAGTCACCAACCCGGATCTGTCAGCGTAACTGAGACAGCTGCCGCCCCAAGAAGGAGAAAGCTGCCATGACATGCCCAGCTGAGAAGAGGTGCCAAGCAGTGAGCTGACACCCGTCAGAGCTTCCTGTGATAAACTGCAAACTTTGGACAATAGCAGGGTGGTAGGAAGTGTTGCCCTCAGAGTGGCCTGGATCAGAGCCCATGGGAAGCCCTGGGCTCCCCTGCCATCTGCTGCACCCTCCCGTCCCACGGGACCAAAACCCTGACCACTAGGCGACATCTCCACGAGCAAAGGCCATCACCAGGCATCTGTCTTCGAAAGTTTGCAGAGGATGTGGAGCAGAAAGGGCAGAGAGGATGAGGATGGCTCTTGGGAAGAGGGAAGGAGCCTTATGGGAATGTCTTGTTTATCTCCATCAACCCAATGATCAGATCATTGATGCCTAGAATCTTCCCTGACGTGTTGTAATTGATTGGACCTAGATTTTAAAATGGGTACCACATTTGCAGAGGGAGAAATGTCAGCGAGTTGAGTGGAAGGCCATTGCAAGCTCAGCTAATTATGCAACGTGGCTTATGCCTCATCTAACAAGCTCCTTAAACAACAGCTTCCAATTTTCACTTACATTGTTCTGTTAAGTGTTTTTCTCCAAAACACTTTCACTAATCATTTTGGTCACCTTTGGAAAGTTAGCCCTTTCAGTGCACCAAATATAAATATTGCTGGTGGGGACTGCCCTCTATTGGTCATAAGAACAGCCACACTGGATCAGACCAATGGTCCAGCCACCCTAGAATCCTATCTTCCCACAGTGGGCAATGCCAGGTGCCCGCAAGGGAATCGACAGAACAGGGAATCATCAAGCAATTCATCCTGTCACCCATTCCCAGCTTCCGGCAAACAGAGGTTAGGGACACTTCAAGAACATGGTTTTGTATCCCTGCCCATCCTGGCTAATAGCCAATGATGGACCTCTCCTCCATCAACTTATCTAGTTCTTTGGTGTTATAGTCTTGGCCCTCACAGCATCCTCTGGCAAAGTTTCCCTAGGTTGACTGTGTGTTGGGTGAAGAAATACTTTCTTTGGTTTGTTTTAAACCTGCTGTCTATTCATTTCATCGGGTGACTGTTAGTTCTTGTGTTATGAAGAGTAAATAACACTTCCTTACAGATCCAGACTAACACGGCTACCCCTCTGATACTTCCTTATTTACTTTCTCCAAACTTGTCATCATTTTATAGATCTCTATCCTCGTCCCCCCTAAGTCATCTCTTTTCCAAGCTGAAAACTCCCCTCAGTTTTATTAATCTCACCTCACACGGAAACTGTTCAAGATTCCTAATTATTTTGGTTGCTCTTTTCCGTACCTTTCCCAATTCTGATATATCTCTTTGAGATGGGGGACCAGCTCCAATATTCAAGATGTGGGCATACCATAGATTCATAGACAGGCAATAGTATATTTCTGTCTTGCTAGCCATCCCTTTCCTAATGACTTCCCAACATTTTGCTCGCTTTTTTGACTGCCAATGCACATTGAGTAGATGTTTTCA
Source organism: Gopherus flavomarginatus (assembly GCF_025201925.1). Taxonomy (NCBI): domain Eukaryota; kingdom Metazoa; phylum Chordata; order Testudines; family Testudinidae; genus Gopherus; species Gopherus flavomarginatus. Next base: position 5,964,326 of record NC_066639.1, read on the forward strand.
GAGAAGTATCCACAGTAACTCCAAGATCTCTTTCTTAAGTTGTAAGAGCAAAATTTAGACCCTATCAGTTTAGATGTAGAGTTGGGATCATGTTTTCCCATGTGCATTACTTTGCATTTATCCACATTGAATTTCATCTGCCTTTTTGCTGCCCAGTCACACAGTTTGGTGAGATCCCTTTGTCACACTTTGCACTCTCTTTTGGTGTAACTAACTTGAGTTGGTTTGTATCATCTGCAAATGTTTCCATCTCACTGTTTTTACCACTTTTTCCAGATCACTTAGGAGTATGTTAAACAGTGCTGGACCCAGTACAGACCCCAGGGGGACACCACTATTTACCTCTCCATTCTATAAATCAGACCCTTTCTTTCTTGCCTTTGAACCATACCTATCCCAGAGAGGACCTTCCATCTTATCCCATTTTGCTTCAGAGACTTTGAGGAGAGACCTTGTCAAAGGTTTTCTGAAAATCTAAGTATATTACATCCACGGGATCACCTTTATCCACATGCTCGTTGACTCTCTCAAAGAATTATAGTAGATTTGTGAGGCATGATTTTCCTTTACAAAAACCATGTTCATTCTTCCCCAATGTAAGCAGGGGCAGACTCACCTGGAGGCACCTCCTGCTGATCATCTTGGGAATTAGCTCTCCAGACATCAGAGCGCCCACCGCAGACTGGTGATCTGCCTCACTGCAGCTGCCCCCCGACCCTCCCAGGACCCCGGTGCCCCATTTAACCTGGCAGTACCCCCTGGCAGTACCCCTACCGTTATGGGTCTCCCCATCCCAGGGGAACCTCCACTCACTATCCCCACTTCACTTCAGTCTTAGCTACTGCCCAGTCTCCATCTAGCCCTCATTCACTGGGGCAGACTGCAGTATGAGCCACTCATCACAGGCAAAGGGGGTTTTGGCCCTCAGCTGTTTACTTTAGAGTAATGTGGCCCTTGCCGCTTTACGAGTTGTGCAGGTCTGGATTAGGGCATTGCGCCACCCTGTGGGCATTTCATGTCCCTCCTCAGTTTCCCATACCGACACAATTTCCTTTGCTGTTCAACGAACAGCAAAATCTTTCTGTGTCTCTAGTTTGAGCCAGGGCATTCAATTCCATTGAAACCTTCTCTCCTGCAATGGCAATGGTCAGACAGAGGGGACGTGGCCACCTTCAGCAGCTCTGAGAATGAGATAGTTACTCTCCTCTTTCTTCAAGCTGCTGTTGTTATTCCATAAAACATGTACCATGGAATAAAAAACTGAGTTTAATCCAGATTGAGGAAAGAAAGGAGCCACCAGCTCCCCGAAATATCTCTGTGCCCCAGAGAGAACCTGCCCCTGCTATTGGAATCACTGATGTGCTTCAGCTACAATGGCGAAAGTATCTGCTCTCATTGGGGTAAAGCTCAGTGGTAGAGTGTTTGACTGAAGATCAAGAGGTCCTTGCTTCAAATCCAAGTGCCCTCTAATAAGCCTGTTATTTTCTTATTTTTATTTTGGAAAAAAGGGAAAACATTTTCATTTCCATTCTCCATTATGTTCAGGAGCTTCACTATACGGGGATGCTTGAAATGAATGTAAACACTCAACATTTCACTGTCCAAATGCATAAAAATCTAGCCAAGCTGACCATCAGCTGAAAGCAGTTCCAATCCTCTAAGTGTAGAATTTATGTTTTCATCCATTAAACAAAGGGATCATATGAATGTACATTTGCAGATCCCTCTTCTCCAAGGCTGTGCTATGTAGAAGAACAAAAGCCACGTCCAGTTGGAGTTCAGGAGTCTGACAAGCAAAGGCAACTTGGTGCAGGATAAAGTCACCAGCACTTTGGCTCCTTCCCATTAAACCAGCAGCTGGGCCTCCAGAACAAGGCATGAGAAGATGACAGTGGCTGTGAGCAGGAAAATAGCCCCCAAGAAGCTGGATAAAGCTGTCAAGATCCTCAGGAAAGTCACCATGCCCATGTCTAGCATGTACTGACTGCAGCAGGGACCAAAAAGGCAGAGAAAAGCCCTCAAAAGTTGTAAGCTGCCAAGCCCCAGAAGGTGATCAAAATCCTACCTAAAATCAAGACAGGATAAGGCTAATGTCATCTCCAAAGCCAGGGCTAAGAAGGTAACACTAAGAAAGAAGTGAAGAGATTTCCATTGGGATGACTCCTGCTCTTTTATGATTCACCATGGACCACTCAAAGAGATCAAAGTCCTGCAGGACAAACAGCCTCATGGACAGTATAATGAAGTGGTGGCAGCGGAGAGAGGTGTTTCTCTTCCAGAGAGGAAGTGCTGTGTTTTGTGTAACACCTGCCAGGTGAGTGGTGCACTGACAGGGCAGCTGCCCATAGCTCCCACATGAGCTCATTCTCTTCGATCTGCTTCTGCCGTTATTTCAGAGCCTGCACTAGTGGGAGTGTGTCCCTATCACTTCACCAGCTGTAGAACAGGCTCTGTCTGCATCCCAGCTCTGATTAATCCCACTTTTTAATGTATTCCTACTGCGATACTTTCCCAGTTCTCTGCCTCATTCTAACATTCCGGTCAGAGACTGACTATGGGGAGGAATGGACTAATTTGCATGACATTCAGTAAGTTGCCATAGTATGTGACTGAAAGCTCTGCTGGAGGTGGGCAAGAGTCTGTTACACACATAAAATAGCTAAGCTTTATCAAACTACCTGCTACACATTCAAACCTTCCTGTACACACACAATAGAAATTGGGGCACTGAGAAATGGCAACTTGCCTTTAACACAGATCATTGTTTTCTGTACTTCCAGAGGCATTGAAATAGAAACATATTACCTTTCAACAGCTGCTATTTCATGATCAGCAGCAAAGCCTGTCAATTTACCACCCATAGAGCTGATTGTTTCTAACTGCAGGGTTAGCCAGACCATTCAGTAACATTATCGCTCTGTTTACAAAGCCTTTGGTTAGTGATGAATCATGAGACTTATCCCTTCCTGCTGTAATTCCACTGACTCAAGTGTTCTCTTTCCCCAGTTCTGGTTCCAAGAAAAAAAAGAAATTAAACAACCTTCAGAACTAACATGCTGTGGGAAAGTGGAAATGTTGATAGCTCAACTTATTCAGTTTCTTCTGTGTCTTGTGTATGTCTATCTGCTTTGTGTGTGTGACCGGTGGGGCTTTTTGTTTGCTCCAGGCAGGTTCAACCCTGTCAGATTTGTCTGTGGGGAGGGGCGAGAGAAAACAGACACCCTGGCCTTCCAGGTTGGGGTTAGGCAAAGGAATAACAACCCTGTCCCATAAAAAACAAAATATGTTACAGAAACAGTGGTAGGAACAGTGCTAGAGAAACTGGTTAATAATCACAATGCCCAGGCTTGAAGCAATCGGAAATACAGAATTCAAAAAGCAAAGCTCAGGGAAGATTTGGGGTTTATTCTCTGAGCTTAGCCATGTGCTATAGCACAGAGAGCACTTTTGGAAGTCTCCCATCCCACAACTGGGGAAAGGAAAAGGATTCTGAGGTTCTAGCACGGATTGACGGAGGACAGTGATGGGGAATAAGGGACTCCCTCTGACTTACCCTAACTATGTCTGTTGTTACAGAGGAGGAAATGACTTTTTTCCCTATCCCTGCCCTCTTCCTGATCTTTCTTATAGTTCAATATATTTTAAGTGCGGAAAATAATAATAAAAATATCCGCTCTCCAGCACAACCTGAAGCAACATCAGAACAAATGGGAATGAAACAATTTGTTCCCCAAGGGAGAACTCGATGACTAACAATTGCTTTGAAATGGGGGAACAGGATAACCGTGATGCTCAGGGTTAGTTTAGACTAGGAAAGGTGATGGAGTTTAGGTCAGGTCAAGGGGAAAGCTAATGCCAACCACTGCCCCTGGGCTGCATCTGCACTACAACTTTTCACACCAAGATCACTAAGTTGAGCAGCCAACGCCATGTACAGTCCTAGTGGATGAAACGCACAGGTAGTTTTTGCCTCAGTGTAGCTTGTTGGGATCAAACCTCTCTCCCCAACTTGGAACTCATGAACATTGCTGGCTGGAGGGACACACACTCCTATGATTCAAAAGGAAAGGAGTTGATAGAAAAGATCATAGGACTGACCCCAAAGAAGGATGAGCTGAAAAAGGCAGAAGGCGGCAATTTATCTGGTGGAGCAGAGACACCACGGTGAAGACGATGCAAAAATCACTATGTGCGAATTAGCTAATTTGATTTTTTTTAAAAAATTCGTTTTTGCCAACACTAGTCAAGGGATTTATTACAATTCTCTCTTCTGTGCATTTTCTGATGTCTAATGATCCTTGAGCGCTGATTGAAGCTTTGCCCGCACTCAGAGCATGCGTAGGGCATCTCCCTTGTGTGGATTCTCCGATGTGTGATAAGGTTTGAACGCTGACTGAAGCTTTTGCTACACTCAGTGCATGTGTAGGGCTTCTCTCTTGTGTGGATTCTACAATGTGTGTTCAGGGTAGAGCTCCGACTGAAGCTTTTCCCACACTCAGCGCATGTGTAGGGCGTCTCTCCTGTGTGGATTCTACGATGTGTGTTCAGGGTAGAGCTCCGATTGAAGCTTTTCCCACACTCAGTGCACGTGTACAACGTCTCTCCTGTGTGGATTCTCTCATGTCCGATAAGGTGTGAGCGCCAACTAAAGCGTCTCCCACACTCAGCGCATGTATAGGGCGTCTTTCCTGTGTGGATTCTCTGATGTTTGATAAGGTCTGAGCGCCAACTAAAGCTTTTTCCACACTCAGTGCACGTGTAAGGCTTCTCTCCCGTGTGGATTCTCTGATGCGTGATAAGGTCTGAGCTCTGACTGAAGCTTTTCCCACACTCAGTGCAAGTATAAGGCGTCTCTCCTGTGTGGATTCTGCGATGTCTGACAAGGGTAGAGCTCCAATTGAAGCTTTTCCCACACTCATGGCACCTGTAGCGTGTCTCTTCCAAGTTGATTCTGCCGCTTGTTATAAGGTCTGAGAGGCTACTCAAGTTTCCCTCTGGCCTCCCCTGAGTCTCACAGGCTTCTGGTTTTTCTGGGAGTGCACAACTCCTGGAAACATTCTCTTTGGATCTTCCTGATAACATTCCATGTGCTTCTCTTCGCTCAGCATCTTCCTGATGGGGTTTCTCCTCCTCATTCTCACTCACCATCCCATCACCTGATGGGAGACAGGGAGAATCCAGACACAGGTCACTACCTGCACCGGAAAGAAAGAAAATCTCAGAGAGAGGAATGGAAAAAAGGGATGAACAATCCAAAATGTGTGTGGGAGAGATCAAACCAATCAGGAGCTGATTTTCCCCAAAACCTTCCCCAGAGGAGAGAGGAAGGGAACAGTTTTGGTCTGCATCTCACGAGAACACTCAGAGGAAAGTGAGATCGCGGAGCAACCTGCTGCCAGTTGTCAGTCAGAATAGGAGGGAAGCCATGAGTGACATCTGCCATAATGATTCCACATCTGCAGGGAACAATCCTGAACTGGGAGAGCTCACAGGGTCTTTGTAGGGCATCCCAAATGTTTCCTGCATTCCCACACAGTTGTGGAGTTGGTTTAACCAAGTCCTCACCTGTGCAGGCAGCTCTTGGAAGCACTTCTTTCTCACAGCCCTGGAGGTCTGGGACCCACGGCTCTTCCCCTCGTTCCACCTGGGAGATCATATCAGGTTTGGAAACTGGAAACCCTACTGCAGGTAAAGAAAACCAGGGAAGTCAGTAGAATTTGTGGGATACTTGTCACAAAGAATAGTCCATGGTTTTAACCCCCAGCTCATTGTTAAGCAGTAACATCCCAAGGCTAGCTTCCTTGGCTCAAAGAGGCAGGAGAGTTATTATGATTATAAATCATATTCATTACATTAGTGCTAAGGAGCAACTAACAGTGGGTCCCCATTGTGCTAGGACAAGTACAAACACAGAATAGTAGATGGCCCATGCCCTGAAGAATTTACAATCTAAATATACAAGACAGGAACAGAATGGGATAAGGGACAGAACCCACTGTTAAAATAGAAATATTCAGGCCTGCCTGTAAAGCCTATAGTTTAAGAACTTAGGGGTATTTTTATCACTTAACTACTTACAGGAGTATGAAAACAAACAATCAAAATCACTGTCTGTATTTGTAAGGGCCTTCTCTTACCGTGACAGTCTGAGGCCTTGTCCTTAGGCTAAGGCCTTTGGCTAAGCAGCAGGGGCAGCCATAAGCTGGGAAGCAAAGGGTCACATCCTCACATCCCAAAACCGTCACACTGAAATAAGGTGCTATTGGGCTGTTAGGAAGATGATCCTGTCCTGACAGTGCCCAGCACTACCAGATAAAGAAACAGATCTTAAGATGGTTAAAGAAAACTTAGTTTGATAGCAGACTGGTTTGGCAAGAAATCACTACTCAATGCTTGTGGTTGTGAAACGCTCATTTTTGTATTCTTTTATCTTTCTGGCCACCGCTTTACAATGTTAATCAGTCTGGTTCTCTAATTGTTTTTGTCTGCTGTATAATTAATTTTGCTAGGTGTAAGCTAATTAGGTAGTGGGATACAGTTGGTTAGAGAATTATGTTGCAATGTGTTAGGACTGGTTAATTAAATTTCAGTACAATGATTGGTTAAGCAAAGGTATAGCTGAGAATATTACTATATAAACTAAGTCAAACAGGAGGGGGAAGAGGAACAGGGAACAAGGAAACAGGGCAAATGCTCTGCGGCTTCAGAGCTCATAGACTCATAGATTCTAGGGTCAGAAGGGACCAATGTGATCATCTAGTCCGACTCCCTGCACAAAGCAGGCCACAGAACCCTATCCATCCACTTCTATAACAAACCCCTAACCTATGCCTGAGTTATTGAAGTCTTCAAATTGTGGTTTGAAGACCTCAAGCTGCAGAGAATCCACCAGCAAGTGACCCATGCCTCATGTTGCAGAGGAAGGCGAAAAACCTCCAGGGCCTCTACCAATCTGCCCCAGAGGAAAATTCCTTCCCGACCCCAAATATGGCGATCAGCTAAACCCTGAGCATGTGGGCAAGACTCATCAGCCAGCACTCAGGAAAGAATTCTCTGCAGTAACTCAGATCCCATCCCATCCAACATCCCATTATCCACCACTGGGCATACGTATCTGCTGATAATCAAAGATCGATTGCCAAAATTAGGCAATCCCATCATACCATCCCTTCCATAAACTTATCAAGCTTAATCTTAAAGCCAGATATGTCTTTTGCCCCCACTACACCCCTTGGAAGGCTGTTCCAGAACTTCACTCCTCTAATGGTTAGAAACCTTCATCTAATTTCAAGTCTAAACTTCCTAGAGTCCAGTTTATACCCATTTGTTCTTGTGTCTACATTGGTACTAAGCTTAAATAATTCCTCTCCCTCCCTAATATTAATCCCTCTGATATATTTATAAAGAGAAAGCATATTCCCCCTCAGCCTTCTTTTGGGTAGACTAAACAAGCCAAGCTCTTTGAGTCTCCTTTCATATGACAGGTTTTCCATTCCTCGGATCATTCTAGTAGCCCGTCTCTGAACCTGTTCCAGTATGAATTCATCCTTCTTAAACATGGGAGACCAGAACTGCACACAGTATTCCAGGGGGGGGTCTCACCAGTGCCTTATATAATGGTACTAACACCTCCTTATCTTTGCTAGAAATACCTCACCTGATGCATCCTAAAACCACATTAGCTTTTTTAACGGCCATATCACATTGGCGGCTCATAGTCATCCTGTGATCTACCAATACCCCAAGGTCCTTCTCCTCCTCTCTTGCTTCCAACTGATGCGTCCCCAATGTATATCTAATCTTCTTCTTATTAATCCCTAAGTGCATGACCTTGCACTTTTCACTATTAAATTTCATCCTATAACTATTACTCCAGTTTACAAGGTCATCCAGATCTTCCTGTATGATATCCTGGTCCTTCTCCGTGTTAGCAATACCCCCCAGCTTCGTGTCATCCACAAACTTTATTAGCACATTCCCACTTTTTGTGCCAAGGTCAGTAATAAAAAGGTTAAATAAGATTGGTCCCAAAACGGATCCTTGAGGAACTCCACTAGTAACCTCCTTCCAGCTGGTAAGGGGGACACGAGGAAAATGCTCTGCGGTGTCAAAGCGGATAAGAGGAACACACCATCGAAGACCTCAGGTCTCCTGAATCCTCTGGGAAGCCCTGGGTGACAGTCACTCTCTTGTCTCTGTTGGGTATTAGATTGATGTAGGTTACTCCCAGCGAGTCCTAAATGACCCATTCATATCACCCCATGACAGCTACGTAACAAAGCACCTCACGTCTCCTGCTCTTTATAATCATAGCAATACCAATCACAGCAGGAAACTGAGGTGTGTATTGGCATCATACAAGTATCACTCAAAGTCCCACCTCTATCTCAGACACACTGTTCACAGCCCCTGGAGAGAAAGCAAAGCACAGGAACTGGACGTCAGTCCAGCAAAAACAGTGGAGGACAAGCTGCAATCCCCACACACTGGTCAAAAAGGAGAGGCATGTGGGTCCCTATCCATAGAGAGGGGCTGGCTAGAGGCCTGATACCTGAAGGGCCATTCCTTGAGCAGACCATGGAGGCAGGTCAAAGGCTTAGCTACCCCTGACCTGTGACATTGCAAAAGCACATTTTGGGAATTAGGAAATCTAGTGACTCAGGTGAAATGGGAGGAAGAATTAAACTCCCGCAGTGTGAGGAGAAGGCAGGTGAATTAAACGCTAACATTCAGGAGCAACAGCCTCTAATTCTTCTGGAAAAGGAGAATGTAAGAAACAAGAACTGGGCTACGTAACCTCAGGAGGGACAGCCTCAAAGATCCAAGGAGCCTGGAGGGAAGACAACTTGTGTCTGCTGCAGATGGGAAGAGGGGGGACAAGACTCTCTCCAAACTCTCACTCTTCTTGACCCCGACCTGATTTTACGATCCATGAGCTAGTCTCACGTCTTGTGGGCAATTTTTTACTTGCTAGAGGTAAGATGCCATGATCAGAGTATTACTTATTATTTTAGTACATGCGTGGAGGCAAAGAGGTGAGCATAAAGAAATGGGTTATTAAGGGCAGGTCGACACTACAGCCGGGAGTGACGCTCTGAGATCGATCTAGCCGTGGTCGATTTAGTGTAACGATTTAGTAAACATAGCCTAAGCTTGCTACAGTTCAGGGCCTTATATTAAGTTGAGGCTTTGCGAGAGTGGTTATGCTGAAGTCTAGGATTTACCTGAGGTTTGGGTAGGGATTCAGGGTTAAAGGTCTGGGATCCCCCACAGTTCTAGATCCCCAAACCTCTCCTCCCTCCCAATGACCCACCCAGCCCACTTCCTGGGTGCCCTTCCTCCACACTCCCCTCTGCTTCTTCCCATTACTCGCAGCTGGCACCACCTCCTGGCGCCTTGGGAGCTTCTTGTGTTCCCTCCTCCCTCCCTGCTGCCTGCTAGTGTATGGGAGATAAGGAAAAAAAGGGGGACAAAGAAACTTTTCAAAACTTGAATGATGAATAAAGGTATAAAGTTATTACTGCTCAGGTTCTTTATAGACCCCACAGTTTCTAATAACCCAGAGGACAGGACTTCTTACCCAGCGAGGTCACCGTCTCATAGTTCTCCTGCATGACATCCCTGTAGAGGGCTCTCTGAACAGGGTCCAGAAGAGCCCATTCCTCCCTAGTGAAATACACAGCCACCTCCTCGAAAGTCACTGGCCCCTGAAAAAGAAAGAGTCCAACACTCAGGACCTGCTGGCCCACTCACAACCCCACTATTCACAAAACAGCAGCACCAGGTAAATGGAAGCTCCAGGAGGCACATGTTAACAGAGTCCCACCCCACCTTGCCTAGAGCAGCCAGGAGGAAGAGAGAACCTTTGTGTCTCCCAGCTGACAGACGGAAGCACGGTCATCACATTTATCACATAGCTACTAGCCAAAGCTTAATATAGGAGATGGAGCTGTCTCTAGAGCCTGCTGGTAGCTCCCTGGTAGGAATCCCAACACTCTCCAAATAAAATATATGGAAGAAAGGGGAACTCAATAGTAAAGAATAGAAGTTAGAAGGTCAGAATTGTAGAAAGTTGGCAAGGGAAGCTATCAGAAATCAGTGATCAACCAATGTAAATAAGAAGGAAGTTTTTAAAAGGACAAAATTAATCCTAACAATGGTCCAGATAACTAGAGTTTTGAAAGACCTGCTGGAGGAGCATGGTGGACTGTTAATGTTGATTTTAATTAGGACTTGGAACACTTGGGAAATTTCAGAAGACTGGAATAAACCTAATGCAGTGTCAATATTTAAAAAGTATAGAAGAGATGACGCAGCTAATTACAAGTGTGTCAGTCTGAAATCGATACTGGGCAAGAGAATGGAGCAACCAATACTGGATTTCATTAAGAAAGAAAGGAGGGTAATATAATTAGTACCCATTAAAAAGGTTTAGACACAATAGATCCTATCAAACTAACTGGATATCCTTATTGGATGAGATCAAAAGTTTACTTGCAGCTAATAGTCCTGATGTAATATATGTAGGCACATGAGTTGGTTCAGCACAATATTTTGACTAGAAAGATACAAAATACACAGGGCATACATTAAATAGATTAAAAACTGGGATTTTAAATAGGGAACCATGGTCGAGTGGATTTCTTTCTAGCGGGTTCCCGCAAGGATTGGATCTTGGCCCTGTGCTATTTAACATTCTTATCAATGACCTGGAAGAGAATATAAGATCATCACCGATAAAGTTTGCAGTTGCCACAAAGACTAGGGATGGGGTAACTAATGAAGTGTCAGGAGGTTCAGGTTTCAGTACTGGGAGTCTGGGAAGTTGTCCCAGCCCTGGCTGGAGGGTTATTTCCTCTTCCACAAAGAGCGGAAGTTTCATTCCCAAAGCCTGTGCCTTGAAATTAGAACCTATCTGACACGACAGCCAATATTCAACATAGTGGCAGGATTATAATATGATTAGGACATGACTCATTTTGTACAAAGTGTCTCATGTGTGGTGTCACTGGAAAAGTTATGATTTGCTGAATATGATTATCTTACCTGTGTTATGGATATTGACTCTGTATCTATCTTTCAAATGTGCTTACTCTGGGTTAACAGCCACAATGAGCCTTTCAGGTACAACAATGAAGAAGCCGGACAGTGTTCATGGCTCATCAACAAAGACAATGGACCGTGGAAGAGCTTAGCCCTCCTGTGAACGGTTCAGCCAGCCTAGGAGTCATGGCTATTGTGACTCAGCAGGGCATGTGACCAGACCACATGACAATGAACTTCATTTTGCTACCTCTATTTTTCCACAAACCGGACTGGGAACTGAGGTTAGAACAAAGGGTTCCTGCCATATGGAAAAGCTACATAAGGTGGAGTGTGACATCAGCTCTTGGCCTCATTCCCCGCACAAGAGAACTCCTGGAAACACCTGAGGAACGAACACTGAACTGGGGGAAGTGCTGGTTCCAGGGTAAAGGGATTTCTAGCTTGTGTATGGAAACTTGGTGGACTGCTTGTATCATCAGTCAGGGTGAGAAATTGCTAATTCAAATTCTATCCATCTAGCATGTTAGGCTTGGTTTGAGTTTTTGGTTATTTGCTAGGTAATCTGCTTTGATCTGTTTGCTAACACTTATCGCTGGGAAATTGGCTGTTGTCTTCTCTCTCTCCTTGAGTGGCTTAGGTAATGCACTCAGATAGCTTAGTTGGCTGCATGGAGCCACCTGCTGTCATGTTGGGTGATAACAGGCCCTGGAGAGGCAGGCTGAATCTCCAGCAAAGCAGTGTGAGAAGGGCCAGCCCAGCTTGAGGTTTAGAGGGCACAGCGGTTCCCAGAAGCCCCCCAGACTGCACCCCGGGGTGACAACCCATCACAGCCTAAAGTACACAAGTCTCAGCAGTTTTGTCACATCCTGTCCCCTTCCCTTTCTCCACTAAAGATATTTCCTGCCTCCCACCACCTCTAGCAGATCCCACCCGTGGTAAGCTCCAGTCAGTTCGCATGAACGGGTTGTTAAATTTAGAAGCCTTTTTAGTACAGCTTGTCCCAGGACTACTGGTTCTAAAAAAGCTTTTAAATTTAACAAAGGCTCGGGCAGTTGTCCACCCGGCCCCAAGCCCCAGCTCACCTCCCCCTCTCCTCTGAAAGCTCCATCCTCCTTCTCCTCCCCATCCCCTGCTTCCTGCGAACCAAATGTTCAAGAGAAGCCTGAAACAAGCAGCAGGCAGGTAACCTGGTCCGGGGGGGGTGACGGCACGAGTGGCTCAGTCCAGCTCCACCTGGCCATGGTCAAGCGCCCCAGCCGGGTCCCGTCTAAGCACCCCTGGCTCGGGGCTGGTCCCGGCCGAGCAGCTCTGACCCGGCCCAGCTCAGGCCCCGCAGCACCGGTCCCAGCGAGCAGCTCGAGCCTGGCTCGGGGAGTTGGGTCCTGCGGCGCCAGTCGCGGTCCCGGCCAAGCTGTCCCAGTCCTGGCCCCAGGCAGAGTGGTAAGGGGCAGGGAGCAGGTGTTTGGTGGGTTGTGCGGGGTGGATAGGGGTCGGGGCGGTCAGAGGGCAGGGAACAAGGGAATTGAATGGGGGCAAGGGTCCCAGGGGGCAGTCAGGAAGGAGCAGGGGTTGGATGAGGTGGTGGGGGGCAGTCAGGGACAGAGAGAAGGGATGGTTGGATGGGGCAGAAGTTCCGAGGGGGCATCAAGAATGAGAGGAGGGGTTTGATGGGGCGGTAGGGGGTAGTCGGGGACAGGGAAGGGGGGGATGGATCAGGGGTCCCTGGGGGGGTGTCAAGAAACAGGGGGGGTTGGATGGGGCACGACCCCCAGGGGGGCATGAGCCCCACACAAAGTGAGGAGGAAGGAACCTGTTGTTAATATTTTGGCAGCTCATCACTGGCTCCCACCCTCCTATACATTTACCGCTTCTCTCCCTCCAAGCAGAACCCACCACCAGCTCCCTGAGAATCCCTTACCTGAGCCAGCTCCATTGCAGCCATTTCCTTCCCCCTGGGAAGATGGGATGATCTGCAGCAAAACATGGACATTATTCTGTAGCCTGCCAGGGTGAGAAGGGCAACGTGAGAGAATTCAGACAGGGTTTCTCTCCTTTCCACATGTTGATTCCCCCAAGGATTTCCCCTGCTAATGGACATTCTAGGTTCTGCCACACTGGGAAGCACAGAGTGACCTTATTCCAGTACAGATCTAGCCCCCTCCTACCAGGGTGTAATCCTCTGACACATGGTGAAACACACCCAGCAGCAGAGTCTCTCTGTTACACTTATCAAGTTCGCAGGCGATACCAAGCTGGGAGGGGTTGCAAGGACTTTGGAGGATAGAACTGAAATTCAAAATCATCTGGACAAACTGGAGAAATGGTCTAAAGTAAATAGGATGAAATTCAATAACGACAAATGCAAGTACAGCGCTTAGGAAGGAACAATCATACAAAATGGGAAATAACTGCCAAGGAAGGAGTGCTGTGGAAATGGATCTGGGGATAATAGTGGATCAGAAGCAGAATATGACTCAACAGAGTTACACTTTTTTTGCAACAGTAAGTATCATTTGAGGATGTATTAGCAGGAGTATTGTTAACAAGACACGAGAAGTAATTCTGCCGCTCTACTCCGCACTGATTAGGTCTCAACTGGAGTAATGTGTCCAGTTCTGGGGACCACATTTCATGAAAGATGTGGACAAAATGGAGAAAGTCCAGAGAAGAGTAATAAAAATGAATAAAGGTCTAGAAAACATGGCCATTGAGGGAAGATTGAAAAAACTGGGTTTGTTGAGTCTGCAGAAGACTCAGAGGGGACACGATCACAGTATTCAAGTACATAAAAGGTTGTTACAAGGATGCCAGAGAAAAATTGTTCTTCTGAATCAGTGAGGATAAGACAAGAAGCAATGGACTTAAATTACAGCAAGGGTGGTTTAGGATAGAGATTAGGAAAAAAACTTCCTCAGTGTCAGAGTGGTTAAGCACTGGAATAAATTGTCTAGGGAGGTTGTGGAATCTCCATCACTGGCGATATTTAAGAGCAGCCTGGACAAACACCTGTCAGGGATTGTCTAGATAATATTGAGTCCTGTCTTGAGTGCAGGGGACTGGCCTAGATGACCTCTCGAGGTCCCCTTCCAGTTCTATAATTCTATGAACCAAAGGCCAGAGAAGAGCAGAATCAAAGGAGTCACTCCGGGGAATTCTCCCTGTCACTGCTCCCAAGGCAGCTCTCTCAGGTTTACAAAGCTGTTTGATGCTCCAGCCTTTATACAGTTTCTCCTGCAAGTGCCCCTTTCATGGGCTGGGCCTAGTTTTAGCTTTTGGGAAGCGTGAGCCCTGGGGCTCTGAGACTGGGCCTTCTTGCCTCAGAACATCTTGTTTCTTTCTGTGGCCCCACAGTGAGTCCAAATGAGTAGATACTCCTGACAGAGACAGTGAACGTAAGAACATCAGAGCTGCCCACTGCATCAGACCAATGGTCCATCTAGCTGAATCGCCAATGCCAGGTGCTTCAGAGGGAATGAACAGAACAGGTAATCATCAAATGATCCACCTCATCACCCATTCCCAGCTTCTGGCAGAGGCTCGAGACACCATCCCTGCCCATCCTGCCTGTGACACTGGTAGATGAGGTGTTAACTCTTGCAAAAGCCCCCAAGTCTTCATTGAACAGGGACAAAAACATAGCTGAAATCAGTCTGACTCACTTGTGTTAGTATTAGGGATTAGGATTATAAGAATGCGTTTACACTCTATTGAATGCTTGTCAGTTGCTGCCTGGGTTAATATCTGACTAGTTGCATTGTGAGCTTCTGTGGCTCTGTAAATCACCAGACAGGACAGAGACTTTACCTAGGTGAAGTGCTGACTGGCAACCGAATACATTACATCCTGCCTGGCAGGAAAGGTTCATGAACTCAAGATAGACTATTATGGGATGTTAAAGACAACAAAAGACTGTTGTTGTGCTCTTGACTTCCCATTAGCTGAGTTTGCAGCTCAGAGCACATGGCAGGAAGGGGATAAAAAACCCCATACAGAAGGAACTGATTTATCTGTATGCTGCTTGGACTCTGGGGGGCAAAGTTTCTAGGCATAAGCAAGAGATCCCCAGCTGATTAGCCTGCGTTAGTCCTAAGGAAGATATAGGGCTTGCTTATTATAAAGGCTTCTATTACCTATTGAAATTTAAGACTGTAACTTGTCTCCATCTATAGGATTACCTGCTTTAACTTTGTAAACAACTCTTGTTTCCTTTTAAATAAGTCTTAATACAGGTTATTACAGGACTGGCTACAAGTATTGTCTTTGCTGTGAGATCTAAGATTCAACTGACCTCAGTAAGTGACTGGTCCTTTGGGACAAGGTCAGGCGTGACAAAGCCCTGGCTGGGATGATTTAGTTGAGGATTGGTCCTGCTTTGAGCAGGGGGTTGGACTAGATACCTCCTGAGGTTCCTTCCAGCCCTGAAATTCTATGACTGGTAGTAACCTGAACATTGCTGTGATTCGTGGGCTAAGGCAGTGGTTCTCAACCAGGGGACCTGGGTCGCCTGGGGGCCACTAGCAGGTTTCAGGGCGGGCGCCAAGCAAGGCCAGCATTAGACTCACTGAGGCCCAGGGCAGAAAGCTTAAGTCCCAGCGCATGGGGCTGAAGTCTAGGGCCCTGAGCCCCTACCTGAGGCTGAAGCCAAAGCCTGAGAAATGTATATTTGTGGGGCCCCTGTGGCATGGCACCCCGAGAGAGGAAGAAAGTGCCCTGAGGACTCAGCCAGAAGGTTGAGCCCTGACACACTACTGGCTTAGAGGGTCTCTGCCAGTCAGGAAGCGCTAGCAGCGAGGGAAGACTGGCAATTGATGGTAGGAGGGGTGAAGAAGTTTGGGGTATGCTGGGGGAAGAAGCGTCTGGGACTGGATAATCTGGGGCTGGGCAGTCTACATAGGGGACACTTGCTCCTCCTGTGCCCTTTCCACACCCTCTTGTGAGTAGAGAATGATCACCCTGTCCCCACCTCCAGAGGCAGCCGTGTCTCGGGACTCTCCCAAGTTCCACCCACTAACTCTCTTCTCATTTGGGGTATAGCTCGGGGCAACAAATCACCACCAAGATGAACCCAGCTGAATGCTGCTTGTTATGGTGCCACAGGGGCCTCTGGAGGGTGAAAGGCAGAACTGTAGCACTTCTCAGGTAGAATGTATCTTCTTCAAGCCAAAAAAAAGAAATTCTGTGCTGGACGTGAATTCTGTGCATACACAGTGGTGCAGAATTCCCACATGAGGAACGCACACCTGCCAGAAACATAACCTGCTCACTCCCATCTCTTCTCCCTATGTGTCGAGTCCCAGAGCTGCTGCTGTCATTAATGCACACAGGCTTTCACTCTCGTTAGTGCTGGCAAGACCCAATCCAGTTACAGGACTGAACTCTTATTTTCCTAGCACATGGGAGAATCTCAGCTGAGGGGGAGGTGAGATGCGGACGGGGTACAAAGGGGAAAGTTGTTGTAACCATGTTGGTCCTAGGATAGCAAATAGGTATTTTTAATTGGTTCTAAAATAATTACCTCACCCACCTTGTCTCTCCAAGAGATCTGAAAGTGGCAGAAGGAGACAAACAGGAAGACAGAGCTCAGGACTTGAAACCAAACATTTCAAACTCCTGGAAGAAACTACATTTGCCTTCTGCCCCTGAGTATGTTTGTATCCTATATGAGGGACCACCCCATTCCCCTCACAGCAGCAAAGGGAGACTGCAGCCAGCCCCAGATGGTCTTTCCCAATCCTGGCATATTTGTTGTGACAAAGTTTGTGTGTAGTGGGTGCACGGGCTGGGTACAGCTGGACCGATCTGCAGATTGGAAAGTCAGGGCAACTCTAGCACAGCTTGGGGGCTGTGGGCAGGGGGAGCAGTTTTGGAGCTGGGCCTCTGTCCTCTCTAGCTCCCATGGCACATGGCTCTGGCAGCATCAAGTGGGTCCATCACTGCAGAGGAAGACTGGGGTAGTGTCTGAGATCAGGCTGAGAATTGGAGGTGGGGTCCATGCTCAAGAATGGGGGGTGGAATTCACCTCCCCACCCCTCTGCAGAGCTCAGCAACTAGGATTTATCCAGTGAAGTGAATTTCAATCTGGGTGACTTTGAGTCAGCCACTGAAAGATCCTTGTGCCTTCGGTTCCACACTGGCCATCAGCTCTCTCCCCAGACTGCTGGGGGCAGCCAGGGATAATTAGTGGGTTTGAGAATTAGAAGATGAAAATTCACTAAGAACAATTATATTTGTGTGTTTATTATTAAATCCCCAGACACCCACCAATCCCCATCCTCCTTCCGATGAGCTATAAATATCTAAGGGACTCAGCTACTGATCCTGTAGTCAGTTCCTGCCCTTCCCCACTTTCTATAGCAGCACTTTTAAGAACAGGGCAGGGAAACATGATGTAAATACTTTGAACCAAATTCCAGAAGCTGCTGAGCATGGAGAAGTTCAAATGAAACCAAGGTTCCGTCTCCCCAAGGACCTGGTCCCTAGTGCAAAACAACAGACCCTCCCCGGAAATCTGAAATGGTCACTTCATAACTGAGAAAATGTTATTAATCTCTTCACTTCTGGGAATTACCAGCAAGAGAAACCACCCAGTGACGGTGATATCCTGTGGAAAAGATCTCATGTGGCTTTAGATCATACCGATTTGGAATCTAGAACTTTATATACTAAAATGCCTAATTTGTAGCCCTACAGCAATTGCCTGGTGTCACTACAGGGCAGAATTAAGGTTGGTGCCTTAGTTGTGAATTTCCGTCCCCTAATATATTGCAATTGCTGTTAAGTGGATTTGTCAAAATTCATTTTGTCTATTTCTTTCTTTTAATATCAATAGATAGTGATATTTATTTTAAGCCCTTTTTTCAATGTTTACAATTTCAATGTTCAGAGCTGTGGGAAGTTATGGGGGTCATCAGATGACAATTATTTAATTACAGTAATTGTTGAGATTCCAAAAGCCAAATCATATAACTGTTCAAAGAGAAATTGTCAGTGTCACAGGCAAAATATACAGTGTCAACATCCTTAAATCAAACTCCACTTTCTCCAGACGCATTTCTCTATATTACCTATATAAATATTTTTCCATCTGTGTGTGCGTGTGTGTACAGTAAAATGAACGTTTGCTGCAATTTAATTCATAAAAATCCAATCATTTCAAGCATAATTTTAAGTAATGAAGTACTTGAAATCTTTCATTTCCTAGACTGGAATGTTTCATTTCAGGATAATTACACCCTCCCTGTGATGTATTTCACTCTCAGTACCGTAACCCCCTCGTGACATAGCTCCTGTCTGGGAGCTCTGCTGAGGCCAGTGGCATTATGATCAGAAGATGACACTCTGACACATGATCAGAGACACATGAGGGAGGGTGGAGGACGAGGTAACACGGAGGCTACCAGAGTTGAACGTGTCCCTAAGAGCAAACCCCCTCTGAGCCTCTGCTCTCTCCCACCTCCCAGAGTCAGTAATTCTGAGAAATCGTTCCCTGAAATCTAAATAGCCCCAGTATGAGAGACAGTGATTAACACAGGTACCTTAGGGGCTGCAGCACCAACCCCCTGCCTTGACGAGGGGGATGAACAATTGCAGTAGAAATGGGTTAGGTTAGGAGAGGGTACAGCTGAAGTGGGACTGGGAGCTCAGTTGACCAAGAGGCCAGAACTCATAGGACGGTTGGGAGAAGTCAACAGGACTGGGTAGAGGCATTTCAGTGTATTTTCCCCATTAACCATTCTGCCATGTATTTAATTTAGAAACATCTGAACATCCTGAAGCTAAGCTGGGTTGATGCATTTTCACTTACATTGGTACAGTTTTAATCAGGTGCTTAATCAGATGCTCATGCAACAGAAAGCAATCAATAATGGGTGTGCTTTCATTCATTAACTTGACAGTGTGCTGGGCATCGCTTTAAAAAAAAATTGGTGTGAGCGAGTGTCAAAATTTTAGGCATTAAGAAATGGAAATTAAGTGTCAGTTCATTTCTCATGCATATAGCCCTTTTGCCCTAAAATGCGCATTTGACTCTTTGACGTCGCTTTATCCGCCCCACCGGAAAATGCTATAGGGAACCCGGTCATTACAGCCGACCTTCACCAGGTACAGTACAACCAGCTATGGGCCAACATTCAAATGGTTCTGTTTGTTTTATCTTTCATTCAGCTTTGCAAATCTTAGATCCCATTTAAAAACTGGAACTGAAATAACCAAAGCAAGTAAAGAAGAGAGCGGCATTAGGCATAGGTAGAGGGAAAATAATAAATGGAAAGAATTAACTATGCACAAAGGAACATCTCAAACTATGAGAGCCTCAGACCGTTGTCCAAGTGAATCCATCCCAGCCAATCACTCAGCCCGTCTGGCAATGAATGCTGCGTGTTCCAGGCAGAGCTATGGTGTGTGCGTCTGCTCTGCTGACGTGCTGCTTTGGTACGGAATCCACCACGGCCACAGGGAGCAGAGACACGGACTCCTACAAAACACATTCCCAGATACACCTCCAATGCCGCATCCCCCCGACCTCCCCACTGTCTGCCATCCCATCCCCTACCTCCACATGACCATTCTCAGCCTATTGCTAACATTTCCTCCCAGCCTTCAGCACTATAAATAAATAAAACATGGTGTTACAAAAGGTAGATTGTGCTACAGAAACCTGATCTGGATGTCAGTAAGGTTTTTGATACAGTCCCACATGGGAAACTATTCGTTAAATTGGAGAAGATGGGGATTAATATGAGAACCGAAAGGTCAATAAAGAATTGGTTAAAGGGAGTCTACAAGGGGGTCAGGCTGGAGGGAGTTACTAGTGGAGTTCCTCAGATCAGTCTTGGGACCAATCTTACTCAACACTTTTATTAGTGATCTTGGCACAAGAAGTGGGAGTGGGACACAAAGCCGGGAGGGATTGCCAATATGGAGGAGGACAGGAAAATCATACAAGAAAATCTGCATGGCCTTGAAAGCTGGAGTAACAGAAATGGGATGAAAATGAACAGTGCACAAATTCTAGCTGTTAGTCTCCAAGAGCATAATTTTGCAATAAGCTGGGGATTTATCAATTGGAAGTGACAGAGGAGGAGAAAGACCTGGGTGTATTGATTGATCACAGGATAATTATGAGCTGCCAATGTGATGCAGCCATGAAATAGGTTAACGCAGTCCTAGGATACATCAGGTGAGGTATTTCCAGCAGACACTTGAAAGGGTTAGTACTGTTATAAAAGGCACCGATGAGACTTCATCTGAAATACACCTCTACCTTTGGCCCTTAAAGTCTGTGAGTCTACAAACTGTGCTTTGTGTTGCACAGACACTGATGAAGATCAGGGCCCCATCGTGCAGCACATGGCAGAGAACCTGACTGAGATCAGCCCCCGCATTCTGCTGGGCACTGCACAGAGAGGGACAGTCCACAGCCCCTCTCTGTTTTCCTCCTACCCATTGTCTACTTGGATTGTGATCTTTTTGGGGCGAGACTTCCCCAAGGTCACCAAGCAGGTCAGGGACAAAGCCAGGAACAGACCCCGTTAACGCCAGAGCCACATCACCCGCAGCTTGGAAAGGTCCCCAGACCCCATTGTATTAGGCTGCAAGAAGAGGTGGTTTGTCCATGGATGCACAGGCTGTCTTGGCAAGGCAGCTGAGCTGCGGTCCCTGTACACAGCTGAGTGTGTGTGTCATGGGTCAGGAGAAGTCAGTGTCCAGTCCTGTGGGGTTGTGCTCCTGGCTCACACCTCCAGCACTCACTGTTACCCCTCCCTTTCCAGCTGCACCGGTCAGCCAGCCCCAGGCCTCAGTGAGATCACTGCTCCCCACACACAGACACACCAAACCTTCAAACAGGCACATGGTGCACCAGTGCCAGAGTACACTAGTGTAAAGTCTGTCTGTACTAAGGGTTTGCACCAGTGCCTAAAACACCAGGGTGGCAGAGACCTTCAGTGCCCAAAACAGCAGTATGGTGCCACTAGAACTGGGATCTAGTTCTAGCTCTGTCACAGACCTTGCACACATCAATGTTTTTCCTCCCAATTTTAGTCTCTTTACCTAGCTGCCCACTCACTGGGGTCTCCTCTCTCTCCACAGCTGCTCACCATTAACATCTGTGTGGGTGTCACCAGAGCTGAGCTAGTTCAGCTCTGGAATAGTCTTACAAGCGGGGCTGTGGAGTCTCTTTTCCTGGAAGTTTTTAAGAGCAGGTAGGACAAATCTCTGTCAGAGATAATCAACATATACTTGGTCCTACCTTGGCAGAGAGAGCTGGACTTGATGACATCTTGAGGTCCTATCTAGCTCTACATTTCAAGGATGCTATGCGATATATACGTATAAAACAACATATAGAGAAAAACCACAACAACATGTCGTCAGGCCATTCAAACAACAACAAAACAAAAAACTACATTGCATAGCATAAAATGACACAATACTAAGGAGAAGAAAGGAACACAATGCAAACTAACACATCTTAGGACAAAAGTACACAATGCAAAATAGCTCAACTCAAACCAACATAACACAGGTACCAAACAAGCTAAGGCAAAACAACGCATCATAAAACTATGCAACGCAACATGGTGCATCATAGTTCCAAAAGGCACCATGCAAAACAGCTCAGCGTAGAACAGGGCACAGCACAAAAGAGAATTATTTCAATGTAGGCCTGGAAGGGATCTTGAGAGGGCGTCTACTCCAGCCTCCTGGGCTGAGGCAGAACCAAGTATCCCTAGACATTCCCAGACTGGTGGATCTCTAACCTGGTCTTAAAAACCACCAGTGAAGGAAATTCCACAGTCTCCCTTGGAAGCCAATGCAAGGCAAACACAGACCAAACCAACACCGTACACACACATGCTGGGTTTGTGGATAAGGGGAGAGGCAAGAATTCAAACAATCTGGGTTCAGTTCCCAGTTTTGCCACAATTTCTCCATGCAAACTTGAGCAAATCACTTCAGCTCTCTGAGCTTCAGTTTCCCCATCTGTAAAATGGAGAGTCGCCTCCCACCATTGGCCTATTTAGCCTTTCAGCTTTTTGGGGCAAGGCCTGTCCCTGTGGGCATGTCGACACTGCAGTCAAACACCAGCGGCTGGCCCGTTCCCGCTGACTTGGGCTCACAGGGCTCAGGTTGTGGGGCTGTTTAATTGTGGTGTCGACGTTCTGTCTTGGGGTGCAGCCCAAGGTCTGGCACCCTCCCACCTCGCAGGGTCCTACAGCCTGGTTCTAGCCTGAGCCCAGACATCTACACTGCAATTAAACAGCCCCTTTGCCTGAGCCCTCTGAGCCTGAGTCAGCTGGCATGGGCCAGCTGAGGGGTTTTAACAGCAGGGTAGAGATACTCTTGGTGTCTTTTCCGCACCTGTCACAATGGGGACCCTGATCTTGGTCAGTGTCTGTGCAGAGCCCTGCACAACAGGAAGCCTGATCTCAGTTGGGGACTCTGCAGCTCCCAGAATTACAGGATCCCTGATTTTGTTTAGGGTCCCTGCAGCAACTGGCAAAATGTGGGGGCAGGATCTCTGTCAGGGTCTGTGCAGTGCACAGTACAGTGGTGGGGTGTGATCTTTGTTAGGGTCAGTGCAATGCCAGGCCCAACGGGGACACAGATCTCAGTCGAGGTCTCCGAAGTGCCCAGAACAATGGAGGCAGCTTTTGGGTCACAGTCATGCGCTGCCTGGCACAAGGGGGGCCGTGATCTTGGTGCAGGTCTCAGTTTTACCAGGCACAACAGTGGGGTCTGATCTCACCTGGGGTCTCTTCAGTGCCTGGCAAAGCAGGGCCCAGATCTCAGTTGGGGTCTCTGCAGCAGCTGTCAGAGCAGGGACACACTTAGTACGATAGGAGCCCTGATCTCAGTGACACACCTGGAGAGAAAAGTGGGAAGATTTTTGAGAATTTGATATCAGTATTTGAGAACTGAGGAAAAATTGAGGCACAAACTAAGTATTTGCCAATATAAGGGAGAAGCATCAACACATGGGGAGATTTTATGTCATCATTCAAGAGAAAAGGGGAAACTTGAGGAGATTATACAGGGATATTGAATAAACAACAGGATGGGATGGATTCTTCTTGTCTCACATTCACATGGCTTGCAGGGAGCCCTGAGTGATGTCACTTTCACAGGGGAAAGGAGTAGGGCTGGAGAAAGTCGCTGGCTGTGACTGTGAAAGTCACTGGCAGTGGGGTCTGGAAATGTGACTAGCAGGCGGAGGTGAGGGGGTTGATGGATTGGGCAGGTGGGGGAGGGGGAAGAGGTGGACTAGGAAACCTGGGGCTGGGCCGTCTCCATGGGGGACATTTGCTCCTCCCTCCCCTTCCTGGCCCTTCCCACACCCTGTTGCCAGCAGAGAGGGGCCCCCCAGCCCAGCCCAGAGGTGTCCCTGTCTCAGGCCCCCCCAGCCTCTGCCCAGTTCAGAAATCACTCGGGGGAACCATTTCCCACCCGCACAAGGACAAATCCCTGCAGGTGAAAATGGGGGAAACACCCCAAACCTGAGATCTGAACTGGCCATTGGCGAAGGGCAGAGAAAATGGGGCACAATGGGGGGAGGGGAACAGGGAACTTCTCAGGGGTTTGGGGGAGGGGGGTCACCCTGGGTGCTGCTCGTTGCTCTCTAGGGAGAAAGGGGGCAGGACGGGAGAGGAGGGGGGTCCCCACGGGGGGGGGCAGCGGTAAATCCGAGGGGATCTCAGCCCCTCCCCCCTTTCTCTCCCCGCGGGTCACCTGCTCTTCTCCCCCCTCCCCCGCCATATCCGGGCTGCACAGACATTTCCCATCTGCCCCTTTCCCAGCCCCCGCCCGGCCCCACGCAGGGACCCCAGTGGGGCCAGGCCCCTCCCCCCGCCACCCCCCGCGGGGCCCCAGGGCGGCTCCAGCGGGGCAGGGCCCGGGCCGGGCACGGGGGGGTTAATGAAGGGCTCTCCCGCCGCGATCTGCGCATGCCCAGAGCCCAACGGCACAAACCCTTCTCCGGCCCCGGGAGAGGCTCCAACGGCCCCGCGCGAGCCAGGCAGAGCCGGAGCAGCGCACGCGCGCTGGCAACCCAGCTCCACCTCCCTCGCTAAAGTCACTGCCTGTTCAGGGAGAGTCAGGAACTACATCTCCCAGCCTGCCCCGGGGCCAGGCAGACCGTCTCCCCGCCCCTCCTCCTTTTCCCCCGCGGAGAGACCGGCCCCCCCCCGCCTTTTCCCGGGGAGCGGTTTAATACAGCGGCAGCGCTGGGAGGGCTTGTGACCTCTAAACAGCCGCCAATCCCCAGCCCTGACCCCCCCACAACGCACCCCAAACTCCCAGCTTCCCCCCAGCCCTGACCCCCCCAGCGCACCCCAAACTCCCAGCTCTCCCCAGCCCTGACCCCCCAGCGCACCCCAAACTCCCAACTCGCCCCCAGCCCTGACCCCCCAGTGCACCCCAAACTCCCAGCTCCCCCCCCAGCACTGACCCCCCCAGCGCACCCCAAACTCCCAGCTCCCCCCCAGCCCTGACCCCCAGTGCACCCCAAACTCCCAGCTCCCCCCAGCCCTGACTCCCCCAGCTCGCCCCCAGCCCTGACCCCCGGTGCACCCCAAACTCCCAGCTCCCCCCAACCCTGACCCCCCCAGCTCGCCCCCAGCCCTGACCCTCCCAGTGCACCCCAAACTCCCAACTCGCCCCCAGCCCAGCCGTTCCCCCCAGCCCTGACCCCGCCAGTGCACCCCAAACTCCCAGCTCCCCCCCCACGTACCCAAAACTCCCAGCAGCCGCACAGGCCCCACCCCCAGCAGTTCACCCCTCAGTCCTGACCCCCCAGCGCACCCCAAACTCCCAGCTCCCCCCAGCCCTGACCCCCCAGCGCACCCCAAACTCCCAGCTCCCCCCAGCCACTCCCGCCCGCCCGGCTCTGACACCCCAGATCCACCCCCCGGCTCCCCCTCCCCTCGCTCCCGGGCCCAGCCTGGGCTCCGAGCTCTGCAGCCGAGCCACGCTCCGGCCCCTCCTGCAGCTCCCGGCCCCACCCGGGACACTCGCCCCCCGCAGCCCCCCTCCGGCCGCGGGGAGCTCGGGGACCCCCGAGCAGGGGGCGAACGAGGGAGCCGGGCCCGGCCCCTCCCGGCAGGAGTGTGTCCGCCCCACGCGTGTCGCTGTCCCACGGGCTGCAGGGCTGGAGCAGCTCCCGGCCATGGCCCCGCTGCCGTCAAAAAGGGGCGGGGGGCACGACGGGGCGGCTCCTCCCCGGGCCTGGCCCTGCCCCCCGGCCCCACGCAGGGGGGTTGGACACGCGGGGACCCGCCTCAGCCCGGAGGGGGCAGGAGAGGGG
Organism: Gopherus flavomarginatus; assembly: GCF_025201925.1. Classification (NCBI taxonomy): domain Eukaryota; kingdom Metazoa; phylum Chordata; order Testudines; family Testudinidae; genus Gopherus; species Gopherus flavomarginatus. The sequence goes on from NC_066639.1 coordinate 5,989,674, forward strand.
CTGGGGCTCCCCAGGGGAAAAGCAGGGGCGGGGGCTGGTGCTGCTGAACCATCAGACTAAGGAGCCCCCGGCTGAGAGTGCAGCGAGCACGTGTCAGTTCAGCGCTGGAGATGGGACCCAGCACGTGTCAGTCACCTGCCTCTAAAGCCTCTAAATCCCCTGGGCACCGCTCGCCAGGGCACAGCCTGGGAGCTGCCCTGGGAATAGATCCTGCGGGAAATCCCTTCCCCCCCTCTGCTAGCTTGTGTTTGTTACAGCCCTGGAAATAACCCGCTGCCTGTGTGCTCCGCAGAGAACAGAGGAGCAAATTCTCTCCCTGTTCACCCTTCCACAGCCATGAAAGGAAGGAATAAACCCCCAGCAGCGCCCTGCCCCACAGAGTCCCCCCCTGTAAGGAGAGAGATGTGCAGTGACTAGGGCTCCAGCTCAGCGTCACCAGGTTTATATAACTTTTGGTGATGCCCAGAATGGGTCCAAGTCCTGCCCTTCCTTCCTCGCTCCCCCCCGCCCTCCTAGAGCTCTGGGAGGGAGTTTGGGTACATGAGGTGCAGGCTCTGGGATGGACAGGGGGTGGGGGGAGATGGTGGCAGCCTGTGGGAGTGAGTTTGGGTGCTGGAGGGAGTGTGGGCTCTGGGAGGGAGTTTGGGTGTGGGCTCTGGGCTGGGGCAGGGAGTTGGGGTGCAGGGAGGCGGTGGTGGCCTCTGGGAGGGAGTTTGGGTGTGGGCGGGGTGGGAGATCTGCGCTGGGGCAGGGGGTGGTGTGCAGGGGGGCAGTAGCAGGGTCTAGGAGGGAGTTTGGGTGTGGGATCTGGCCTGTGGCAGAGGGTTAGGGTGTGGCACCTATCTCGGGCAGCTCCCAAAAGTGACCCACACCCCCATCTGCAAGCAACTCCTACATGGAGGAGGCCTGGGGGGCGTGGGTCTCCTGGCACCACTGCCCACTGGCACCACCCCTGCAGCTCCCATTGCCGCAGTTCCAATGGCAGAGTTGGCACTTGGGGTGGGGGCAGCGTGCGAGAGACACACCCCATAGGGGCCATAGGGATGTGCCAGATCCTTCTGGGAGTGGTGTGCCGTGCAGAGCGAGGGTGGGCAGGAATTGTTTTAGTCCCGCTGTGCTGCCAGTAGTGGTGGCAGGAGCCCCCGGGCCCTTTCAAATTGCCTGGGGCCAGCTGCTCAGGCTTTCTGATGGGGAAGCAAAGGGAAGGCACATGTGCCCCTCATGAGCAGTTCTGGGGAGTCTTTTGGGGGCTCCTGGAGTAGGCAGCAGAGAGGTGCAGCCTCACCACCAAGTCTGTTTCACTGGAGGAGAGTAGGGGCTGCAGGGTGATCTCCCACCTCTGTGCATCCAGCAGCCTGTGCTCTCCCCTGCCATGCTGGAGCCTCCACATTTATTTAGTGACAAATAAAATTTACAGAATTTTAAAATATTGTGCACAGAATTTTTTTGGTGCATAATCTCCTCAGGAGTGAGACTGACTCAGGGAACCAACTTGGATTGTCACTGCCTGGTTAACTCCTCAGCCACCACACCAATGCACAGAGAGTGCCAAGCCCTACCGCTATGTGGGGCTAGGGGCTGGGGTCGGGTCATACACATTCAGACTGTGCACTCCCCCCACTTCAACCCGCTGCTGATTTCCCATCTAGGACGTTAGCCGTTACTGACAGGGTTTGTTTGTGTTCTTTTTTCTTATCTCATTGTTAGGTGTAAGAAGTATAAATTGTTTAATATGTTCAATTAGTTGGTTACTAAGATGTTAATGAAGTAAATCACTGGCTTTAAAATAAGATCCAGTCTGGAGCATATGAACTATTGACCCCTGGACCCCATCTCTGAGAGGGGACGTGTTTACCATCAGGACACAGGCTCAGACCAGTCCAAACCGGTTTTTCCCGCCAAAACCGGCCCTCAGCGTTCCATCTCCTCAGAACTTTTCCCGCCACAAAAGTGATGTAAGGACGTGTTCAGCGCCTGCGCTGGGCTGTGCACCTGACCGGGGGGAGGTTTCTCCAGCTGGGACCGGCCCCCTGGGCAGCCCCGGGCTCTGCCTGCACAAGTCCCCTGGGTCAGAGCCCCCCAGTGAGTGAGAGACCCCGGGGGGCGCTCGGGGGGCGGGAAAGTGACTCTGCCCCAGGGAACCTGGGGAGAAGCCTCAGAGCTGCCTCAGCCCCAGTGGAGCTGCAGCAGGATCTGCCCCCGGCACCCCTAGGATTTGGGGGGCAGAGACTGGGGCCTGGTGGGGGGGATTCCCTGTGGTGTGGGAGGAGATGGGCGATATCAGGCAGGGAGGGGAGTAGCTGGAGTTGTAGGGAGGGGAAGGTCAGTGGGACACGGTTGTGGGGGGGCTGAACTGTCTCTGTGCGGCCAGGAAATTCCTGGGGGGGGGGAATGGCGGGCAGCCGAAAGGGGGAGGGGAGTTAATTGGATCCTTCCCCTGTTTGTGCCACTTGCCTCTCACCCTGATACAAATTCTCTCTAGTTCTGCCCCTTTTCTCTCTCAGTATCTCACATGGGACTATAAAATCTGGGGCCATTTCCCCCCTTTCCCCTCAAATGATCAGCTCTCCCATCTCCCCCGATTTCCCCCGTTCACCCCATGAGTCTCAAATGTCAATTTAAAATCTTCTCTAGTGAGGGGCATTTTCCCACCCATTTTATCTGCAGTGATTTGTCCTTGTTTAAGTGGGAAATTGTTGCCCTGAGTCATTCCCCAAAACGTGGCTGCCCCTGGAGTGGGGATGGGATAGCTCAGTGGTTTGAGCACTGGCCGGCTAAACCCAGGGCTGGGAGCTGACTCCTTGAGGGGGCCGTTTGGGGATTTAGTTGGGGATTGGTTCTGCTTTGAGCAGTTTCCCAATCCCAATTGTTGCTCCCTAACTACCAACACAGTTGCTCCCAACCATCACTTCCCAGTCACCTGTCCATCCCCCACAGCTGCCCCCTTCCTTTATCCAGAGACTTTTCAGCTCCTCCTCCCATGGCCTTTTAATCAGCTCCTCAAAGGGCTCCCTGCTGCCCATGGGAATGGTGGGGGTGGGGGGAACCATTACTTTGTGTTTATGTATTGGACAGTCATATAAAATCCAGTCCAACAGTCCCCCTTTTCCACTAGTTCAGTAACAGCAATATAAAATCCCCTCAGATCTTGGTGTTTTTCTCTCATGTTATCAAATATGCAGTTTGTGACACATTTTCTTTGCAAATCTCAAAGATTCATATAAAATAACCTAAACATTTGCCCCACTTCTCTCTAGTTGTTTGTTTCTGATTGAATATGCCCTGAGATTTTCCCCTGTCTCTCTAATTATAAAATACCAAGAAAATCTCAGATTTCTCAGATTCTTGAACCTGGATATAAAATGTTTGCAAATGTTGCCCATTTCCTCTTTATTCATTTATCAAATATTAATGTCAAACACTCAGATTTTACCTCCTATCAACAACTGATATAAAATGCCTCTGATTTTCCACTTTCCTCTGTATAATTTGCAAAACGGATCCAAAATCTCTCACATTTCCACCCTTTCTCTTTCATTTCTGAACGTTGCTCTCAAAGCTCAGGTTTTGCCCCTTTCTATGTCATTATCAAACGTCAGTTAAAAATCCTCTCAGATTTGGGGCTGTTCCCCGTGTTTCTAAATCCCAGCAACTTCTTCCTTCGAGGGAACCTGTTGCCCTGAGTTCTTCTCCATCCTGGAGGTCACAGTGGGTTAAATTGCCCAGAGATCATCTTTCCCGTCTCCTTTGTGAATCATTTGTTCCCTCCTTTATCTCTGTTAAAATGTTTGCTGAAGAAAGAGACCAGCCAGATACTTAATACACATCAAAGCCAGAAGCCTCCCCCTGTTTGGGGATCAGTGGTTCCCAGCTGGTAATGGGAGAGTTGGCTGGACCCTTTTCTTTTCTCCAGCTGGCACGAGATGAGGAGGTCACTCTGAGTGCAGTGTGAATTGAGAAGTATCCCAAACTCCATGGCAAATGGCCTCTGTGAGGGGTTGTTTCCTGCAGTGCTAAGATGCAGCCACCTCTGGGGTGGATCCATGGTGGCCATTATTTGCTAGTGACAGGCCATGGACATTTCTTACCTATTTTGTCCCTCCAGGCCTTCCATTTTCCCATTAAAGCAGCATCTCCCAGGCTCCCTCTGCCTGTGTGACTGGCCAGCAGGGGGCAGTGATAACTTTCTATTCACTTATCAGGCACTGTGAGGTAACAGTGTTGCTGGGTGGGGATGGGGCTGTGTGGGGAGATTGCAGCTGAAGGGGCATTGTGGTAGGAGGAGGCCTCTGGGTGGCTGGGCAGGGGGTACCCTGGTTAGGTTGGTGGGTTCTGGAGATTTGGGATTTCAGGGGGTGGTTGTGATGTGCCCATCCCTGAGGCTATGGGTCCTGGAGGTGGGTATCGCTGGGGGCCTCTTGGCTGCAGAACAGCGAGGTGGGTGTCTCTTGGGGAGGCAGGACAGGGGGTTAGAGGGAGCCTGGTGCTGTGCCAGGAGCTCTGTCTGGGCTTCCCCCACAGACTCCAAGGATCGCTGCCATGCCCAGTGCACAGAGTGCGTGTGGAAGAATCCCCGGTGCTAGGCCAGGGAGTGCCACTGTAAAGCATCAGGGGATCCCGCAGGGGGGAGGAGGGGGTGCCAGGCAAAAGGGCAGGGCAGATCCTTCTGGAGGGCAGATGGGGGTCCTAGGCAGGCAGTGGGGGACTGAGTTCCCAGTGGGGGTCCCTTTTGGGGGGTCTCTGGCTGTTGGGGTTGAGGGATATCTGAGCTCCCTGGCCAGGGACTTTGGGGGCTGGGTCCCAAGGAATATCTGGAGGGGGGCTGGCTGGGGCTCTGGGGACTGCTCCTGACCTTGCTTCTTCTCCCTAATTAGCTTATGCCAGTATCCTGGCTCTAAGCACTGCCTGACATTCCCTGGCCAGGCCCAGTCACCGTGAGAATTTTCTAACCACTTATAAACACTGTGAGGTGAAATCACAGATTTTTGCTTTTCTTCCCTCTTGAAAACTGCAGGAACTTCCGGTTCCATTGGGAAAATGCTTCCCCCACCCCCCGTCCTTGTTGTCTATCTGGGCGATGAGGGAGGTGGGAAGGAGGTCAGCACTGCCACACAATGGTCTCTTCCATAGCATTCTGGACTCATTGTTTCTGAACTCTGGTTTCATTGAGACCATTGTTAATCCAGAGTCACTGCATGGAAAGACAAGGCGTGACTCTGTATGGACAGTGGGGCAAATGAGATCAGCAATTCTCTCTGTGAGAATGGGCTCTCATTAGCTGCTCTCCCCAGAGAGCTAAAGGAGGGAAGCTGCTCAAACACTCTGTCCCTCTCTGCTCAGGATATTGGGGTTCAGCTTCCTAGGTCAGACGCTGCAGCCTCCATTGTGATCTGGGAGACCAGGCTTAGCAGCTGCTGCTCTCCCAGTGGGGTTCTTTGCTGGGAAGTGACCTTAGTTAAAGCTGCTTCTCTGCCCGGCCCAAGGGATGACTTTCTCAAGCTGGTCCTAGCCCCCTAGGGCAGCCCTGGGCCCTTTAAATACTAAATTCTGAGCCACAGACTCCAGGTAACTGAAAGACCTCAGGGAAAGTCCCGGAGTCTGGCAAGAAAGTGAGTCTGCACTAACAGCCCCTCCTCATTTCTCCTCCCCCTAGCAATTGCCAGGAGAAAATCCAGCCATGGGAGAGCAAAGCCCCCAGGAATGGGACTGTCCCAGCCAGAGAGTCAGGGAGAGAGGACAGGGGAAGGGAAGACTGAAAGGGGCAGTGGGAGAAATGAGTAGGGGGAGAGATTTCCTGCTCTCTGATCCACCCAGACACATGTATTGCTGCAACCCTGGGCAGAACCACTTTCCAGTGAACAAAACAAGGATCAGAGAGAGGAAAAGCCAGTTCCTGACTCCATATTCCCCCTGCTGGGGTGTGGCTGCCATGGGGTCAGTGTCCGAGGGGATCCCCCACAGTGACTCCTTTGGTTCTGCTCTTTTTTAGCCTTGTGTTCAGAGACCTTGTCTACACTACAAAGTTGCAGTGCTGGTGAGGGGGTTACAGCGCTGCAACTTAGGAGGTATACACACCTGCAGGGCATTACCAGCGCTGCAACTCCCTGTTTGCAGCACTGGCCGTACACCCGGTCGTGCCTCGGGTGTAGAGGATCCAGCGCTGGATCACCAGCGCTGGTCATCAGGTGTAGACACTCACCAGAGTTTTTGTTGACCTCCGTGGAATAAGCAGGTATCCCAGCATACCTGAGGAAGCCTCTCTGGTAATCAAGCAAACTCCACTGCCCTCCAAGCAGGTCTCCTTCCCCGCGGTTTGCTCTGGCGTTCCCCGACCCCCCCTCCAAGCAGGTTTCCTTCCCCGCGGTGTGCTCTGGCGTTCCCCGACCCCCTCTCCAAGCAGGTCTCCTTCCCCCGGTGTGCTCTGGCGTTCCCCGACCCCCACTCCAAGCAGGTCTCCTTCCCCGCGGTGTGCTCTGGCGTTCCCCGACCCCCCCCTCCAAGCAGGTATCCTTCCCCGCGGTGTGCTCTGGCGTTCCCCGACCCCCCCTCCAAGCAGGTATCCAGCCCCGCGGTGTGCAACAGCGCTGCAGTGTGGCCACATCTAACACCACTTGCAGCGCTGGTTGCTGTAAGTGTGGCCACTCTGCAGCGCTGGCCCTATACAGCTGTACTAATACAGCTGTAACAACCAGCGCTGCAAAATTGTAGATGTAGACATACCCTAAGTTAGAGGGTGTGGAGAGGGAGAAGGGAGGTTAAAAATTTGTCTGGGCTTAGCCTGGCAGAAGGGGCCAGGTCTACATTGTAATAAACAGACTGAGCATTTCCCAGCATGGCAGAATCTAGGGTGTCTGTGTGCAGGGAAAGGACCTGGGGGAATTCTGATGTGAAATTAACTAAAACCGGTTCTGAAACGCCCACAACTACCCTTCTAATCCTGACAGGCTGGAGAGTGACGTCCATGTTTTGCTCCAGCTTGTCCCAGCCTGGCATGGGACAGGGAAGAGAAATGGCTGCAGTGGAGTCAGTCCAGGTAGAGATTATTGGGGGGTTGCTGGTGGGTTCCTGCTGCAGGAGAGGGAGAGCAAATACAGTGTAGGTGGGAAGGTTTGCACAGTCTGGTTTGCAGGTTGGAGTGGGGCAGGAAATTCACAGCATGGGGAAAGGAGGAGGCCAGGGTGCGGCAAACCTACTGGGAATTATTTAATAAGTGGCCTAGATTCTAGGAACAGACCCAGGAGGTTTGGAGGTGGAAATGCCCTAATTTGTGAAGAAAGAAAATAACCCACCTACATGGAGCTAGTCAAACTGACCAGACTCCTAGTGCTGGAGCCTGACCTCACTAACCAGCGGCTGCTGTGAGGTATGAAGGAGGCACCCATGAGTCAGGTTTATAGGAGCTGCCTCTCCCTTCATATCTCACTCCTCAGAATGAGGAGATTATTGGGCTTCCTACCAGGGAGCTTTCCCTGGACCCTGCTAGGGGCTCCATCTCCTGTATCAGTTGGTGGCTAGTAGGTGTGTGAGGGATCTGCTGGGAGAGACAAGGGGCTCTCTCTTCATCCCCTCACCCTGGAATTGTTGGATACTCTGAGCGGGGTGGGGGTGGGACTCTGTTGACTGCGATCCACCCAGAGCTTCCATTTGATTCGCTTCTCTCTGCCACAAATAGTGGGGCTGTGAGTGGGGAAAGAGGTCCTGAGTGTTGGACTCTTGCTCTTTCAGGGGCCGGTGACCTTCGAAGAGGTGGCTGTGTATTTCACCAGGGAAGAGTGGGCTCTGCTGGACCCCGCTCAGAGAGCCCTCTACTGGGATGTCATGCAGGAGAACTATGAGACTATGACCTCGCTGGATAAAGGTTCCTGTCCCTCGGTTCTTGGAAGGGGAAATGAAGAGTTAAGGCTCACGCCAACCCCACAATGCCACCTCTACTCTGTCCTGTTTCAGCATCACCCCAACATGCCAGTGACACACACACTACCAGAGACCCTCCCCTGCTGCAGAACACTTTGGGAACAGAGCACTGGAGCCATATTGCACAGTGTCAAATATCTCCTGTTTGCTCAAGTGAAACTGCGGGTTAGGTCTGGCATAACTGTCCCATATCTTTAATCATTTTTGTTGCCCTTTTCTGAACCTTTTCCAATTCCAATATATCTATTTTTAGATGGGGTGACAACATCTGAATGCAGTATTCAAGATGTGGGTGTATCATGGATTTATTTGCTGTTTTTACAAATATGATATATTCTGTCCTATCAATCCCTTTCTGAATTATTTCCAACACTGTTTGCTTTTTTTCACTGCTGCTGCACATTGAGTGGATGTTTTCAGGGAACTATCCACAGTGACTCCAAGATCCATCTCTTGAGTGGAAACAACTAATTTAGACCCCATCATTTTGTATGTATAGTTGGGATTATGTTTTCCAATGGGCTGCACTATGTGCTATCCTGACATCTAGCACTGCTGAGATCCTGCATTCAGTAATATCCCTGCCCTTCCTGTTCCCTTTCTCCACCGAACTCCACCAGCCCATGGTTCCTGTTCCCAGCTTCCCCAGGACTCTCACACTGACTCTGAACCTCGCTGTCAGCAAGTAGCAGTGCCAGGGACACTAGCCCTCTGTCTGGAGTCTTCGATTTCTGGGACATGAATTTAATTTCTCTCTGTTGTAAGAGTCTCTGTCATAATGAGTATCTGTGACATTACCCAGAGTACAATCTGACTGTTAAATAGCTGTGTCCCCTCAGTTCTCCAACCTGGGATGCCTTTTCCGCTGTTTTCCCGCGAGAACAGCCCCTCTTGGCCAATTAACACACAGTCTGCAGCATGTAACTCACTCCCAGCTACACAGTATTGAGTGCTGCTAGACAGCCACTCATGAATTACACCTCAGGAGAAAACCAGCAAATTCTCAAGTGCCCAACTTTCCCCCAGAAATTTGCGTCTTGCACTGTCCAGCACATTACTGAACAACACAAGCTCATATCAAATCTTTGATTTCATCAGTGGAAAATGAAATGCACCAGCTTGTTATCCCAAACAGAGTTTCCAACACACTTTAATCCAAGCACACTGGTTAGATAAACAATAAACCAAGATTGGTAACTACCAAAAACTAAAACTAGGCCCAGCCCATGAAAGGGGCACTCCCAGGAGAGACTGTATAAAGGCTGGAACATCGAACAACTTTGTAAACCTGAGAGAGCTGCCTTGGGGACAATAACAGGGAGAATCCCCCAAAGTGACTTCTTTGATTCTGCTCTTCTCTGGCCTCTGATTGCAACAAGATCACAATGGAGGCTGCAGCGTCTGACCCAGGAAGCTGAACCCCAATATCCTGAGCAGAGAGGGACAGAGCTTTAGAGCAGCTTCCCTCCATTAGCTCTTTGGGGAGAGCAGCTAATGAGAGCCCCTCCTCACAGGGAGAATTGCTAATCTCATTTGCCCCACTGTCCATCTAGAGGCACTCCTTGTCTTTCCAAACTGACTCTGGATTAACAATGGTCTCAATGACACCAGATTTCAGAAAGAATGAGTCCAGAACGCTGTGGAAGAGACCATTGTGTGGCAGTGCTGACCCCCTTCCCACCTCCCTCATCCCCCAGATAGAGAACAAGGACAGAGGGAGGGGAGGAAGCATTTTCCCAACGGAACCGGAACTTCCTGCAGTTTTCAAGAGGGAAGAAAAGCAAAATCTGTCATTTCACCTCACAGTGTTTGATAAGTGGATAGAAAGTTCTCACAGTGACTGGGCCTGGCCAGGGACTGTCAGGCAGTGCTTGGAGCCAGGATTCTGGCATAAGCTAACTAGGGAGAAGAAGCAAGGTCAGGAGCAGCCCCCAGAGCCCCAGCCAGCCCCCCCAGATATTCCCTGGGACCCAGTCCCCAGAGTCCCTGGCCAGGGACTTCAGATACCCCTCAGAGCCCCACTGGCCAGAGATGCCCCACCAGAACTTCATTGCCAGCTTGGGAATCCCAAAGCGTTCCCCCCACCAAGAGACCCCAACAGCCAGAGACCTCCCAAAAGGGACCCCCACTGGGAACTCAGTCCCTCACTGCCTGCCTAGGATCCCGCCCCCCACCCTCCAGAAGGATCTGCCCTGCCCTGCCCTTTTGCATGGCACCTCCTTCTCTCCGCCACGGGATCCCCTCATGTTTTACAGTGGCACCCTCTGGCCTAGCATCAGGGATTCTCCCACATGCACTCTGTGCACTGGGCAAGGCAGTGATCCCAGGAGTCTGCGGGGGAAGCCCAGACAGAGCCCCTGGCACAGCACCAGGCTCCCTCTAACCCCCTGTCCTGCCTCCCCAAGAGACACCCACCCCACAGTTCTGCAGCCAAGAGGCCCCCAGCGATACCCATCTCCAGGACCCATAGCCTCAGGGATGGGCGCATCACAACCACCTCCTGAAACCTCAAATCTCCAGAACCCACCAACCTGACTAGGGTACCCCCTGCCCAGCCACCCAGAGCCCTGCACCCCAACCCCCTTCCCCAGCGCAGATCTCCCACCCCGCCCACACCCAAACTCCCTCCCAGAGGCCACCACCGCCTCCCTGCACCCCAACTCCCTGCCCCAGCCCAGAGCCCACACCCAAACTCCCTCCCAGAGCCCGCACCCCCTCCAGCACCCAAACTCACTCCCACAGGCTGCCACCGTCTCCCCTCACCTCCTGTCCATCCCAGAGCCTGCACCTCATGTACCCAAACTCCCTCCCAGAGCTCTAGGAGGGCGGGGGGGAGCGAGGAAGGAAGGGCAGGACTTGGACCCGTTGTGGGCATCACCAAAAGTTATATAAACCTGGTGACGCTGAGCTGGAGCCCTAGTCACTGCACATCTCTCTCCTTACAGGGGGGACTCTGTGGGGCAGGGCGCTGCTGGGGGTTTATTCCTTCCTTTCATGGCTGTGGAAGGGTGAACAGGGAGAGAATTTGCTCCTCTGTTCTCTGCGGAGCACACAGGCAGCGGGGCTATTTCCAGGGCTGTAACAAACACAAGCTAGCAGAGGGGGGGAAGGGATTTCCTGCAGGATCTATTCCCAGGGCAGTTCCCAGGCTGTGCAATGGCGAGCGGTGCCCAGGGGATTTAGAGGCTTTAGAGGCAGGTGATTGACACGTGCTGGGTCCCATCTCCAGCGCTGAACTGACACGTGCTCGCTGCACTCTCAGCCGGGGGCTCCTTAGTCTGATGGTTCAGCAGCACCAGCCCCCGCCCTGCTTTTCCCCTGGGGAGCCCCAGCCCCTCTCCTGCCCCCTCCGGGCTGAGGCGGGTCCCCCCGTGTCCAACCCCCCTGCGTGGGGCCACGGGGGCGGGGGCAGGGCCAGGCCCTGGGAGGAGCCGCCCCTTCCTGCCCCCCCCGGGCCGGCCGGGCCCCCGCCCCTTTGTGCCGCAGCGGGGCCATGGCCGGGCCGGGAGCGCAGCCCGCGAGGTGAGGCCGGGGGCAGCGTGGGGCGGGGGGAACACGCGTGGGGCGGACACGCTCCTGCCGGGAGGGGCCGGGCCCGGCTCCCTGGTTCGCCCCCTGCCCGGGGGCTCCCCGAGCTCCCCGCGGCCGGAGCGGGGCTGCGGGGGGTGAGTGTCCGTCCCGGGCGGGGCGGAGCGGCTGGGCCGGGAGCTGCAGGAGGGGCCGGAGCGCGGCTCGGCTGCAGAGCTCGGAGCCCAGGCTGGGCCCGGGAGCGAGGGGAGGGGGAGCCGCGGGGTGGATCTGGGGTGTCAGAGCCGGGCGGGGGGGAGCAGCTGGGGGTGCGAGCTGGGGGGGAGCTGGGAGTTTGGGGTGCGCTGGGGGGAGCGGCTGGGGGGGAGCTGGGAGTTTGGGGTGTGCTGGGGGCTTAGGGCTGGGGAGGAGCAACTGGGGCTGGGGGGAGCTGGGAGCTTGGGGTGCGCTGGGGGGATCAGGGCTGGGGGGAGCTGGGAGTTTGGGGTGCGCTGGGGGGATAGGGCTGCGGGGGAGCGGCTGGGGCTGGGGGGGAGCTGGGAGCTTGGGGTGCGCTGGGGGGGAGCGGCTGGGGCTGGGGGGAGCTGGGAGTTTGGGGTGCGCTGGGAGGTCAAGGCTGGGGGGGAGCTGGGAGTTTGGGGTGCGCTGGGGGGGAGCGGCTGGGGCTGGGGGGAGCTGGGAGTTTGGGGTGCAGTGGGGGGGTCAGGGCTGGGGATTGGCGGCTGTTTAGAGGTCACAAGCCCTCCCAGCTCTGCTGTGTATTAAACCGCTCCCCGGGAAATGGCGAGGGGGCGGGTCTCTCAGCAGGGGAAAAGGAGGAGGGGTGGGGAGATGATCTGCCTGGCCCCGGGAACCTGCTGTCCCCGCAGGAGCCCAGCACCCCCCGGGCCCGGCCAGGCTCTGCCCTGGGGCCCCGTGGGGGGTGGCGGGGGGAGGGGCCCGGCCCCACTGGGGTCCCTGCGTGGGGCCAGACGGGGGATGGGGGGTGAGACCGGGGAGGGAGGAGCAAGTGTCCCCCATGGAGACAACCCAGCCCCAGGTTTCCCAGTCCAGCTACTTTCCCCTCCCCCACCTGCCCAACCCAGCAGCCCCCCCCTCGCCTGCTAGTCAAATTCCTAGACCCCATTGCCAGCCCCTCCCCACAGCCAGTGACTTTCTGACTCCAGCCCCGCTCCTTTCCCCTGTGAAAAGACATCACCCAGGGCTCCCTCCTGGCCCTGTGAGTGTGAGGCAAGAAGAATCCGACCCATCCTGTTGTTGATTCAATATCCCTGTATAATCCCCTCCAATTTCCCCTCTTTTCTCTTGAACTGTTGAATGGTGACATAAAATCTCCCCACATGTTGATGCTTGTCCCTTATATTGGCAAATGTTTAGTTTGTGCCCCATTTTCTCCTCAGTTCTGAAATACTGATATTGAATTCTCAAAAATCTTCCCACTTTTCTCTCCAGGTGTGTGACTGAGATCAGGTGTTGTGGAGACCCCAAGTGAGATCTGGACCCTGTTCTGCCAGGCACCGAAGAGACCCCAGGTAAGATCAGACCCCACTGTTGTCCAGGTAAAACTGAGACCTGCACCGAGATTACGGTCCCCCTTGTGCCAGGCAGCGCACGACTGTGACCCAAACTGCTGCGTTCATTATTCTGAGCACTTCAGAGACCTCGACTGAGATCTCTGTCCCTGTTGGCTCTGGCATTGCACTGACCCTAATGAAAATCACACCCCAGCACTGTACTGTGCACTGCACAGACCCTGACAGATCCTGCCCCCACATTTAGCCAGTTGCTGCAGGGGCCCTAAACAAAATCAGGGATCCTGTAATGCTGGGAGTTGCAGAGTCCCCAACTGAGATCAGGCTTCCTGTTGTGCAGGGCTCTGCATAGACACTGACCAAGATCAGGGTCCCCATTGTGACAGGTGTGGAAAAGACACCAAGGGTATCTCTACCCTGCTGTTAAAACCCCCCCAGCTGGCCCATGCCAGCTGACTCAGGCTCACAGGGCTCAGGCAAAGGGGCTGTTTAATTGCAGTGTAGATGTCCTGGCTCGAGCTAGAGCCAGGCTGTAGGACCCCGTGAGGTGGGAGGGTGCCAGACCTTGGGCTGCAGTCCCAGCAGGAACACCGACACCACAATTGAACAGCCCTGCAGCCTGAGCTGTGAGCCCAAGTCAGTGGGCACGGGCCAGCCACCGGTGTCTGACTGCAGTGTAGACATGCCCACAGGGACAGGCCTTGCCTCAAAAGGCTCAAGGGCTAAATAGGCCAATGGTGGGAGGTGACTCTCCATTTTACAGATGGGGAGGCTGAAAATCAGAGAGTTCAACTAATTTGCTCAAGTTTGCATGTAGAATCTGGGGCAAAACTGGGAACTGAACCCAGATTGTTTGAATGCTTGCCTCTCCACTTATCCACAAGCCCAGTGTGTGTGTGTACAGTGTTGTTTTGGCCTGTGTTTGCCTTGCACTGGCTTCCGAGGGAGACTGTGGAATTTCCTTCACTGGAAGTTTTTAAGACCAGGTTAGAGATTCACCAGTCTGGGAATGTCTAGGGATACTTGGTCCTGCCTCATCACAGGAGGCTGGAGTAGACGACCTCTCAAGATCCCTTCCAGGTATAGATTGAAATAATTATCTTTTGTGCTGTGTCCTGTTCTACGCTGAGCTGTTTTCCATGGTGCCTTTTGAAACTATGATGCACCATGTTGTGTTGCATAGTTTTTATGATGCGTTGTTTTGCCTTAGCTTGTTTGGTGCCTGTGTTACGTTGGTTTGAGTTGAGCTATTTTGCATTGTGTACTTTTGTTCTAAGGTGTGTTAGTTTGCATTGTGTTGCTTTCTTCTCGTTAGTATTGTGTCATTTTATGCTGTGCAATGTAGTTTTTTGTTTTGTTGTGGTTTTTCTCTGTATGTTGTTTTATACGTATATATTGCATAGCATCCTTGAAATGTAGGGCTAGATAGGACCTCAAGATGTCAACAAGTCCAGCTCTCTCTGCCGAAGCAGGACCAAGTATATGTTGATTCTCTGACAGAGGTTTGTCCTACCTGTTCTTAAAAACTTCCAGGAAAAGAAACTCCACAGCCCCCATTGTAAGACTATTCCAGAGCTGAACTAACTCAGCTCTGGTGACACGCACACAGATTTTAATGGTGAGCAGCTGTGGAGAGAGAGGAGACCGCAGTGAGTGGGTTGCTGGGTAAAGAGACTAAAGTTGGGAGGAGAAACATTGATGTGTGCAAGGTCTGTGACAGAGCTAGAGCTAGATCCCAGTTCTAGTTCTACCGTGCTGCTGTTTTGGGCACTGAAGGTCTCTGCCATACTGGTGTTTTAGGCACTGGTGCAAACCCTTAGTACAGACAGACTTTACACTAGTGCACTCTGACACTGGTGCACCATGTCCCTGTTTGAAGGTTTGAAGTGGTGGGAGCGGGGGGCAGTGACCTCACAGAGGCCTGGGGCTGGCTGACCAGTGCAGCTGGTAAGGGAGGGGCAGCAGTGAGTGCTGGAGGTGTGAGCCCGGAGCACAGCCCCACTGGACTGGACACTGACTTCTCCTGACCCGTAACACACACACCCAGCTGTATGCAGGGGCTGCAGCTGAGCTGCCCTGCCAAAACAGCCTGTGCATCCATGGACAAACCACCTCTTCCTCCAGCCTAATACAATGGGGTCTGGATCCTTTCCAAGCTGCGGGTGATGTGGCTCTGGCGTTAACGGGGTCTGTTCCTGGCTCTGTCCCTGACCTGCTTGGTGACCTTGGGGAAGTCACAGCCCCCCTCTGTTTTCCTCCTACCCATTGTCTCCTTGGATTGTGATCTCTTTGGGGCATGGACTGTCCCTCTCTGTCTGTGCAGTGCCCAGCAGAATGGGGGTGCTGATCTCAGTCAGGTTCTCTGCCATGTGCTGCACAATGGGGCCCTGATCTCCATCGGTGTCTCTGCAACACAAAGCACAGTTTATAGACTCACAGACTTTAAGGGCAGAAGGTAGAGGTCTATTTCAGATGAAGTCTCATCAGTGCCTTTTATAACAGTACTAACCCTTTCATGTGTCTGCTGGAAATACCTCACCTAATGTATCCTAAGACTGCATTAACGTATTTCATGGCTGCATCACGTTGGCAGCTCATAATTATCCTGGAGGTCTTTCTCCTCCTCTGTCACTTCAATTGATAAATCCCCAGATTATTGCAAAATTATGCAATTAGGGACTAACAACTAGAATTTGTGCACTGTTCATTTTCATCCCATTTCTATTACTCCAGCTTTCAAGGACATGCAGATTTTCTTCTATGATTTTCCTGTCCTCCTCCATATTGGCAATCCCTCCCAGTTTTGTGTCCCAGTCCCACTTCTTGTGCCAAGATCACTAATAAAAGTGTTGAGTAAGGTTGGTCCCAAGGCTGATCTGAGGAACTCCACTAGTAACTCCCTTCAGCCTGACAACTCACTGTTCAATATGACCCCCTTGTAGACTCCCCTTGAACCAATTCTTTATTGACCTTTCGGTTCTCATATTAATCCCCATCTTCTCCAATTTAATGAATAGTTTCCCATGTGGAACTGTATCAAAAACCTTACTGACATCCAGATCAGGTTTCTGTGGCACAATCTACCTTTTGTAACACCATGTTTGTTTTATTTATTTATAGTGCTGAAGGCTGGGAGGAAGTGTTAGCAATAGGCTGAGAATGGTCATGTGGAGGTAGGGGAGGGGATGGCAGACAGTGGGGAGGTGGGGAGGGGATGCGGCATTGGAGGTGTATCTGGGAATGTGTTTTGTAGGAGTCCATGTCTCTGCTCCCAGTGGCTGTGGTGCGTTCCGTACCGAAGCAGCACATCAGCGGAGCAGACGCACACACCGTAGCTCTGCCTGGAACACGCAGCGTTCACTGCCAGATGGCCTGGGCTATTTTTCAAGGACCCAGCTTGATATGCTTGGCTGGAGTGGGTACAGTTGTGCAGGGGTCTGGGGCTCTGATAGTTTGCGATGTTCCTTTTTGCATAGTCAATTCTTTCCATTTATTGTTTTACCCCCACCTATGCCCAGTGCCGCTCTCTCCTTAACTTGCTTCAGTGATTTCACTTCCAGTTTTTAAATGGGCTCTAAGAATTGCAACGCTGAATGAAAGATAAACAAACAGACCCATTTGAATGTTGGCCCATAGCTGGTAGAACTGTATCTAGTGACGGTCGACTGTAATGTCCGGGTTCCCTATAGTGTTTCCTAGTGGGGCGGATTAAGCAATGGCAAAGAGCCAAATGCACATTTTGGGCGAAAGGGCTCGTCAGGTGTTAGCTCTCTAAGGAACATGTCACCGGCCAGGGATTGCAGTCTTTCAGGAGAGGTGCACTAGATTGTATTTAGGAATCTCAAAATAAAAGGTGAAGACGCCTGGTTCACAATATCCAATGAAATCTTGCAAACAGTCGTACAAATGGACCCTACTGCTGGTAAAACAACATGGTATTAATAGTGATTCAAAACTAACATTAAAATTAGGAGAGAAATGCATGAGAAATGAACTGACGCCTACTTACCATTTCTTAATACCTAAATTTTGACACTCTCTCACACCATCTTTTTTTAAAAGCGATGCACAGCACACAGTCAAGTTAATTAATGAAAGCACGCCCATTATTGACTGCTTTATGTTGCATAAGCTTCTGATTAAGCACCTAATTACAACTGTACCACTGTAAGTGGGAATGCATCAGCCCAGCTTAGCTCCAAGGTGTTTAGATGGGAAAGAAAAGTTTCTAAATTAAATACATGGCAGAATGGTTAATGGGGAAAATACACTGAAATGCCTCTACCCAGTCCTGTTGACTTCTTCTCCCAAACCCCCTATGAGTTCTGGCCTTTTGGTCAGCTCCGCTCCCAGTCCCACATCAGCTCTGCTCTCTCCCAGCCTAACCCATTTCTACTGCAATTGTTCACCCTCCTCATCCAGGCAGGGGGTTGGCGCTGCAGCCCCTAAGGTACCTGCATTAATCACTGTCTCTCATACTGGGGCTATTTAAATTTCAGGGAACGATTTCTCAGAATTACTGACTCTGGGAGGTGGGAGAGAGGGGAAGCTGAGATGGCGTTTGCTCTCACGGTCACATTCAACTCTGGTAGCCTCCGTGTTACCTCGTTCTCCACCCTCCCCCATGTGTCTCTGCTCATGTCAGTGTGTCAACTGATCATAATGCCACTGGCTTCAGCAGAGCTCCCAGACAGGAGCTACATCATGAGGGGGTTACGGCACTGAGAGTGAAATACATCACGGGGAGGGTGAAATTATCCTGAAATGAAACATTCCAGTCTAGGAAGTGAAAGAATTCAAGTACTTCATTACTTAAAATTATGTTTGAAAGGATTGGATTTTTATTAATAAATTACAGTAAATGTTAATTTCACTGTACAGACACAGAGGAAAAAATATTTATATAGGTAATATACAGAAATGCTTCTGGAGAAAGTGGAGTTTGATTTAAGGATATTTACACGGTATATTTTGGGTGTGACATTGACAATTTCTCTTCAAACAGTTATATGATTTGGCTTTTGGAATCTCAGCAGTTACTGTAATTAAATAATTGTTGTCTGACGACTCCCATAACTTCTCACAGCTCTGAACATTAAAATTATAAACATTGAAAAAAGGGCTTAAAAATAAACATCACTATCTATTGAAATTAAAAGAAAGTGACAAAATGAATTTGACAAACCCACTTAACAGCAATTGCAATACGTTAGGGGATGGAAATTCACAACTAAGGCATCCAACCTTAATTCTGCCCTGTAGTGACACGAGGCAATTGTCATAGGGCTACAAATTAGGCATTTTAGTGTATATATTCCCAGATTACAAATCAGTATAATCTAAGGACACATGAGATCCTTTCCTCCCGATATCACCGTCACTGGGTTTTTTCTCTTATTGATAATTCCCAAAAGTGAAGAGATTAATAACATTTTGTCAATTATGAAGTGGCCATTTCAGATTTCTGGGGAGTGTCTGTTGTTTTGCACTAGGGGACAGGTCCTTGGAGAGATGAAACTTTGGTTTCATTTTAACTTCTCCATGCTCAGCAGCTTCTGGAATTTGGTTCAAAGTATTTACGTGTTTCCCTGCCCTGTTCTTAAAAGTGCTGCTTTAGAAAGTGGGGAAGGGCAGGAACTGACTGCAGGATCAGTAGTTGAGTCCCTTAGATATTTATAGCTCATCGGAAGGAGGACGGGGATTGGTGGGTGTCTGGGGATTTAATAATAAACACAGAAATATCATTGCTCTTAGTGAATTTTAATCTTCTAATTCCCATAACCCACTAATTATCCCTGACTGCCCCCGACAGTCTGGGGAGGGAGAACTAGTAAACTCCTGTGGCCAGTGTGGAACCTAAAGCCCAAGGATCTTTCCGTGTCTGACTCAAAGTCATCCAGAGTGAAATTCACTTCACTGGATAAATCCTAGTTGCTGAGCTCCGCAGAGGGGTGGGAAGGTGAATTCCATCCCCCATTCTTGAGCATGGACCCCCCCCTCCAATTCTCACCCTGATCTCAGACACTACCCCAGCCTTCCCCTGCAGTGATGGACCCACTTGATGCTGCCAGAGCCATCTGCCATGGGATCTAGAGGGGGCAGAGGCTGAGCTCCAGAACTGCTCCCCCTGCCCACAGCCCCCAAGCTGTGCTAGAGTTGCCCTGACTTTCCGATCTGCAGATGGGTCCAGCTGTACCCAGCCCGTGCACCCGCCACACACAAACTGTCACAACAAACATGCCAGGATTGGGAAGGACCATCTGGGGCTGGCTGCAGTCTCCCTTTGCTGCTGTGAGGGGAATGGGGTGGTCCCTCATATAGGATACAAACATACCCAGGGGCAGAAGGGAAATGTAGTTTCTTCCAGGGGTTTGAAATGTTTGGCTTAGAGTCCTGAGCTCTGTCTTCCTGTTTGTCTCCTTCTGCCACTTTCAGATCTCTTGGAGAGACAAGGTGGGTGAGGTAATTATTTTAGAACCAATTAAAAATACCTGTTTGCTATCCTGGGACCAACATGGGTACAACAACTTTCCCCTTTGTACCCCCTCCCCATCTCACCTCCCCCTCAGCTGAGACTGTCCCATGTGCTAGGAAAATAAGGGTTCATTCCTGTAACTGGATTGGGTCTTGCCAGCACTAACAGGAGTGAAAGCCTGTGTGCATTAATGACAGCAGCAGGGACTCGACCCATAGGGAGAAGAGATGGGAGTGAGCAGGTTATGTTTGTGCCAGGTGTGAGTTACTCATGTGGGAATTCTGCACCACTGCGTATGCACAGAATTCACGTCCAGCACAGAATTTCTTTTTTTTTGGCCTGAAGAAGATACATTCTGCCTGAGAAGTGCTACACTTCTGCCTTTCACCCTCCAGAGGCCCCTGTGGCACCAGAACAACCAGCATTCAGCTGGGTTCATCTTGGTGGTGATTTGTTCCCCAAGCTATACCCCAAATTTGAAGAGAGTTAGTGGGTGGAACTTGGGAAAGTCCCGAGACATGGCTGCCTCTGGAGGTGGGGACAGGGTGGTCATTCTCTACTCGCAAGAGGGTGTGGATAGGGCACAGGAGGAGCAAGTGTCCCCTATGGAGACTGCCCAGCGCTAGATTATCCAGTCCCAGACGCTTCTTCCCACACCATACCCCAAACCTCTTCACCCCTCCAACCATCAATTGCCAGTCTTCCCTCGCTGCTAGCGCTTCCTGACTGGCAGAGACCTTCTAAGCCAGTAGTGTGTCAGGGCTCAACCTTTTGGCTGAGTCCTCTGAGCACTTTCTTCCTCTCTCGGGGTGCCATGCCACAGAGGTCCCACAAATCTACATTGCTCAGGCTTTGGCTTCAGCCTCAGGTAGGGGCTCAGGGCCCTGGACTTCAGCCCCATGCGCTAGGACTTAAGCTTTCTGCCCTGGGCCTCAGTGAATCTCATGCTGGCCTTACTTGGTGCCCACCCTGAAACCTTCTAGTGACCCCCAGGCGACCCAGGTCCCCTGGTTGAGAACCACTGCCTTAGCCCATGAATCACAGCAATATTCAGGTTACTATCAGTCATAGAATCATAGAATATGAGGGTTGGAAGGAACCTCAGGAGGTATCTAGTCCAACCCCCTGCTCAAAGCAGGACTAATCCTCAACTAAATCATCCCAGCCAGAGCTTTGTCACGCCTGACCTTGTCCCAAAGGACCAGTCACTTACTGAGGTCAGTTGAATCTTAGATCTCACAACAAAGACAATACTTGTAGCCAGTCCTGTAATAACCTGTATTAAGACTTATTTAAAGGGAAACAAGAGTTGTTTACAAAGTTAAAGCATGTAATCCTATAGATGGAGACAAGTTACAGTCTTAAATTTCAAAACGTAATAGAAGCCTCTATAATAAGCAAGCCCTATATCTTCCTTAGGACTAACCCAGGCTAATCAGCTGGGGATCTCTTGCTTATGCTTAGAAACTTTGCCCCCCAGAGTCCAAGCAGCATACAGATAAATCAGTTCCTTCTGTATGGGGTTTTTTATCCCCTTCCTGCCATGTGCTCTGAGCTGCAAACTCAGCTTATGGGAAGTCAAGAGCACAACAACAGTCTTTTGTCGTCTTTAACATCCCATAATAATCTATCTGGTGTTGATGAACCTTTCCTGCCAGGCAGGATGTAATGCATTCGGTTGCCAGTCAGCACTTCACCTAGGTAAAGTCTCTGTCCTGTCTGGTGATTTACAGAGCCACAGAAGCTCACAATGCAACTAGTCAGATATTAACCCAGGCAGCAACTCACAAGCATTCAATAAAGTGTAAACGCATTCTTATAATCCTAATCCCTAATACTAACACAGGTGAGTCAGACTGATTCCAGCTATGTTTTTGTCCCTGTTCAATGAAGACATGGGGGCTTTTGCAAGAGCTAACACCTCATCTACCAGTGTCACAGGCAGGATGGGCAGGGAGGGTGTCTCTAGCCTCTGTTTGTCAGAAGCTGGGAATGGGTGACGAGGTGGATCATTTGATGATTACCTGTTCTGTTCATTCCCTCTGAAGCACCTGGCATTGGCCACTGAGCTAGATGGACCATTGGTCTGATGCAGTGGGCAGCTCTGATGTTCTTACGTTCACTGTCTCTGTCAGGAGTATCTACTCATTTGGACTCATTGTGGGGCCACAGAAAGAAACAAGATGTTCTGAGGCAAGAAGGCCCATTCTCAGAGCCCCAGGGCTCACGCTTCCCAAAAGCTAAAACTAGGCCCAGCCCATGAAAGGGGCACTTGCAGGAGAGACTGTATAAAGGCTGGAGCATCAAACAGCTTTGTAAACCTGAGAGAGCTGCCTTGGGAGCAGTGACAGGGAGAATTCCCCAGAGTGACTCCTCTGATTCTGCTCTTCTCTGGCCTTTGGTTCATAGAATTATAGAACTGGAAGGGACCTCGAGAGGTCATCTAGGCCAGTCCCCTGCACTCAGGGCAGGACTCAATATTATCTAGACAATCCCTGACAGGTGTTTGTCCAGCCTGCTCTTAAATATCCCCAGTGATGGAGATTCCACAACCTCCCTAGACAATTTATTCCAGTGCTTAACCACTCTGACAGTTAGGAAGTTTTTTTCCTAATCTCTATCCTAAACCACCCTTGCTGTAATTTAAGTCCATTGCTTCTTGTCCTATCCTCAGCGATTAAGAAGAACAATTTTTCTCTGGCATCCTTGTAACAACCTTTTATGTACTTGAATACTGTGATCGTGTCCCCTCTGAGTCTTCTGCAGACTCAACAAACCCAGTTTTTTCAATCTTCCCTCATTGGCCATGTTTTCTAGACCTTTATTCATTTTTATTACTCTTCTCTGGACTTTCTCCATTTTGTCCACATCTTTCATGAAATGTGGTCCCCAGAACTGGACACACTACTCCAGTTGAGACCTAATCAGTGCGGAGTAGAGCAGCAGAATTACTTCTCATGTCTTGTTAACAATACTCCTGCTAATACATCCCCAAATGATACTTACTGTTGCAAAAAAAGTGTAACTCTGTTGACTCATATTCTGCTTCTGATCCACTATTATCCCCAGATCTGTTTCCATAGCACTCCTTCCTTGGCAGTTATTTCCCATTTTGTATGATTGTTCCTTCCTAAGCACTGTACTTGCATTTGTCGTTATTGAATTTCATCCTATTTACTTCAGACCATTTCTCCAGTTTGTCCAGATGATTTTGAATTTCAGTTCTATCCTCCAAAGTCCTTGCAACCCCTCCCAGCTTGGTATCGCCTGCAAACTTGATAAGTGTAACAGAGAGACTCTGCTGCTGGGTGGGTTTCACCATGTGTCAGAGGGTTACACCCTGGTAGGAGGGGGCTAGATCTGTACTGGAATAAGGTCACTCTGTGTTTCCCAGTGTGGCAGAACCTAGAATGTCCATTAGCAGGGGAAATCCTGGGGGGAATCAACATGTGGAAAGGAGAGAAACCCTGTGTGAATTCTCTCACATTGCCCTTCTCACCCTGGCAGGCTACAGAATAATGTCCACGTTCTGCTGCAGATCATCCCATCCTCCCAGGGGGAAGGCAATGGCTGCAATGGAGCTGGCTCAGGTAAGGGATTCTCAGGGAGCTGGTGGTGGGTTCTGCTTGGAGGGAGAGAAGCAGTAAATGTATAGGAGGGTGGGAGCCAGTGATGAGCTGCCAAAATATTAACAACAGGTTTCTTCCTCCTCACTTCATGAGGGGCTCAGGCCCCGCCGTGGGTCGTGCCCCATCCAACCCCCCCTGTTTCTTGACACTCCCCCAGGGACCCCTGATCCATCCCCCCCTTCCCTGTCCCCGACTACCCCCTACCGCCCCATCAAACCCCTCCTCTCATTCTTGATGCCCCCTCGGAACCTCTGCCCCATCCAACCATCCCTTCTCTCTGTCCCTGACTGCCCCCCACCACCTCATCCAACCCCTGCTCCTTCCTGACTGCCCCCTGGGACCCTTGCCCCCATTCAATTCCCTTGTTCCCTGCCCTCTGACCGCCCCGACCCCTATCCACCCCCCACAACCCACCAAACACCTGCTCCCTGCCCCCTTACCACACTGCCTGGGGCCAGGACTGGCACAGCTCGGCCGGGACCGCGACTGGCGCCACAGGACCCAACTCCCCGTGCCAGGCTGGAGATGCTCGGCTGTGACCGGTGCTGCGGGGCCTGAGCTGGGCCAAGTCGGAGCCGCTCTGCCGGGACCAGCCCTGAGCCAGGGGTGCTTAGGCGGGACCCGGCTGGGGCGCTTGACCATGGACAGGTGGAGCCGGACTGAGCCACACGTGCCGTCACCCCCCCCACCCCCCGGACCAGGTTACCTGCCTGCTGCTTGTTTCAGGCTTCCCTTGAACATTTGGGTCTCAGGAAGCAGGGGATGGGGAGGAGATGGAGGATGGAGCTTTCAGAGGAGAGGGGGAGGTGAGCTGGGGCTTGGGGCCGGGTGGACAACTGCCCGAGCCTTTGTTAAATTTAAAAGCTTTTTTAGAACCAGTAGTCCTGGGACAACCTGTTCTAAAAAGGCTTCTAAATTTAACAACCTGTTCATGCGAACTGGCTGGAGCTCACCACTGGTGGGATCTGCTAGAGGTGGTGGGAGGCAGGAAATATCTTTAGTGGAGAAAGGGAAGGGAAGAGCATGTGACAAAACTGCTAAGACTTGTGCACTCTAGGGTGTGATGGGTTCTCACCCCGGGATGCAGTCTGAGGGGCTTCTGGGAACCGCTGTGCCCTCTAACCCTCAAGCCGGGCTGGCCCTTCTCACACTGCTTTGCTGGAGATTCAGCCAGCCTCTCCAGGGCCTGTTATCACCCAACACGACAGCAGGTGGCGCCATGCAGCCAACTAATTTACCTGAGTGCGTTACCTAAGCCACTCAAGGAGAGATAGAAGACAACAGCCAATTTCCCAGCGATAAGTGTTAGCAAACAGATCAAAGCAGATTACTTAGCAAATAACCGAAAACTCAAACCAAGCCTAACATGCTAGATGGATAGAATTTGAATTAGCAATTTCTCATCCTGACTGATGACACAAGCAGTCCACCAAGTTTCCATACCAAGCTAGAAATCCCTTTACCCTGGAACCAGCACTTCCCCCAGTTCAGTGTTCGTCCCTCAGGTGTTTCCAGGAGTTCTCTTGTGCGGGGAATGAGGCCAAGAGCTGATGTCACACTCCACCTTATGTAGCTTTTCCATATGGCAGGAACCCTTTGTTCTAACCTCAGTTCCCAGTCCGGTTTGTGGAAAAATACAGGTAGCAAAATGAAGTTCATTGTCATGTGGTCTGGTCACATGCCCTAGCATGCCCTGCTGAGTCACAGTAACCATGACTCCTAGGCTGGCTGAACCGTTCACAGGAGGGCTAAGCTCTTTCCAGTCCATTGTCTTTGTTGATGAGCCATGAACACTGTCTGGCTTCTTCATTGTTGTACCTGAAAGGCTCGTTGTGGCTGTTAACCCAGAGTAAGCACATTTGAAAGATAGATACAGAGTCAATATCCATAACACAGGTAAGATAATCATATTCAGCAAATCATAACTTTTCCAGTGACACCACACATGAGACACTTTGTACAAAATGAGTCATGTCCTAATCATATTATAATCCTGCCACTATGTTGAATATGGGCTGTAGTGTCAGATAGGTTCTAATTTCAAGGCACAGGCTTTGGGAATGAAACTTCCCCTCTTTGTGGAACAGGAAATAACCCTCCAGCCAGGGCTGGGACAACTTCCCAGACTCCCAGTGCTGAAACCTGAACCTCCTGACACTTCATTAGTTACCCCTATCCTTAGCCTTTGTGGCAACTGCAAACTTTATCGGTGATGATTTTATATTCTCTTCCAGGTCATTGATAAGAATGTTAAATAGCAGAGGGCCAAGATCCAATTCTTGCGGGAACCTGCTAGAAAGAAATCCACTTGACCATGGTTCCCTATTTAAAATCCCAGTTTTTAATTTATTTAATGTATGCCCTGTGTATTTTGTATCTTTCTGGTCAAAATATTGTGCTGAACCAACTCATGTGCCTACATATATTACACCAGGACTATTAGCTGCAAGTGAACTTTTGATCTCATCCAATAAGGATATCCAGTTAGTTTGATAGGATCTATTGTGTCTAAACCTTTTTAATGGGTACTAATTATATTACTCTCCTTTCTTTCTTAATGAAATCCAGTATCGACTGCTCCATTCTCTTGCCCAGTATCGATTTCAGACCGACACACTTGTAATTCGCTGCGTCATCTCTTTTATACTTTTTAAATATTGGCACAGCATTAGCTTTATTCCAGTCTTCTGGAATTTCCCAAGTGTTCCAAGTCCCAATTAAAATCAACATTAACAGTCCACCACGCTCCTCCAGCAGGTCTTTCAAAACTCTAGTTATCTGGACCATTGTTAGGATTAATTTTGTCCTTTTAAAAACTTCCTTCTTATTTTCATTGGTTGATCATTGATTTCTGATAGCTTCCCTTGCCAACTTTCTACAATTCTGACCTTCAAACTTCTATCCTTTACTATTGACTTCCCCTTTCTTCCATATATTTTATTTGGAGAGTGTTGGGATTCCTACCAGGGAGCTACAAGCAGGGTCCAGAGACAGCCCCATCTCCTATATTAAGCTCTGGCTAGTAGCTATGTGATAAATGTGACGACCCTGCTTCCGTCTGTCAGCTGGGAGACACAAAGGTTCTCTCTTCCTCCTGGCTGCTCTAGGCAAGGTGAGGTGGGACTCTGTTAACATGTGCCTCCTGGAGCTTCCATTTACCTGGTGCTGCTGTTTTGTGAATAGTGGGGTTGTGAGTGGGGCAGCAGGTCCTGAGTGTTGGACTCTTTCTTTTTCAGGGGCCGGTGACTTTCGAGGAGGTGGCTGTGTATTTCACTAGGGAGGAATGGGCTCTTCTGGACCCTGTTCAGAGAGGCCTCTACAGGGATGTCATGCAGGAGAACTATGAGACGGTGACCTCGCTGGGTAAGGAGTCCTGTCCCCTGGATTTTTAGAAGCTGTGGGGTCTCTAAAGAACCTGAGCAGTAATAACTTTATACCTTTATTCATCATTCAAGTTTTGACAAGTTTCTTTGTCCCCCTTTTTTTCCTTATCTCCCATACACTAGCAGACAGCAGGGAGGGAGGAGGGAACACAAGAAGCTCCCAAGGCGCCGGGAGGTGGTGCCGGCTGCGAGTAATGGGAAGAAGCAGAGGGGAGTGTGGAGGAAGGGCACCCAGGAAGTGGGCTCGGTGGGTCATTGGGAGGGAGGAGAGGTTTGGGGATCTAGAACTGTGGGGGATCCCAGACCTTTAACCATGAATCGCTACCCAAACCTCAGCTAAATCCTAGACTTCAGCATAACCACTCTCGCAAAGCCTCAACTTAATATAAGGCCCTGAACTGTAGCAAGCTTAGGCTACGTTTACTAAATCGTATCACTAAATCGACCACGGCTAGATCGATCTCAGAGCGTCACTCCCGGCTGTAGTGTCGACCTGCCCTTAATAACCCATTTCTTTATGCTCACCTCTTTGCCTCCACGCATGTACCAAAATAATAAGTAATACTCTGATCATGGCATCTTACCTCTAGCAAGTATAAAATTGCCCACAAGACGTGAGACTAGCTCATAGATCGTAAAATCAGGTCGGGGTCAAGAAGAGTGAGAGTTTGGAGAGAGTCTTGTCCCCCCTCTTCCCATCTGCAGCAGCCACAAGCTGTCTTCCCTCCAGGCTCCTTGGATCTTTGAGCCTGTCCCTCCTGAGGTTACGTAGCCCAGTTCTTGTTTCTTGCATTCTCCTTTTTCAGAAGAATTAGAGGCTGTTGCTCCTGAATGTTAGCGTTTAATTCCCCAGCCTTCTCCTCCCACTGGGGGAGTTTAATTCTCCCTCCCATTTCACCTGAGTCACTAGATTTCCTAAGTCCCCAAAATGTGCTTTTGCAATGTCACAGTTCAGGGGTAGCTAAACCTTTGACCTGCCTCCATGGTCTGCTCAAGGAATGGTCCCTCAGGTATCAGGCCTCTAGCCAGCCCCTCTCTATGGATAGGGACCCACATGTCTCTCCTTTTTGACCAGTGTGAGGATTGCAGCTTGTCCTCCACTGTGTTTGCTGGATTAACGTCCAGTTCCTGTGCTTTGCTTTCTCTCCAGGGGTTGTGAGCAGTATGTGTGAGATAGAGGTGGGACTTTTGGTGATACTTGTATAATGCATACACACCTCAGTTTCCTGCTGTGATTGGTATTGCTATGATTATAAAGAGCAGGAGATGTGAGGTGTTTTGTCACATAGCTGTCATGGGGTGATATGAATGGGTCATTTAGGACTCACTGGGAGTAACCTACATCAATCTAATACCCCACAGAGACAAGAGAATGACTGTCACCCAGGGCTGCCCAGAGGATTAAGGTTGCCTGGGGTCTTCAGTGGCGTGTCCCCCTTATGTGCTCTGACACCGCAGAGCATTTTCCTCGTGTCCCCCTTACCAGCTGGAAGGAGTTTACTAGTGGAGTTCCTCAAGGATCGGTTTTTGGACCAATCTTATTTAACCTTTTTATTACTGACCTTGGCACAAAAAATGGGAATGTACTAATAAAGTTTGCGGATGACACGAAGCTGGGGGGTATTGCTAACACAGAGAAGGACCAGGATATCATACAGGAAGATCTGGACCACCTTGTAAACTGAAGTAATAGTAATAGGATGAAATTTAATAGTGAAAAGTGCAAGGTCATGCGCTTAGGGATTAATAATAAGAAGGTTAGATATACATTGGGGACGCATCAGGTGGAAGCAACAGAGGAGGAGAAGGACCTTGCAGTATTGGTAGATCACAGGATGACTATGAGCCGCCAATGTGGTATGGCTGTTAAAAGAGCTAATGCGGTTTTAGGATGCATCAGGCGAGGTATTTCCAGCAAAGATAAGGAGGTGTTAGTACCATTTATATAAGGCACTGATGAGACACCACCTGGAATACTGTGTGCAGTTCTACTCTCCCATGTTTAAGAAGGATGAATTCAAACTGGAACAGGTTCAGAGACAGGCTACTAGGATGATCCGAGGAATGGAAAACCTGTCATATGAAAGGAGACTCAAAGAGCTTGGCTTGTTTAGTCTAGCCAAAAGAAGTCTGAGAGGGAATATGCTTTCTCTTTATAAATATATCAGAGGGATTAATATTAGGGAGGGAGAGAAATTATTAAGCTTAGTACCAATGTAGACACAAGAACAAATTGGTATAAACTGGACACTAGGAAGTTTAGACTTGAAATTAGATGAAGGTTTCTAACCATTAGAGGAGTGAAGTTCTGGAACAGCCTTCCAAGGGGATTAGTGGGGACAAAAGACATATCTGGCTTTAAGATTAAGCTTGATAAGTTTATGGAAGGGATAGTATGATGGGATAGCCTAATTTTGGCAATCGATCTTTGATTATCAGCAGATAAGTATGCCCAGTGGTCGATGATGGGATGTTGGATGGGATGGGATCTGAGTTACTGCAGAGAATTTTTTCCTGCATGCTGGCTGGTGAGTCTTGCCCACATGTTCAGGGTTTAGCTGATCGCCATATTTGGGGTCGGGAAGGAATTTTCCTCCAGGGCAGACTGGTAGAGGCCCTGGAGGTTTTTCGCCTTCCTCTGCAGCGTGGGACATGGGTCACTTGCTAGTGGATTCTCTGCAGCTTGAGGTCTTCAAAGCACAATTTGGAGACATCAATAACTCAGACATAGGTTAGGGGTTTGTTATAGAAGTGGATGGAGAGTGTTCCGTGGCCTGCTTTGTGCAGGGGCCAGACTAGATGATCACATTGGTCCCTTCTGACCCTAGAATCTATGAGTCTGTGAGCTCTGATGCCGCAGAGCATTTGCCCTGTTTCCCCGTTCCCTGTTCCTGTTCCCCCTCCTGTTTGACTCAGTTTATATAGTAATATTCTCAGCTGTACCTTTGCTTAACCAGTCATTGTACTGAAATTTAATTCACCAATCCTAACACATTGAAACATAATTCTCTAACCAACTGTATCTCACTACCTAATTAACTTACACCTAGCAAAATTAATTATACAGCAGACAAAAACAATTAGAGAATCAGACTGATTAACATTGTAAAGCGGTGGCCATAAAGATAAAAAAATACAAAAATGAGAGTTTCACAACCACAAGCATTGAGTAGTGATTTCTTGCCAAACCAGTCTGCTATCAAACTAAGTTTTCTTTAACCATCTTAAGATCTGTTTCTTCATCTGGTAGTGCTGGGCACTATCAGGACAGGATCATCTTCCTAACAGCCCAATAGCACCTTATTTCAGTGTGACTCGTTTGGGATGTGAGGATGTGACCCTTTGCTTCCCAGCTTATGGCTGCCCCTGCTGCTTAGCCAAAGGTCTTAGCCTAAGGACAAGGCCTCAGTCTGTCACAGTAAGAGAAGGCCCTTACAAATACAGACAGTGATTTTGATTCTTTGTTTTCATACTCCTATAAGTAGCTAAGTGATAAAAATACCCCTAAGTTCTTAAACTATAGGCTTTACAGGCATTCCTGAATATCTCTATTCTAACAGTGGGTTCTGTCCTTTATCCCATTCTGTGCCTGTCTTTTGTATTTAGAATGTAAATTCTTCAGGGCATGGGCCATCTACTATTCTGTGTTTGTACTTGTCCTAACACAATGGGGACCCACTGTTAGTTGCTCCTTAGCACTAATGTAATGAATATGATTTATAATCATAATAACTCTCCTGCCTCTTTGAACCAAGGAAGCTAGCCTTGCAATGTTACTGCTTAACAATGAGCTGGGGGTTAAAACCATGGACTATTCTTTGTGACAAGTATCCCACAAATTCTACTGACCTCCCTGGTTTTCTTTGCCTGCAGTAGGGTTTCCAGTTTCCAAACCTGATATGATCTCCCAGGTGGAACGAGGGGAAGAGCCGTGGGTTCCAGACCTCCAGGGCTGTGAGAAAGAAGTGCTTCCAAGAGCTACCTGCACAGGTGAGGACTTGGTTAAACCAACTCAACAACTGTGTGGGAATGCAGGAAACATTTGGGATGCCCTACGAAGACCCTGTGAGCTCTCCATGTTCAGGATTGTTCCCTGCAGATGCGGAATCATAATGGCAGATGTGACTCATGGCTTCCCTCCTATTCTGACTGACAACTGGCAGCAGGTCGCTCCGCGGTCTCACTTTCCTCTGAGTGTTCTCGTGAGATGCAGACCAAAACTGATCCCTTCCTCTGTCCTCTGGGGAAGGTTTTGGGGAAAATCAGCTCCTGATAGGTTTGATCTCTCCCACACACATTTTGGATTGTTCATCCCTTTTTCCATTCCTCTCTCTGAGATTTTCTTTCTTTCCGGTGCAGGTAGTGACCTGTGTCTGGATTCTCTCTGTCTCCCATCAGGTGATGGGATGGTGAGTGAGAATGAGGAGGAGAAACCCCATCAGGAAGATGCTGAGCGAAGAGAAGGACATGGAATGTTATCAGGAAGATCCAAAGAGAATGTTTCCAGGAGTTGTGCACTCTCAGAAAAACCAAAAGCCTGTGAGACTCAGGGGAGGCCAGAGGGAAACTTTAGTAGCCTCTCAGACCTTATAACAAGCGGCAGAATCAACTTGGAAGAGACACGCTACAGGTGCCATGAGTGTGTGAAAAGCTTCAATCGGAGCTCTACTCTGAACGCACATCGTAGAATCCACACAGGAGAGATGCCCTACACATGCGCTGAGTGTGGAAAAAGCTTTAGTTGGCGCTCAAACCTTATCAGACATCGTAGAATCCACACAGGAGAGACGCCGTACACATGCTGTGAGTGCGGGAAAAGCTTCAATCAGCGCTCAACCCTTATCAAACATCGTAGAATCCACACAGGAGAGAAGCCCTACACGTGTTCTGAGTGCGGGGAAAGCTTTAGTTGTAGCTCAATCCTTATCAGACATCAGAGAATCCACACAGGAGAGACACCTTACGCGTCCACTGAGTGTGGGAGAAGCTTTAATCGGAGCTCACACCTTATCGGACATCACAGAATCCACACAGGAGAGATGCCTTACACGTGCACTGAGTGTGGGAAAAGCTTAAATCGGAGCTCTACCCTGAACACACATTGTAGAATCCACACAAGGGAGATGTCCTACACATGCTCTGAGTGTGGGCAAAGCTTCAATCAGTGCTCAAGGCTCATTAGACATCAGAAAATGCACAGAAGATAGAATTGTAATAAATCCCTTGACTAGGGTTGGCAAAAATGATTTAAAAAAAAATCACATTAGTTAATTCCCACATAGTGATTTTTGCATCATCTTCACCGTGGTGTCTCAGCTCCACCAGATAAGTTGCCGCCTTCTGCCTTTTGCAGCTCATCCTTCTTTGGGGTCAGTCCTATGATCTTTTCTATCAACTCCTTTCCTTTTGAGTCATAGGAGTGTGTGTCCCTCCAGTCAGGAATGTTCATGAGTTCCAAGTTGAGGAGAGAGGTTTGATCCCAGCAAGGTACACTGAGGCAAAAACTACCTGTGCCTTCCATCCACTAGGACTGTACATGGCGTTAGCTGCTCAAGTTAGTGATCTTAATGTAAAAAGTTGTAGTGCAGATGCAGCCCAGGTGCAGTGGTTGGCATTAGCTTTCCCCTTGACCTGACCTAAACTCCATCACTTTTCCTAGTCTAAACTAACCCTGAGCATCACGGTTATCCTGTTCCCCCATTTCAAAGCAATTGTTAGTTATCGAGTTCTCCCTTGGGGAACAAATTGTTTCATGCCCAGTTCTGATGTTGCTTCAGGTTGTGCTGGACAGCAGATATTTTCATTATTATTTTCCGCACTTAAAATATATTGAACTATAACAAAGAGCAGGAAGAGAGCAGGGACAGGGAAAAAAGTCATTTCATCCTCTAGAACAGACATTGTTAGGGTAAGTCAGAAAGAGTCCCTTATTCCCCATCACTGTCCTCCTTCAATCCGTGCTAGAACCTAAGAATCCTTTTCCTTTCCCCAGTTGTGGGATGGGAGACTTCCAAAAGTGCTCCTTGTGCTATAGCACATGGCTAAGCTCAGAGAATAAACCCCAAATCTCCCCTGAGCTTTGCTTTTTGAATTCTGTATTTCCGATTGCTTCAAGCCTGGGCATTGTGATTATTAACCAGTTTCTCTAGCACTGTTCCTACCACTGTTTCTGTAACATATTTTGTTTTTTTATGGGACAGGGTTGTTATTCCTTTGCCTAACCCCAACCTGGAAGGCCAGGGTGTCTATTTTCTCTGGCCCCTCTCCACAGACAAATCTGACAGGGTTGAACCTGCCTGGAGCAAACAAAAAGCCCCACCGGTCACACACGTGAAAGAGATAGACATACACAAGACACAGAAGAAACTGAATAATTTGAGCTATCAACATTTCCATTTTCCCACAGCATGTTAGTTCTGAAGCTTGTTTTGTTTCTTTTCTTGGAACCAGAACTGGGGAAAGAGAACACTGGAGTCAGTGGAATTACAGCAGGAAGGGATAAGTCTCATGATTCGTCACTAACCAAAGGCTTTGTAAACAGAGCGATAATGTTACTGAATGGTCTGGCTAACCCTGCAGTTAGAAACAATCAGCTCTATGGGTGGTAAATTGACAGGCTTTGCTGCTGATCATGAAATTGCAGCTGTTGAAAGGTAATATACTTGTATTTCAATGCCTCTGGAAGTACAGAAAACAGTGATCTGTGTTAAAGGCAAGTTGCCATTTCTCAGTCCCCCAATTTCTATTGTGTGTGTACAGGAAGGTTTGAATGTGTAGCAGGTAGTTTGGTAAAGCTTAGCTATTTTGTATGTGTAACAGGCTCCTGCCCACCTCCAGCAGAGATTTCAGTCACATACTATGGCAACTTACCGAATGTCAAACAAATTAGTCTGTTCCTCCCCATAGTCAGTCTCTGATGGGAATGTTAGAATGAGGCAGAGAAGTGGGAGAGTATTCCAGTAGGAATACATTAAAAAGTGGGATTAATCGGAGCTGAGATGCAGATTCATAGACTCATAGACTCTAGGACTGGAAGGGACCTCGAGAGGTCATCGAGTCCAGTCCCCTGCCCTCATGGCAGGACCAAATACTGTCTAGACCATCCCTAATAAACATTTATCTAACCTACTCTTAAATATCTCCAGAGATGGAGATTCCACAACTTCCCTAGGCAATCTATTCCAGTGTTTAACTACCCTGACAGTTAGGAACTTTTTCCTAATGTCCAATCTAAATCTCCCTTGCTGCAGTTTAAGCCCATTGCTTCTTGTTCTATCATTGGAGGCTAAGGTGAACAAGTTTTCTCCCTCCTCCTGATGACACCCTTTTAGGTACCTGAAAACTGCTATCATGTCCCCTCTCAGTCTTCTCTTTTCCAAACTAAACAAACCCAGTTCCTTCAGCCTTCCTTCATAGGTCATGTTCTCAAGACCTTTAATCATTCTGTTGCTCTTCTCTGGACCCTCTCCAATTTCTCCACATCTTTCTTGAAATGCGGTGCCCAGAACTGGACACAATACTCCAGTTGAGGCCTAACCAGCGCAGAGTAAAGCGGAAGAATGACTTCTCGTGTCTTGTTTACAACACATCTGTTAATGCATCCCAGAATCACGTTTGCTTTTTTTGCAACAGTATCACACTGTTGACTCATATTAAGCTTGTGGTCTACTATGACCCCTAGATCTCTTTCTGCCATACTCCTTCCTAGACAGTCTCTTCCCATTCTGTATGTGTGAAACTGATTGTTCCTTCCTAGGTGGAGCACTTTGCATTTATCTTTATTGAACTTCATCCTGCTTACCTCAGACCATTTCTCCAATTTGTGCAGATCATTTTGAATTTTGACCCTGTCCTCTAAAGCGGTTGCAATCCCTCCCAATTTGGTATCGTCCGCAAACTTAATAAGCGTACTTTCTATGCCAACATCTAAATCGTTGATGAAGATATTGAACAGAGCCGGTCCAAAAACAGACCCCTGCGGAACCCCACTTGTTATACCTTTCCATCAGGATTGGGAACCATTAACCACTACTCTCTGAGTATGGTTATCCAGCCAGTTATGCACCCACCTTATAGTAGCCCCATCTAAATTGTACTTTCCTAGTTTATCTATAAGAATATCATGCGAGACTGTATCAAATGCCTTACTAAAGTCTAGGTATATCACATCCACCGCTTCTCCCTTATCCACAAGGCTCGTTATCCTATCAAAGAACGCTATCAGATTAGTTTGACACGATTTGTTCTTTACAAATCAATGCTGGCTATTCCCTATCACCTTACCACCTTCCAAGTGTTTGCAGATGATTTCTTTGATTACCTGCTCCATTATCTTCCCTGGCACAGAAGTTAAACTAACTGGTCTGTAGTTTCCTGCGTTGTTTTTATTTCCCTTTTTATAGATGGGCAGTATATTTGCCCCCTTCCAGTCTTCTGGAATCTCCCCCGTCTCCCATGATTTCCCAAAGATAATAGCTAGAGGCTCAGATACCTCTTCTATTAACTCCTTGAGTATTCTAGGATGCATTTCATCAGGCCCTGGTGACTTGCAGGCATCTAACTTTTCTAAGTGATTTTTTACTTGCTCTTTTATTATTTTCTCTTCTAAACCTACCCTCTTCCCGTAAGCATTCACTGATGTGCTTCAGCTACAGTGGGGAAAATATCTGCTCTCACGGGGATATAGCTCAGTGGTACAGTGTTTGACTGCAGATCAAGGGGTCCTTGCTTCAAATCCAAGTGCCCTCTAATAAGCCTCTTATTTTTTTTAGACAGAGCCTGTTCTAGAGCTGTTGAAGTGACAGGGACACACTCCTGCTAGTGCTGGCTCTGAGATAACAGCAGAAGCAGACCGAGGAGAATGAGCTCCTGTGGGAGCTATGGGCAGCTGCCCTGTCAGTGCACCACTCACCTGGCAGGTGTTACACGAAACACAGCACTTCCCATCTGGAAGAGAAACACTTTCCCCTCTGCCACTACTTCATTATACCATCCATGAGGCTGTTTGTCATGCAGGACTTTGATCTCTTTGGGTGGTCTATGGTGATTCATAAAAGAGTCATTAGGGGAGCAGGAGTCATCCCAATGGAAATCTCTTCACTTCTTTCTCAGTGTTACCTTCTTAGCCCTGGCTTTGGAGATGACCTTCGACTTATCCTGTCTTTATTTTAGGTAGGATTTTGATCACCTTCTGGGGCTTGGCAGCTTACAACTTTTGTGGGCTTTTCTCTGCCTTTTTGGTCCCTGCTGCAGTCAGTACATGCTAGACATGGGCATGGTGACCTTCCTGAGGATCTTGACAGCTTTATCCAGCTTCTTGGGGGCTATTTTCCTGCTCATAGCCACTGTCGTCTTCTCATGCCTTGTCCTGGGGCCCAGCTGCTGGTTGAATGTGAAGGAGCCAAAGTGCCGGTGACTTTATCCTGCACCAAGTTGCCTTTGCTCATCAGGCTCCTGAACCCCAACTGAACGTGGTTCTTGTTCTTCTGCACAGCACAGCCCTGGACAGGAGGGATCTGCAAATGTACATTCCTATGATCCCTTTGTTTAATGGATGAAAACGTAAAGCAGACACTTAGAGGATTGGAACTGATTTCAGCTGATGGACAGGTTTGCTTGGTTTTTATTCATTTGAACAGTGAAATGTTGAGTGTTTACATTCATTTCAAGCATCCCCGTATAGTGGAGCTCCTGAACATAATGGATAATAGAAATGAAAATGTTTTCCCTTTTTTCAAAAATAAAAATAAAAAAATAAGAGGCTTATTAGAGGGCACTTGGATTTGAAGCAAGGACCCCTTGATCTGCAGTCAAACACTATACCACTGAGCTATACCACCGTGAGAGCAGATATTTTCCCCACTGTAGCTGAAGCACATCAGTGATTCCAATAGCAGGGGCAGGTTCTCTCTGGGGCACAGAGATTTTTGGGGGAGTTGGTGGCTCCTTTCTTTCCTCAGCCTGGAGTAAACTCAGCTTTTTATTCCATGGTGCATGTATTATGGACTAACAGCAGCAGCTTGAAGAAAGAGGAGAGTCAATATCTCACTCTCAGGGCTGAAGGTGGCCACGTCCCCTCTGTCTGACTGTTGCCATTGCAGGAGAGAAGGTTTCAATGGAATTGAATGCCCTGGCTCAGACTAGAGACACAGAAAGGTTTTGCTGTTCGTTGAACGGCAAAAGAAATTGTGTCTGTATGTGAAACTGAGGAGGGACATGAAATGCCCACGGTGGCGGAATGCCCTAAGCTAAGGCAGGAGGGTGAAGGAATGGGGCTGAGGAATGACTGAAGTGGACTCACCTGGGATTGAAATGACATTTGTTTGTGTCGGGTAGTGAGAAATGTGACATGAATTCAGATGCAGGGTTGAGGCTTCTTTAGCTCCTTGTAGAACTTGAACTTGAATTCCCAGAAGGGAGAAAGGGAAAGTCTGGGGCTGCCTTTAGGCCCTGGCTGTAGCAGTGTATAAAAAAGGCTCCAGAGATGCAGCTGGCAATTACAGGCCACTAAGGCTAACTTCAACACCAGGCACATTGGGTGAAATTGTAGAGCTGAATTATTAGACCCATAGCTAAACAGACTTTGTGGGGTGTACAGTTAGAGAATTACTCAGTCCTCGATGGCCCCCTCCACAGTGGTCTCCAGAGTCCTGCGTGCTCCCCCAGCATCTGGTGGTCTTCTCAGTCCTCTTCTTCCTCCAGGCTCCAGCAGCTCTCCAGGACAAACACAGCTCCAGCAGCAGCAGCAGCAGTTCAAGCAACCCTGGTGGCCAGGCAGGAAGGTCCCCCCCACAGGTTGTAGCTGTACTGGTAGTAGTGGGGTCCTGGCTTCTCCCTCCAGAGGTGGGGGAGTGGGGGCCGACCAGCAAGGCCCCCCCACCCCTCGCTCAGCAGCAGCAGCAGCAGTAGTAGTCCAGGGAAGGAGCACTCCTGCCAGCAGCAGCAGCAGCCCAGGAAGGGAGAAGGAGCTCCAGCCAGCAGAGTAGCCAGAGAAGGGGGAGAGCTCCAGCCGGCAGGACAGCCCGAGGACACAGAGCGCTTCCTGTACCTATTGGGTTTCTGGGAACTGGGCTGGTGGAAGCCTGCCCAATGCTAGAGGATCCCCCCTGCACAGCCGAAGGGGAGGATCTACAGGACCTCAGAAACCCACTGATTCTGAGGGAGAACTAATAAAAGAACAGGGGCAGGAATGCGGTCAAAGGATCATAAGAAGGGAGCCTAATGGGGACACCGAGCAGAGAACCCCGGACAGCGCCCACTGCTCCTCAAAGGCGTCAAGGGAGCCAGTGGACGTCGCCCAGAGGAACTCCGCCCGGATACGTGAACGGACCAAGGATCGGAAACAAGCCCCACAGTCACCAGAGTCCTCATCGGCCAACCCCCTCTCCCTGGTTGCGTAGATGGCCAGTTTAGCCAGAGCGAGGAGGAGGTTGACCAGGAGGTCCCGTGACTTCGTGAGGCCACGGACTGCAATAACAAAAAGCTCAAAACACTCAGTATATGCAGGCCACTGCTCTATATTCTCATCAAAAGGTTCCAGTGGCCCGGTCAGAGTAGCCATGGTTTTTAGATTCACTTTCACAGTCAGTGCAAACAAGCAGTTTGTTTGTTTGTTTGTTCTGTACCTTGACTTCTACTTCCTTCTGTTGCTGGAGCAGCACCGGAATCCCATCCTCGTAGCCACTTGTTATATCCCTGGAGGCAGCCGGTTTAGGAAGAAATCACTTGAGGCCAGACAGCAGACAGCTAACAAAATTGCCATTTATTTACAGACACAGAGCTCGCCTAACGGCCCAAAACTGGCTGGGCTAACTCCTAATAATCTAACTCAGTTGCCATAGGAACAAAAACTATGACAACCAAATACACATCAGTAGGCAACGTGGCTTAGCTGGTTAAAGCACCTGTTTTGTAAACAGGAGATTCTGGGTTCAACTCCCAGTGGTGCCTTGTAGAGTAGCTTTTTGGGACACCTGCTATTGGCTACTGTCAGAGGACAAGATTCAGAGCTAGATGGACCTTTGGTCTAGCCCAGTGTGGCTGTTTTTATGGTTTAAATTACACTCACAGGCACTGATAATAGAGTTACTGAAAGTTTGGGAGTTAGGAGCTGATAGGTCAGTAGTCCAGTCCCCTCGCAGATGACCCCCTCCCTCTGGGACAGGGGCAGGTCTGAGCTCTCACACCAAATGCTTTTTGTGGCTGCCAGAATCAGTGAGCAGCTTGTTTAGTTTATGCCGAGGGTTGAGTCCTGCTTTGTGCACCGGGTTTGAGAATGAAGATCCTAAACCGCCTTTTGAAATAACGAATGCAGCAGGACGTGTTATTGTCCCTGCCCCAAAGCAGACAGACCAATGGAGAAATGCCATGAGTCCAGGGTAATACTCCACTGTGGTTTTACCATTTCCACTCGCTAAACTCCCTCCCAACCTTCTGGGCTCCTGGAGCAGGGGACTGAGCCTGAGCTCAGACACGGACACTGCAACTTTACTACAGCCCAAGCTGCATGATCCTGATTAATCCGACACAGGCTAGTCGTGGGTGTTTCATTGCACTAGAGATGTAGCCTAATGTCATGTCTACACTGCGATTGACACACCCAAGGCACCTGTCTCAAAACCCGGCCAGCTGACTCAGGCTTATGGGGCTTGGACTGCAAGACTATAAAATTACAGTGCAGACATATGGACTTGAGCCCAACCTCTGAGACCCCACGAGGAGTGAGGGTTTCCAAACCCAGGCTTCAATGTGAACACAAATATCTGCACCACAGTTTTTAGCCCCACAGCTTTAACTCCATAAGCCCAAGTCAGATGACACAGGACAGCCATGCGGCCATCTTTATCCCAGAAGAGATGGACTCTACGGGTACGTCTCCATTGCAATGTCAGCCCAGGTGTGGCACGCTGTGCTCAAATCAGCACCTGGAAGCCCCATATTCACCACTCATATAATGATGACATGGTTTATACAAAGTCTGCCTGGTGAGGTATCATTTCAAAAGTCTTGGTTTGTTGAACCTTAATATCATGTTGGACTGTGTGTGTAGCATTGGTTGGGAAGTTATGAAGTTTTGTTCTGTGTGAGTTACTGAAATATGTTATGAGGTTGGGAAATGCCCACCACCAGCCTGTCAGGTGTGACAATGGAGAAGCCAGACTCGCTGCTGGCCCATTAAAGGGATCCACATTCCCAAGGACTATCCCAGGAACCGTGTACAATGCAGACTTCTCTGAGATAGCACAGCGACAATGGACACTGCTTGACTCACATCCTAGAAAAGGTACTTCCTAGCTAGTTGGAAGAAACTATGAAAGAGGGGTAGAGACATCATGAGTTGGCCTCTTTCCCCCACAACTCAACACCTGTAAACACATCTGGTGGACAAACACTTCACTGAAATAATTCAGAAATCAGAAGAGACTAATAATACATTCAAATCAAAGTCCCCAAACTACTACTGGTTTTTCAGCAGAAAATTTTCAGTTTGGGGAATTTTGTTTTCTCAGTCAGACTTTGCTAAGGGAAGTAGGGAGAAAATGTTTGAGTTGCCCCCTTCAGAATAGCTTGGCCTAGACACTAGCTCTGGTTCACTGTTGTGGCCTTGCTCAGGATGGGGGTATTTTAATTATTTGGGCAGGTCCCAGAGTGTTTGGGGGGAGATTATGAGTCTGTTACCTTTTGAGATAAAAACTAAGAAATACAAGACTAGAGAATTTTTTTTTAGAAATGTGGGATTTAGACATTTTATTTAAAGCAAGTGGGGACTGGAGTTTCTGGGAAGGTTTTTGTTTGCAAGAAGCAACATTGTTTGATCTGTCATTGTACCAAAGGGAGAGACGGTTGTCTATAAAGGAGGGGTGAAGATTAAATACATCTAATGAGGATGGGATTTGAACCCATGCATGCAGAGCACAATGGATTAGCAGACCATCACCTTAACCACTCAGTCACCTCATCTGAGCTGCTAAAACAGGGACAGGAGGAGCAATCTAAGGCTGGCAGTGATAGGGACACTAAGGAGTTTTTAAATACTAAGCAGAAGCTGGGTCTGAATGAGCTCCCCCCTCACATCTAGAGATCAGCTGGGGAAAGACTTCAGGAACAGACTGTGTTTGCAGACACACACCTACTCTGCCTAGATATGCAGCATGATGGGGCCACTTTCCCAAAATGACCATTTTGGTGGTGGTGGGTTACAAATCACTATAGGATTGAGTGGAATGAAATGTTATTCTCCTTCCTGTATGAGTGAAGGGCAGCAGAACATACCTAGTCCATCCTGATGGAGGGGTAGGTGAGTGAAGCATACCTTTTATTCAACTGCATAGAAGCAACTCAGGATGTCACCCTAAACCAGTGGTCCCCAAACCTTTTACATTGTGCCTTTTTATCTGTGTCTGCGGCCCCTCGGAAACCACGGTCGAGAACCAGGGCTGGGAGTGGGGCTCTTGCTTGCTGGGGAGAGGGGTGCAGAAACAGGTAAGGGGGTCACAGCTGGGCCAGGGGCTTAGGTTGAGGATAGGGTGGGTGAAGAGCTGGGACAGAGTGGGACTGAGTGGTGCTCCCTCCCAGCCCTTCATGGGGGCTGGCTCGGGCCCTGAGGTGCCCCCATGAACATTCCTCTGTGCCCCCCTAGGAGTCATGCTCCACATATTGGGGACCGCTGCCCTAAACTGACCCCTAGTCACTAAGCAGGGGCTAGTGATGCTAAAGCCCAGGGACAGGGAGCTTTGCCAGAGTGGAGCCTGCAGGTCAGATCATGGCGGGTGGACACATGCTCCATGCTCTGGAACAGCGCTGAGCCAAACCCAGGCAGAGTCGTCATCAGTGTGACACCCCCCAGGGGACGCTCTCACTAGGGGAAGCCTCCTTGCCCTCAGCCCTCCTAGGACTGACCTTGGATTTTTCAGCACCCCTGTTCCATACCAGGAGCTTCCTGTAGTGAGTCACCTTAGCAGGACACCTGGGAAAGCCTTACACCCCTCACCCCGAAGGGGAGTCATGCACCCCCAACTTCCGCAATCACCAGTGACTCTCAGCCAGCGTTGTAAAACAGAAGGTTTAGTAGTGGTCTGGAATCCAGCCTGGGAAAGTTCTGTTAGCACAGGAGGCAGGAAGATTCAGCAACGTCCATCTTGGGCAGACCCAGAACTCAGACCCTGGGCTCTCCCATCGAGTCCCCAAACCAGCAGACTCCTTGCTTCCAACAGCCCAACTGAGCCAGGTCCTTTGTCCCTCCTTTGTTCTGTTTCCCAGGCAACCTGCTCACCTGGCCTCCAGCTCTTTCTTTGTTCTCTGAAGGACATAAATCCACACTGTGTAGAGGGCAAGCATAGGAGTCTATTACACATAGCACTGGCGGAGTGTCCCCTTGCTTATTATGCTCAGAGACACTGCAAATTAATTGAATACAATAGAATATATACATTTTCCACAGGCGGGGGAAAGTGATGGGGTAGGCAGTTCCACACCCCAGGATAAGTTTTGTAGCAAGACAAAATAAGCACATTAGCCAATGGTTAACAGGTCACATAATGCCTCCACCCGTGGTCTCAAGTTAGCAAGTTAACATTTCATTAATACTTTGAT
Source organism: Gopherus flavomarginatus (assembly GCF_025201925.1). Taxonomy (NCBI): domain Eukaryota; kingdom Metazoa; phylum Chordata; order Testudines; family Testudinidae; genus Gopherus; species Gopherus flavomarginatus. Next base: position 6,031,726 of record NC_066639.1, read on the forward strand.
AAAACGTTATTAGTATAAAATATATATGTTGAATTCTAATTTGGGGTCCATAGGAATGGAGCAACTCCTTTGATTGTCCAACAGGTACATTCCTAGGGTTTAAAGCAAAGAAACAGTGAAAGTATATGGCAATAAAGATTGTTTTCTGTGTGTCTTAAGGCAAGGCATTGGTCCCTGGGAAGGGAGGTGGAAGGATGCCATATCTTATACTAAGATGTGCCAACTCTTCATAAACTCAAGCCTGGATCTGTAGAAAGAACATCTCCCTACAGAAGAAACAAACACAAAAAAAACGGGGATTCTTTGTTCAGTCTGCAACTTTGAATAATACACAATTATTTAGTTCTGAGCTCCAACACCTGGCAATTTGCTTACCAGGCTTATCTTAGCAAGCAAGGCTTTCTGTTTACCCAGCTTTCTCTTAGCTGGTCACTATTTGCTAGGCCTCTGGTCCCTTGACCATACTTTGGACTTTGGGTCTGGAAAAGAGCTGGCACAATCCATGGACCAGGTTGTTCTATAAAATCCACATGGATTTTAACCCTTCACATCCAGTAATGGCAAAGTTCTTGGTTCAGGCTTGTAGGAGGTTCACATCAAGTCTCTGGAGTCCATCCACAGCTGGGATGGGTCATTCAGTCCTTTGTACAGAGATTCAGTTTGTAGTAAAGTCCCTCCAGAGGTATGAAGCAGGACTGAAGACAAGATGAAGACGAGGCATCAGCCTTATATAGTCTCTTGCACTGTGGTCTTTGCTTTCTTTGTCCCAAGGACACTCTATCCAGCACATGGCACAGAAAAGCCTTAGAGTTCTGTCCATAGGCAGGTCCCTGCATACGTTGCAGAGTCACAAGGTGTATCTGCCTTCTCTCAATGGGTCGATTATATAGCTGATGGTCCTTAATGGGCCATCAAGCAGGCTAGGCATAACTTACACCAACTAGTCTGGGGTGTTCCCCAGAAGCATAGCACAAGTTTGAAACAGGGACAGCATAGAGCCAATATTCATAATGTCAACTACAAAAATGATACACATCTAGAGATAGCATAATTATAATCAGCCAATCAGAACCTCTCCATAGACCCCTTATACGACAACCTTTCTACAATATTGGCTGCAAATATAGAACAGTGGTCACAACAGTGATCTATACAGTTACAGATTATGTCAGTAAGGTCACAGGAGGTGACATGGCATCAGTGAGGCTGATACTGGAATACTGCCTCCAGTTTTCGTGTCCTCATTTGAAACAGATGTTGTGAAATTGGAGCTGGGGCAGCAAAGAGCCACCAAACGTTCTGAGGGCTGGAGAAAAATGCCTTCTAGTGTACTATTGAAAGAGCTCAACCTGATTAGCTTCTCAAAAGAAGATTGAAAGGTGACTTCATTGAAGTGTTGAAGTGCCTTAATGGAGAGAAAAGATTGAGTGTTAAAGGGCTCTTTAATCAATCAGAGAAAGACATAAAAAGACCGAATGGCTGGAAGGTGAAAAGAGACAAATTCCTATTACAACTAAGGCACAAATATTCAACAGCAAGGATGATTCACCACAGGAACAAACTACCAAGGAAAGTGGTGGATTCAGCGTCTCTTGATGTCATTTAATGAAGACTACATGCCTTTCTGGAATGGGTTTGCTCCAAAAGTAGCTTTTGTGTCATACAGGAGGCCTGTGATATGCAGGGGGTCAGATTAGATTCTCTAATGCTCTCTTCTGGCCATAAAGTCGACTAACTTCTGAAAAACTGAGTGTAGCATTGGGAGCAGTGTCTGATGTTTTCCTGTCTAGCCGACTTGCTGCCTAGAATGAATGCCCCTTGAGTGGGGTGATCCACAGGGAGTATCTCAAACCTCCAAAGTGCCTGGCCAGGGGCAAGACATTGGCACAGCAAGGGAGAGGTGTGGCAGTGACATCACAAAGAGCTTTTGCAGGACCTCAGACTATTGGTCAAAGGTGGTGGGGAGATGGTGACCTCACAGAGAGATGCTGACATGATCCAGGCAGGCCAGGGGCAAGGGGCAGGAAAATCTCAGAGACCCCTGTGGCTTTGCTTCAGCAAGTCTCCTTCTCCAGGTCTCTCTTTGAGGACTGAGAGAGTATTTGGGTTCACAGACGTGAGTGCCAGGAGGAACCTCTTTTGAGTTTTCTCCTTCCCTTTTTGTGATTTTACTAGAAAACAGCCGTCCCTGTTTAGAAGGTAAGAGCCTCCTGGAGGTTTGAAACCTGTTCAGTCTGATCCATCTGGTGAGAGTTGAATTCTAGGCATGGAAAGCACGAACTTAAAGAGGTAGAATTTTATTGCTCACCTGGGATTTTGTCCCTTAGAATCACTGGGGACATTAGGGTTTGTCCTTTTTGTTTCACCTTTTCCTCCATCCATCCCTCCTTTCTCTTCTTCTCTTGCTTCTTTTGTCCTTTCTCCTGTTCCCCTTCCAACACCAGGATGTGCATGCATGTGTGTGTGTGTGTGGGGGGGGGTGTTGCGGGGCAGTGCTCTGCAGCTCCCACTGTGGGAGGTCCACCCAAATATGTGAGGCTGACATAGTGCTCGAGCAGTGATCCCAACCAGTGACCTGGACCATCCTTTGGGCTGTCTGCTGAGAACCCTCAGCCTCCCGTCCTCAGTCTCTACCCTGATTGGCTGAGCAGGGGGTTATGACAGGGAGGAGGGTCAGGTCCTTTTTGTTCTCTTTTAAGACCAAGGAAATAAGTCAGAATCAGTTCTATGTTTGATGAATTTTGCTGCTTCTCTGCATTAATTGTGTCTGAGCAGTTCATGATTCTCTCTAACATTGCAGTTCTCCTTAAATACTTGCTGAATTATTACTGTCACTGTTGTTGGTATGGAGCTCATCTGAGAGCACTTTATTCAGGTCATTCAATGGATGAAATTCAAGATCCGATGGTTAGTTTGAATATAAGGGCTCTTGGGTCCTATTCCCAACTCTGCCACTGCCTGGCTGTGTGACCTAAGACAAGTCAATTCTCCTTTCTCAGCCTTAGCTTTTCCCTCTTTCAAGTAGGGATAATAATGATCTGCTCCTACCTACCTGACGGTGGGTGGAGGATGGGGACCCATTGGAGGGTGTCACTTGGAGTAGGGCATAATATGAGGTGTCCTATTACGTTTATTCAGAGCAGATTAACACTTAATAGAATAGCTGAAATATTCTATTTCATTTATATTTTTTATTTTGAAATTGTTAAGAGCAGCAACAACTTAGCTCAGATTGAAGCATCTTATCTAGTTTTCAAGATCTAAGTGTCTCCTCCTTGTGTGCGATGAGACAATTTAACACACTGTGATGAACAGGAGATGCTTTTGTTGTGCAACAAAATCTTTTTGCAAAGAACTTTCATCCCACTTCTTATGATTTCAAGAAACAATCTGGTTTAGTCTGAATGGGATTTTCTGACAGGAATGGTTTCAATGAAATTTCCCCACCATCTCGATTCCTGAGCTCTATCCCTGCCTCTGGGGGGGGTTGTTGTCCGTTAGAACAGGAGTCAAGACTGGTGGCTTCTCTTTCTGGTTCTGCCACCGCCTTGCTGTGTAGGCCCTTGGGGAGGTCACTTCCCTTCTCTGGACCTCAGGCTCCTCCCCATCTGTCCAATGGGAACAGGAACAATTCTCGAACTCTGTGCAGTGGTGAGCCTGAGTGAGAGAAGGGGTGTTAAAGCCCTGTGTGAAGGAGAAAGGGGAGTTTCACAGTGTTTAGCACCAAGGAATTCTAAAGTTTGCCAAAATGTCTAGTCTGTGGAAACAGGAAATGGTCGGGGCCAAACTTTTTAACCACTGCCCTTTTTAAAGCCCATTCAGGGATGTGAGTCCTGTCTTTTAGGTAGCTGGGGTTCTTTGCCAGCAGGAGAGAAGAGGTTCCTGCCTCCATTTTTGTGGCCTTAACAAACCAGATGTTGTGCCCCAGTTCTCGTCTGTGACCCCTGAAAAAGAATATCTTCCCATCCATGAACAAGACAGGACCTTTCTCTGAAAGGGGAACAAAGACACCCCTGAGACTTACAGACTAGCTAGCCTCACTGCCATAGCTGGAGAGATCCTGCAATACATTCTTAAACACTCAGTTTGTCAGCAGCACCTACAGGATAATTTGGTTCTTAGGACGAGTGAGCATGGATTTGTCAAGAACAAATCATTCCAAACCAATCCTCTTTCCTTCTTTGGCAGGGTTTTGGGCCTGGTGGAGGTGGGTAAACAGTAGATGGGATCTAGCTTGGTGTTACTAAGGCTTTTGACTCACTTCCGTAGGACATTCTCACAAGTGAATGAGGGAAATGCAGTCCAGCTGCTATCAGTGTAATGTGGGTGCAGAGCTGGTTGAAAGCCCAGACTCCAGGAGCCCTTCTCCATGTTTGGCTGTCCAACGGAGAGGGTGTACCTAGCTGGTCCAGCAGGGATCTGTCCAGGGTCCAGAACTATTCAATATTTTCATGAATGATTTGGAAAATGGAGTGGAGAGCATGCTTCTAAAATTTGCAAGTGACACCAAGCACTTTGTAGCACAGGATTGGAATTCAAAACACCCTTAACAAATTGGAGACTTGATCTTCTTGAGCCAAACTCCTTGGTTGGGCCACTCTCTCTAGACTGGGCTGAAGTGAAACCCCACAGCCAAACACTCCTCCTGGGCAGTGAGCTCCTCCCTTGAATGGTCAGATGCTGCTTAGCACTGTCAGAACAGCTTTTGCTGGGGGATTCTCCCAGCACTTTCCAATAGTGGGAAAGTATGAAATCCCCATTTGACTGCTGGGGACAGAGCCCTAGAGTGGGGAGCAACTTGCCCAAAGTCCCCCAGGAAAAGGAAAACAACCAGCAGTGGAACCAATAGGAAACCCAGTAATGGAACTCAGGAGTCCTGGGGGTGTGCTAGGGTGACCAGATGTCCCGATTTTATAGGGACAGTCCGAATTTTGGGGTCTTTTTCTTATCTAGAATCCTAAAACCTCCCACCCCCTGTCCCAATTTTTCACACTTGCTATCTGGTCACCCAAGGGTGTGCACATGTGTGGGTCCCAGCTGCTCTCTGCCCCTCTCATTGAAGCACATGTGCAGGGTTACTGCCCTGGGAACTGCAGGGCACCAGTGGACATGTGGTTGGCTAGAGGAAGGGTCTGGCTGCAGGCAGGGCAAGGGATGCGTGGCTGGCTGGCTTCAGGCAGAGGGGTGCATCAGGGGTTGGCTGGAGACATGGCAGGGGCTGCGGTGCTGTCTGCAGACAGGGAATGCAGGGCTGGTGCAGGCTGGGGGAGTGGGGACTGGTTGGCTTTGGGCTGGGCCACAGGGGGGGTGCGGCAGGAGTTGGCTGGAGACAGGGCAGGGGGTATGTCAGGGGCTGGCTGGGGGCTGGCGGCAGGCAGGGCAGAGAGGAGGTGGCTGATGTGGGCAGGGCAGAGGGTGCAAGTCTGGCTGCAGACAGGGCATGGGGCGGGGCCAGTGCAAGGATGTTTCACGCCCTAGGCAAGACTTCCACCTTGCGCCCTCCTTTCCCTGCACCCCCACCCTGAGGTGCCCCATCAGTGGCAGCTCCCCCACTCCACCCTGAGGCGTCTCTCTTGTGGCAACTCCCCTGCTCTGCCCTGTGGCACCTCCCCTTGCCCCAGCTCACCCCTGCTCTGAGCACAAGCACCCCGAGAACACCGTGGCCACATCACTTCTCCCACCTCCCAGGCTTGTGGTGCCTAAGCCTGCCAGGCAGTCAAACTCACTCCTCTGAGCCACAGCAGCCTTGACAGTTGACAATAAAGGCACCTTAACCCCTGAGTTCCTTCAATGTGTCCCCCTCCGGGGTCCAGCTCCGATCACCAGATACTCAGGGTATGTCTATACCACCTGCCGAATCGGTGGGCAGCGATCGATCCAGCAGGGGTCAATATATCGCGTCTAGTGTAGATGCAACACATCGAGTGCTCTACCCTAGACTGCTGTACTCCAGCTTGGTGAGAGACGCAGGCAGAGTCTACGGGGAGCTGAAGCAGTCCACTCACCGCGACTGTGACATTATAAGTATAATCTAAAATCTCATTGAAAGGTGACAGGGCCAGAAAGAGTTAATTAACTCACCTCACCGACTGACCTGACCCATAGGTGAACCTTAAGAACTGGTTAGCAAGATATGTAAATGAACAGAGCTTTGAAATGCAAGTCTGCAGTGTTAGAGGTAGAAGGGGAGATGTTTGCTCAGGTCTTGTGATGTAAGCAAATAAGTCTTGTCTGTTGCTATAGCTTTAATTCAAAGAGCAAAAAAGAAATATTAACATTTATGATAATACTTGAGTGAAATAGTATTATTGTCTCTGTGTCTCTTTGAAAGTTGTGGTAACCTGTATTTGAACTGTTTGATGGATAAATTATCCTGTACTAATTGCCAGGATGTTTGGTAGGAGAGTTAAGCCTATTGTTTTCTCAGGCCGAAAGGCTGCTGGAAATGTATAAGAAGCCTGGGACACGATCCTTCTTCGTCTCAGATCTGCTTTGGGTTTCAAGAGGGGGAAATCTTAAGCCACAAGGATTGAGATCCCCAGTCATTGACTGGATCCACCCTGAATATGGACATTGGATTATAACCTATGGACTATTTCTAAAAGGACTTTTCGCAGCTACAAGCTCACCTCTACTATGTATCTAAACCTCAAGAATTGAATTCAAGTCTATATGTCTATTAATCTTTTAACCAACACTCTCTCTCTTTTCTTTTCTAATACATTTTAGCTTACTTAATAAGAATTGGCTATAGCATGTATTTTGGGTAAGATCTAAGTTGTAGTTGAACCTATGTATGTGGCTGACCCTTTGGGATCGGAAGAATCTTTTCTTTTATATGATGAAGTAAGATTTTCAGGAATCATCATCATATCTGACAGGTGTGTCTGGACGGAGGCCTGAGGCTGGGTACTTTAAGGGAACTGCATGGTTTAAACTTCTAAGTAACCAGTGAGGTACTACAGAAGCTGTTTTGTGCTGGCTTTGTAAATCTAAGTATTGAAATAACCACTAGCGTTTGGGATTTGTCTGCCCTGTTTTGTTTGCAGTTCACCCTGATTGAGTGACCTGAGCTGGCTCCCACGGGCAGCACTGTCACACCTACATCCAGGCTGTAGGGGTCTGGGGGATCTTAGGGGCCTTGGGGTGCACAGATACCCACGTCCAGGCCGTAGGGGTCCCTGGGGTGCTTAGAGAGTTTTTTGGGGGACACAGATACCAATCTCTAGGCTCTAGAGGTCCCAGGATGGTTCGTGGGAGGCACATATTCCTATATCCAGGCTGTAATGGTACCGGGGGGCTTAGGGGGTTAGTGGGGGGCATAGATACCTACGTCCAGGCTGGAGGCATCCTGGGAGTCTTAAGGGATTTGTGTGGGCCCAAGATACCTTTGTCCAGGCTGTAGGGGTACCAGGGCGTCTTAGGGGTTTGGGTGCGCACAGATACGTATGTCCAGGCTGTATTGGTCCCAGGGAGGATTAGAGGTTTTGTGAGGGTCACAGATATCGACGTCCAGATTGAAGATGTCCCATGGGGGGTTAGGAGGTTTGTGGGAGTGCAAATACCTACGTCCAGGCTGTAGGGGTTCCTGGGGGTTAGGGGGCTTTTGAGGGGCACATATACCTATGTGCACACTGGAGTGTCCCGGGGGGGCTATGTAGTCTATATGGGGCACAGATACCAATGTCCTGGCTGTATAGGTCCCTGGGGGGCTTAGAGGGTTTGTGGGGAGCACAGATACCTAAGTTCAGGCTGGAGGGGTCTCCAGGGGGCTTAGGTGTTTGGTGGGGGGCACAGATACCTACGTCCAGGCTGCAGGGGTCCTGGAGGGGCTTAGGGTCTGTCACAGAGTGTGGGGGAGTCCGGTCCTGCACCCCTCTTCCTGGGACACACAGTGACTCTCAGCCAGCCAGTAAAACAGAAGGCTTATTGGACAACAGGAGCGAAGGATACAGCAGAGCTTGGAGGCACAAACAGGACCCCGTAATCGAGTCCTTTTGGGGGTTCAGGAATCTTAGTTCCCAGTTTGGGATTCCCTGAATTCCAACCACCCAGCCCAAAACCGAAACTGAACTAACCCAACTCCCTCCAGCCGGCCCCTTCCTGCGTCCAGGTTCCCCGGGCAAAGGTGCTGACCCCCTCCTCCCTGCCTAGCTCAGGTTACAGGCTGAGCACATGTCCAGTCCTAAAGTCACCCGCTGCTCTCCAATTCCCCACACAGACAGTCCCTACTCCATCACAGTAATGCACAGAGCATTTCCCGCATGGAGCAACAGTGACACCGTGTGGCCATGCAGGGTAATGCACAGAGCATTTCCCACATGGAGCAACAGCGGCACCGTGTGGCCACGCAGGGTAATGCACAGAACATTTCCCACATGGAGCAACAGCGACACCGTGTGGCCACACAGGGTATTGCACAGAGCATTTCTCTCATAGAGGAACAGTGACACCGTGTGGCCACGCAGGGTAATGCACAAAGCATCACACCTATGTAGAGGCTGTAGAGATCCCTGGGGGGCTTAGGGGTAGTGAGGGGCACAGATAGCTACGTCCAGGCTGGAGGCATTCCGGTGGGGATTAGGAGCTTCATGGGGGACACAAATATCTACGTCCGGGCTGGAGAGGTCCCTGGACGGCTTAGTGGGTTGTGGTGAGCATAGATACATACGTCCAGGCAGTAGTGGTCCCTGGGGGTTTAGGGAGTTGGTGAGGGGTACAGAAACCTACGTAAGGTCTGAAGGGGTCCCTGGGGGGGTTTAGTGATATTGTAGGGGACACAGATACCTACGTCCAGGCAAGAGGGGTCCTGGGGGCCTTAGAGGATTCATGTTGGGCACAGATACCTGCGTCTAGGCTGGAGGGCTTCCGGGGGGCTTAGGGGGATTATGGGGAGCTCAGATAACTATGTCCAGGCTGGAGGGGTCCCATCGTGGCTTAGGAGGTTTGTGGGGGGCACAGATACCTCCATCTAGGCTGGAGGGGTTTTAGGGGTCTTAGAAGGGTTGTGGGGTCAGAAATACCTACATCTAGGCTGGAGGGGTCCCGGGGGGATTAGGTGTGCTGGGGGGGAGCAGATACCTACGTCCTGATTGTAGGGGGGCCTGGGTAGCTTAAGCAGTTTGTGGGAGCCATACATACAAACATCCATGCTGTAGGGGTCCCGAGGGTCTTTGTGAGGCTCTGGGGGTAACAGATACCTACCTACAGGCTGGAGGGGTCCTGTGGGTCTTAGGGGGTTTGTGGGACATACAGATGCCTACATCTGGGCTTGTGGGTTCCTTGGGGGGCTTAGAGGTTTGTGGGGAGCACAGATAGCTTTATCCAGCCTAGATAGGTCCCAGTGGGATTAGGGGGTTGTGGGGGGCACAGATACCTATGTCAGCAGAAATAGGATGAACTCTACCCTGACATCTGGTGGTGAATTATGGCAAATGTGAAAAAGAATTTCAGGGGCTGACCGTGTTTGCATAGGCACACCCACCCCGACTGACATGGCCACGGCAGGCTGGGATGGTTGCTTTGTCAGCTGTGGTATCCCCAGTTTATTTGTTGTTGGGGTGTGAGATGTGGAGTGTTGTCACCCTGATTGTGTGGATGAGGAACTGTGAAAGTGCTTTGAGACAGGGATTCTCACCATCAATTGAGTGGCACTCACTAGACAAGGGAGTGGGCTCTTTGGGTGAGCCAGAAACACCAATTGCACTATCTTCTCTTTTAATAATTGAATAGTAGAGCTGATTTTTGATTCTTTTAAGAATTGAAGTTTTAGGTTCCTGAGCTGAAATCATTAAAGAGCTGTGCTAGTTAGTGGGGGAGTCTGAAGCTATATTGTGGAGCAGAGCAGCTGATGGAGAGGAGCAGTTTGTGGGATTGTTGGAGTGGCCTATGGAGTGAGGGAAGCAGAGCAGTTTCTGGAGAGACCTGGAGCAGATCACAGGGCAGCTGGAGGATCAGAGCAGCTGGTGGACCGAGCAGAGCAGTTTGTGGGGAAGACAGAAGCAGAATTTCACGGAGAGGCAGGGCAGTCAGCTCTGTACCATGTAAGGTGCCCCTTTCTACCCAGGCTGGCAGGGGGAAAACCCTGCAGATAGATTCTTGAACTCTGGGACTGTGGGACTGTCGGTGATTTTGGGGTTGCTGGACTCAAGAGCCCAGGGAAAACGACACTGCCTAGTTGAGATGTTTTCCCAATTTAATGCTATGTTGTTTATCTCACGTTATTAAACATTTTCTGCTACACCCAAACTCTGTGCTTGCGAGAGGGGAAGTATTGTCTCTTTGAGGCACCTAGGGGTTCATATGTAAAATTTTCCCATGTCACTGAGTGAGGGCTCGAGCTGGTTTGCATTACGTTGTAGGGAAGGGACTCCTATGTATTGAACCCAGTCCTTGCTGCTATCAATTCAGCCTGGCAGAAGGGTTCCACCTACGTCCAAACTATAGCAGTCCCTGGGGGGCTCAGGGGTTTGGTGGGGGGCACAGATACCTACGTCCAGGCTGCAGGGGTCCCGGAGGGGCTTAGGAGTTGTCACGGAGTGTGGTGGAATCCGGCCCTGCACCTTCTTCCTGGGACACACAGTGACTCAGCCAGCCAGTAAAACAGAAGGTTTTTTTGGCCAACAGGAACAAAGGATACAGCAGAGCTTTTGGGCACAACCAGGACCCCTCAATCGAGTCCTTCTCGGGGTTCAGGAAGCTTAGTTCCCAGTTTGGGATTCCCTGAATTCCAACACCCCAGACCAAAACCAAAACTGAACTAACTCCCTCCAGCCGGCCCCTTCCTGTGTCCAGCTTCCCGGGCAAAGGTGCTGACCCCCTCCCCCCTGCCTAGCTCGAGTTACAGGCTTAGGTCCTGTCCCTCACCTAAAGTCACCCGCTGCTCTCCCATCCCCCACACAGACAGTCCCTACTCCATCACAGTAATGCCCAGAGCATTTCCTGCATGGCGCAACAGTGACAGCGTGTGGCCACGCCGGGTAATGCACAGAGCATCACACCTTCGTAGAGGCTGTAGAGATCCCTGGGGGGCTTAGGGGTCGTGGAAGGTACAGATAGCTACGTCCAGGCTGGAGGCGTTCCGGAGGGCTTAAAGGGGTTCGTAGCATCACAGATACCTACATCCAGGCTGCAGGAGTCCCAGGGGGGCTGTGGGGGTACAGATACCTACATCTAGGCTGGAGGGGTCCTGGGGGGTATAGTGGGTGTGTGGGGGGCACGGATACCTAGGTCCAGTCTGTCGGTATCCTGGAGAGATTAGGCGGTTCACTGGGGGCTCAGATACATCCAGGCTGGATGTGTCCCGAGGATCTTAGGGGATTAGAGGGGTGCTCAAACACCTGTGTCCAGGCTGTAGGGATCCCTGGGGGCTTAGGGGGTTCGTCGGAGTCACAGATAGGTACGTCCAGGCTGAAGAGCTTGCTGGGGTGTTAAGGGGCATTGTGGGAGCACAGATACCTATGTCCAGGCTAAAGGTGTAACAGGGGTACTTAGGGGATCAGGGCAGACACAGATACCTAGCCCAGCATCTAGGGGTCCCGAGGGGATTCGGGGATGAGGGGAACAGATACCTACGTCCTAGCTGCAGGAGTCCTGGGTGGTTTAGGAGGTTTGTTGGAGTCACAGATACCTACGTCCAGGCTGTAGGGGTTCTTGTGGCTTTAGGGGGTTTCTGGGAGTCACAGATACCTACATGCAGAGTGGAGGGGTATTGGAGGGCTTAGGAGATTTATGGGGGGCACAGATACCAACGTCCTGGCTGTAAAGGTCCCTGGGGAGCTTTGCGGGTTTATGAGGGGCACAGATACCAGCGTCCCAGCTGTAGATGTTCCTGGGGCGCATAGAGGGGCTGTGGTCGCACCTAACCCTACATCCAGGCTGTCAGGGTCCTGGGGGGGATTAGGGGGTTCATGGGGAGCTCAGATAACTACGTCCAGGTTGGAGATGTCCTGGGAAGGATTAGGGAGTTTCTCGGGTGCACAAATACCTATCTCCAGGCTGCAGGGGTCCCTGTGGGACTTAAGGGCTTGTTGGGGGCAGAGATAACTATCTAACTATCTCCCATCTTTAGGGGTCGCTGGGGAGGCTTAGATGGTTTGTGGGGGGGCAAATACCTACGTCCAGGCTCGAGAGGTCCCTGGGGGGCTTATAGGGTTCGTGGGTGGCACAGATACCTACGTCCAGGCTAGAGGGGTGACTGGGGGGGGGTTGTGGGAGCACAGATACCTAACTTCAGGCTATAGGGGTTCCAGGGTGCTTAGGGGTCGGAGCAGGCACAGATACCTACTTCCAGGCTGTAGAGGTCCCGAGGGGATTGGGAGCTCTGGGGGGCAGAGATACCTACGTCCAAACTGGAGGTCTCCCTGGGGGTTAAGTGCATTTGTGGGGTTCTCAGATACCTATGTCCAGGCTGTAGGGGTCCCGGAGGGCCTTAGGGGATCGTGGGGGGCACAGATACCTAACTTCAGGGGTGCTTAGGAGGTGGGGGAGCACAGATACCTATGTCCAGCCTGTAGGAGTCCCTTGGGGGGCTTAGGGGTTTGTGGGGGTAAAGATACCTACATCCTGGCTGAAGGAGTCCTCAGGGAGTTCGTGTGGGTCAGAGATACCTACGTCCAGGCTGTAGTGGTCTTGGGGGGCTTAGGGGGTTTCTGGAGGTCACAGATACCTCCTTGCAGACTAGATGGGTCCCAGGGGATTAGGAGGTTTATGGGGTGCACAGATGACAACTTCCAGGCTGTACAGGTCCCTGGGGGGCTTAGGGGGTTGTGGGGGACACAGATACCTATGTCAAGGCTGGAGGGGTCCCTGGAGGGCTTAGCGGTTCATGGAGGCACAGATACCTATGTCCAGCTGAGCTTTTCCGTGGGGGCAGCCTGTGCGCAGCTGCTATCAGCTGTTTGCTGGGCAGGCTGTGCTGAACCGCTCCCTTTTCCCTGCTCCTGTGGGGGCTGGGTGAGTCCCCCCCCAACCAAACAGCCTCAGGGGTCAGGGTGAGTGGGGGTGTGGGTCCAGCAGCAGCACAGCCCGCCCCGCTCCCTGGGGCTGCCCCCCACCTCTCAGGCTGATGGCTCTGCCATGGCCTCCATGGTAATCACTGCTCCCTGCCTGCCAGGTTCGGCTCCAGCCACAGCAACATCAGGTGCCCTGGGGAGCCCAGCTAGGCTGGGGCTGGGGGCAGTGGTAGGTTGGAGGGAGGAGAAGCTCCAGGTACCGGCAAGGGGTGGGGGGAGAGGAGCCGAGCTGGAGTGGGGGAGGAGAAGCCCTGGGCCCCTGCAGGAGCTACACTAGGGGATGGTGAAGGGGGAGAGGAGCCACCCTGGGGCAGGGAGGAGAAGCCCTGAACCCTGGCATAAGACGTGGGGCTGAAGTCCCTGGCTCCAGAGCCCCAGCCACCTTAGTGGCAAAAGGGTCAGGGCTTCAGCCTTGCAACCACTCTGTGTGGAGCTGGCCTGAGCCCCTCTCACTCCCATCCCCCCTGTGGAGCTGGCTCCCACTCTCTGGCTGTGGAGAAATTCAGCCCCAATCTCCCCATGTTGGGATCTCCATTTCCCCCACCAGCACCCAGCCATAAATGGATTTAGCCCAGGAGGCAGGATCAGCATTGGCTCCATTTGGCAGGTGGGCTTTAGGGCACAGAGAGTTGCAATGACTTTTCCCAAGGCTAAGCAGGGAGTCTGTGGCATAGCAGAGACTCAAACCCAGAACACCTGAACGTGAGTCCTGTGCCTTAACCACAAGGCAACATTCCCACCAAAGGAGAGAGAACCTCCTCTGCCACTTTGAGTGTGTGGGTGGGAACAGCCACTGGACAGAGCTGCCAGGAGGTGGGGGGGTTGGATAGTTGGGGGGTGATTAGTGGGTCTGGGGGTCTCTGGATGGGGAGGTCATGGGACAAGGAGCAGGGGGGTTGGATGGGTTGAGGGCTCGGGGGGTGCCTGTCGGGGGGTGGAGTAGAGTTGGGGCAGGCAGGGAGCAGAGGGAGTTGGATGGGTCGGGTGTTCTGGGGGGTCCTGTCAGGGGGCAGGGAGCGGTTGGATAGGAGTGGGAGTTCCGGGGGTCTATCTGGGGGCAGGGATGTGGATTAGGGTCAGGGGGACAGGTAGGGGGCAGGGTCCTAGGGAGGCAGTTACAGTGGGGGGGTCTCAGGAGGGGGACCAAACCCTGGGATAGGTTTTGCAGCAAGACAAGATAGCACAGTAGCCAATGGTTAACAGGTTACATAATGTCTCCACCCTTGGTCTCAAGTTAGTAAGTTAACATTTCATTAACACCTTGATAAAATGTTATTAGTATAAAATATATATGTTGAATTCTGATTTGGGGTCCAGGAACAACTCCTTTGATTGTCCAACAGGTACATTCCTAGGGGTTAAAGCAAAGAAACAGTGAAAGTATATGGCAATAAAGATTGTTTTCTGTGTGTCTGAAGGCAGGCATTGGTCCTTGGGAACGGAGGTGGAAGGATGCCATATCTTATACTGACATGTGCCAACTTTTCATAAACTCAAGGTTGGATCTGTGGGAAGAACGTCTCCCTACAGAAGAGACTGACGCAATAGGAACAGGGATTCTTTGTTCAATCTGCAACTCTGAATAAGACACAATTCTTTAGTTCTTAGCTCCAACACCTGGCAATTTGCGGACCAAGCCTATTTTAGCAAACAAGGCTTTCTGTTAACCCAGCTTTCTTTTAGCTGGTCATTATTTGCTAGGCTTCTCGTCCCTTGATCCTACTCTGGACTTTGGGTCTGGAAAAGAGCTGGCACAATCCATAGACCAGGTTGTTATACAAAATGCACATGAATTTTAACCCTTCATGTACAGTAATGGCAAAGTTCTTGGTTCAGGCTTGTAGCAGTGATGGAATAAACTGCAGGTTCAAATCAAGTCTCTGGAGTCCATCCACAGCTGGGATGGGTCATTCAGTCCTTTATATAGAAATTCAGTTTGTAGCAATGTCCCTAAAGAGGTGTGAAGCAGGATTGGAGACAAGGCATCAGCCTTTTATAGTCTCTTGCAGTGTGGTCTTTGCTTTCTTTGTCCCAATGACACTCTATCCAGCACTTGGCATAGAAAAACCTTAGAATTCTGTCCATAGGCAGGTCCCTGCATACCTTGCTGAGTCACAAGGCGTATCTGCCTTCTCTCAATGGGTCGATTGTATAGCTGATGGTCCTTAATGGGCCATCAGGCAGGATAGGCAGAACTGACACCAACTTGTCTGGCTGGAGTGTTCCCTGGAAGCAGAGCACAAATTTGAAATAGGGACAGCATAGAGCCGATATTCATGATGTCAACTACAAAAATGATACACATCTAGAGATAGCATCATTATAATCAACCAATCAAAACCTCTCCATAAACCCCTTACACAACAACCTTTCTACAATTTTGGTTGCAAATATAGAACCGTGGCTGCAACAGTGATCTATACAGTTACAGATTATGTCAATAACGTCACAGGAGGTGACACGGCATCAGTGAGACTGATACTGGAATACTGCCTCCAGTTTTGGTGTCCTCATTTGAAACAGATGTTGTGAAATTGGAGCTGAAGGAGCAAAGAGCCACCAAATGTTCTGAGGGCTGGAGAAAAATGCCTTCTAGTGAGTTATTGAAAGAGCTCAACCTTTTTAGCTTCTCAAAAGAAGATTGAAAGGTGATTTCATTGAAGTGTTGAAGTGCCTTAATGGAGAAAAAAGATTGGGTGTTAAAGGGCTCTTTAATCGAGCAGAGAAAGACATAACAAGACTCAATGATTGGAAGGTGAAAAGAGACAAATTCATGTTACAACTAAGCCCCAAATAGTCAACAGTGAGGATGATTCACCACAGGAACAAGCTACCAAGGAAAATGGTGGATTCAGCATCTCCTGATGTCATTCAATGAAGACTAGATGCCTTTCTGGAATGTGTTTGCCCCAAAAGTATCTATTGTGTCATACAGGAGGTCTGTGATATGCAGGGGGTCAGATCAGATGTTCTAATGGTATCTTCTGCCATAAAGTAGACTAATTTCTGAAAAACTGAGTGTAGCATTGGGAGCAGCGTCTGATGTTTTCCTGTCTAGCCGGCTTGTTGCCTAGAACGAACGCTCCTTGAGTGGGGTGATCCACAGGGAGTAGCTCAAACCTCCAAAGTGCCTGGCCAGGGGCAGGACATTGGCACAGCAAGGGAGGGGGGTGACAGGAGGTGGTGACCTCACAGAAAGATGCTGACATCAGCCAGGCAGGACAGGGGTGAGGGGCCAGGGAAACCTCAGAGACCCCTGTGGCTTTGCTTCAGCAAGTCTCCTTCTCCAGGTCTCTCTTTGAGGACTGAGAGAGTATTCGGGTTCAAGGATGTGAGCGCCAGAAGGAACCTCTTTCAAGTTTTCTCGTTCCCTTTTAGTGATTTTACTAGAAAAAGCCGTCCCTGTTTACATGGTAAGAAACCTGTTCAGTCTGATCCATCTGGTGACAGTTGAATTCTAGGCATGGAAAACACGAGCTTAAGGAGGCAGAATTTTATTGCTCACCTGGGATTTTGTCCCTTAGAATCACTGGGGACACTAGGGTTTGTCCTTTTTGTTTCACATTTTCCTCCATCCCTCCCTTCCTCCCTCCCTCCCTCCTTTCTCTTCGTCTCTTGCTTTTCTACTTTCTCCTGTTCCCCTCCCAACAGAAGGAGTGAGGGGTGTGTGTGTGTGTGTGTGTGTGTGTGGCGGGGCAGTGCTCTGCAGCTCTCACTGTGGAAGTTCAACCCAAAAATGTGGGGCTTAACTAGGGCTCGGGCAGTGATCCCCACCAGTGACCTGGGCCATCCTTTGGGCTCTCTGGTGAGAACCCTCAGCCTCCCGTCCTCCGTCTCTACCCTGATTGGCTGAGCAGGGGGTTATTGACAGGGAGGAGACTCAGGTCCTTGTTGTTCTCTTTTAAGACCAAGGAAATAAGTCAGAACCAGTTCTGTGTTTGATGAGTTTTGCTGATTCTCGGCATTAATTATCTCTGAGCAGTTCATGATTCTCTCTAACATTGCAGTTCTCCTCAAATACTTGCTGAATAATTACTGTGCACTGTTGTTGGTCTGGAGCTCATCTGAGAGCACTTGATTCAGGTCATTCAATGTCTGAAATTCAAGATCCAATGGTTAGTTTGAAAATCAGGGCTCTGGGGGCCTATTCCCAACTCTGCCTCTGACTGGCTGTGTGACCTAAGACAAGTCAATTCTCCTTTCTCAGCCTTAGCTTCTCCCTCTTTCAAGTAGGGATAATAATGATCCGCTCCTACCTACCTCACGGTGCATGGAGGCAGGGCTGGCTCTAGGTCTTTTGCAGCCCCAAGCAAAACAAATTTTGGCTGCCCCCACCCCAGCCCTGGCCCCCCACACACACTCCCCTGCTGCCCAAGCCCTGGGCTCCGCCCCCCACCTGCACCCCCTGGCTCTCCAACTCTGGGCCTCCTCCCAACCGCATCCCCCTGCCATCCCAGCCCTGGGCTCTCCCCTCCACACCCCGTGTTGCCCCAGCTCTGGGCTCTCCCCGCCCACCAGTGCTCCCCCACCCACACACCCCCTGCCGTCCCAGCCCAGCCTGACTGGCTGTGTGACCTGAGACAAGTCAATTCTCTTTTTCAGCCTGAGCTTCTTCATCTTTCAGGAAGGGATAATAATGATCTACTCCTATCTGCTTCACAGTGGGTGGAGGATGGGGATCCATTGGAGAGTGTCACTAGGAGTAGGGCATAATATGAGGTGTCCTATCACGTTTACTCAGAGGAGATTAGCACATAATAGAATAGCTGAAACAGTCTATTTTATTTGTTTTTTTTATTTTGAAATTGGTAAAAGCAGCAACGACTTAGCTCAGACTGAAGCATCTGATCTAATGTTCGAGCTTTAAGTGTCTCCTCTTTGCATGTGATGAGACAATTTAACACACTGTGACAAGCAGGAGATGCTTTTGTTTTGCAACAAAATACTGTTGCAAAGAACTTTCATCCCGCTTGTTATGATTTTGAGAAACAAACCGGTCTAGTCTGAATGAAATTTCCCCACCATCTCGATTCCTGGGCTCTATCCCTACCTCTAGAGGAGAGGGGGACGGTTTGTCCCTTAGAACAGGAGTCAGGACCAGTGGCTTCTCTTTCTGGCTCTGCCACCACCTTTCTGTGTATGCCCTTGGGTAGGTCACTTCCCTTCTCTGTATCTCAGGCTCCTCCCCATCTGTCCAATGGGAACAGGGACAGTTCTCAAACTCTGGACAGTTGTGAACCTGAGTGAGATAAGGGGCATTAAAGCCCTGTGTGAAGGAGAAAGGGGAGTTTCACAATGTTTAGCACCAAGGAATTCTAAAGTTTGCTAAAGTGTCTTGTTTGCAGAAACAAGAAATGGTCGGGGCCTAACTTTTTTAAAGCCCATTCAGGGATGTGAGTCCCTGTCTTTTAGGTACCTGGGGTTCTTGGCCAGCAGGAGAGAAGAGGTTCCTGCCTCCGTTTTTGGGGCCTAAACAAACCAGGTGTTGTGCCCCAGTTCTCGTCTGAAATCCCTGAAAAAGAACATCTTCCCATCCATGAACAAGACAGGACCTAACATGCTAGTTATATTTTAATAAGACAAAAGCCTCCTCAAACCCAGTGTCACAATCACTGGAATGATTTTGCCTTGATATTTTACCGGCCGCAGACACAAAGCGAGTCAAATTACAGTTTCTGTTCGGAGTCAGTGCACACACAAGAATTCGGAGGCTTTTCATTCCTTAGGTTCTGCTGCCATTTCATTTCTGTCCTCTTCCAAGATTTATCATTGTGCAAAGCAATGTTTGGCCTTGGGAGTGTCCCCTCTGGTCCTGCCTGCCGCCTATGGGCAATTTAAAAGGTCCCAGAGATCCCTGCCACCACCACCACCAGCACAAGGGGGCTAAGGCAGTTTTCTGCTCGCCCTCGCTCCGTGTGGCATGCCACCCCCAGAAGCAGCTGGCACGTCACTGCAGCCCCTGAGGTGTGGGGAGGTCTCCCCGAGTGCCAACTCTGCCTACTGTGGCAATGGGAGCTGTGGGGTGGAGTCTTCTGGCAGCGGTGCACAGAGACACTCCCAGCCCTCCTGCTTAGAGGCTGCTTCCAGAGAGGGGTGCGCATTGCTTTTGTGAAATGCCTGAGGTAAATGCTGCACCCCTCACCCTCTCCTGCACCCCTCACACCCTGCTCCAACTCAAACCCCATATCCGCACCCAAACTCCCTCCAAGACCCTGCCCACCACACCCACTCCTGCACTCCAACCCTCTGACTACGCCCAGACCCTGCACCCAAAGTCTTTCCCAGAGCGCAACCCCTCTCCCTCCCACACCCAAACTCCCTCCCAGAGCCTGACACAGACGTGGGGTGGGACAGGACTTGGTCCCATTCTGGGAACCACCAAAAATTATACAAACCTGCCACCTCTGTCCAGCCCAACCTTCTACTGATGCACCTCAGCCCACACCCGTGCAGGGTTTGAAGCTTTCATTGCTTAAATGCCAGGACACTGAGGGATTTCAGCTCCCCTTTGCCCAGAGGGAACCTTCACCTCACTCCCAACCAGGTTCTTGTCCACGGGATCACTGTAGGGGGGCTGGGTCCCTCTGGGTCTTTTTTCTCTCTAGGACAGGCCAGGGTGCAATAACTGGGGCATCTGAGCACCCAGGACCTTCTGTGGGGCTGCCATTTCCCTTCCCCTTCTGTGGTCCCATCTGTCACTGACTCCAGCCTTTTTTCTATCCATCGTCAGCACCATCCCAAGCCAGCTGCACCCGCCTCAAAAAGTCAGTGTCCCCTGGTGGGTGTAAATCACTGACCTCTCTCCTCTCTGAGCACTGACAGCCCCTCTGTTTCCTTGCCTCTCGGGCTGTGCAGATGGGACCTTTCCCTCCAGTGCTGGAGGATTCGCCCTTCTCATCTACCATTGTCCCAAGCAGCACCGCGGGTGAGAATCTTAAACATAGTGAGGTGACTTAGGAGCAGAAACTCCCCCAGGACCTTCCATGCAATTTTCCCTTGCCCCTCAGTGAGCAGGATTGAAGCTCAGGCATGGAGCCTGGTGGGCCACATCCCCTCTGGGCATGAGCAAAGCAGCAGGGTGTGAAAAAGAGCCTGGAGATGCTGGGGATTGAACCCAGGACCTCATACATGCAAAGCATGTGCTTTATCCCTGAGCTACACCTCCACCTTGGGTGGGTCCCTGCTCTGAGGGTCAAACCTGCTCATGGGGAACACTTTGCAGCAGGGCAAGATTCTACACAGCAGAGGAGGAGAGAGAGTGCATGCCCTGGACCCAGGGTGCAGCGATACAAGACTCAGCCCTCATACTGCATTGGCTGGGTGCAGGGGTGAAAGTAACTTACAGGACTTACCGGTACTGTGGGAGTCCTGAGGGGGCGTGGCATCATCCAGAAGAGGCGTGGCCTCTGAAGAGTTAAAGGCCCTGGGGCACCAGCTGTGGCTGGGAGACCCAGAGCCTTTAAATCAACCAGGGGCTCCTAGCTGAAGAGGTCGCTGGGAGCCCCCCGGGACTCATGGGGTAAATTAAAGGGCCTGGGCCTTCGGCCACCAGGAGAACCCCGAGCTTTGCGGGGCTGGGGCAGGGATTTAAAGGGCCCAGAGCTCCTGCCACTGAGGGGAGCAATGAGACCTTTAAATCCCAGCCCCAGCCCGGTCACCAGAGCCGCGGCCGGGATTCAAAGGACTCTGGGCTGCCTGCAGGGGCTGGGAGCTCTGAGCCCTTTAAATCTCAGCTGCAGCTGGGATTTAAAGGGCTCTGGGCTGCCTGCAGCCGCGGGGAGCTCTGAGCCCTTTCAATCCCGGCCCCAGCCCGGCCGCCAGAGCCCTGGCCATGGGCAGTCCAGAGCCCTTTCAATCCCCGCCGTGGACGCCGGTGCGGTCCAACACGGTGTACTGGCTCTTGCTAGTACGCCATAGCAGACTGGACCGGCTTACTTTCACCTCTGGGTGGGTGGGTGGTGCTGCAATCCCCTGCTAGAAAGTAATGGTGGTGGGGGACTCTGTGAGCAGCTCAACACCCAACCCTGGTGGCAGACGCAGTGTGGGGGACTCCAGGTGTTTCTAGGATCCACGATTTCCACCTGCATGTAAAATCCAGCTTTTCCCAGCACATTCACTGCAGTGCAATTGGGTCAGTGTTTCCATGGCTGCACAGCAAAGAATCGCTCCCAGTTTCCTCTCTATCTGCAGCAGGATTAGTCTGTGTCGGTGGTTAATGAGGTGGATCTTGTAGTTTGTTATTCATTCCCCACCTTGATAATTCAGACAGTCCCTTTCCTACTCAAATCCCCAGCACCTCAGTGACCCTGGTAGCAGGGGTTGGGTTTTCCCTGAGGGCCTGAGATTTTCAGGGGTCTTTTTCCCTTCAGCTGGAGTGAACTCAGCTTTTCCCCATCCCAGACATTCCATGAAATGACAACAGCAGCATAAAGAAAGAGGGGAGGGAACATCTCATGGCCAGGGCTGGATGTGCCCAGGGCCCACCTGCTTGGCCATTGTTTCCATGGAATTTGGCCCCCTGCTTTGCACAAGGGACAGAGAAAGATCTTGCTGTTCCTGTGTCTGTGCAAAGAAAATTGTGCTTCTGTATGAAAGGGAGGTGGGAAATGGCCCCATGATGGGACAATATCCTCAGGATTTAGACCTAAGGACTCAGGTTGAGAACTGATTTAACTCCACTCATCTGGGATTTAACAAATTCCCTTCCACGGAGACACTGGGAACTTGTGACCTTGATCCAGACTCTGCAGCTTCAGGCTGCTTTAACTCCTGGTAAAAACCTGAACTTGATTCCAAGAAGGGAGAGAGGAGAAGCCTGAAGTTGCCTTTCGTCCAAGGCTGGGATCTCCTGGATGGGTAAAAACGTCCTTCCCTGCTACCAGGGGACAGCAGCTACTGGAGACATAGCAGAGCTCTGAGGAAGGGGGATTGTTGAATGCACTTTATGCGCACAGGGCCCCACTAACTCTAAATCCCCCACTCTAGCAGGAACTTAGAAAGTCAGACCTCGGTCAATGGCAGGACTGGGCTTTGAAAAAGAGATTCGTTTTTCCTCCCCGTCATGAGAAAGAAAGTAAGAGCTGGCAGCTCTGGTGCAGAAAACCACTTTTTCCTCTAGCTGCGGAGCTTCCAACCAGGCGCAGACGACTGGTGTCTCCTGAAGGGGGGGGGGCACAATGTCAAGGTTCAGCCCCATCCCCTTGCAATCAACAGCCCCCCCAGCTGTGAACAGTGCAGGGAGAGGAAGCAGCAAAGACAGCCTCTCTCCACTCACCCCTGCAGCAGCTGCTGTACAGGGAAGGGGCCTGGTAGCACCACATGATGTAGCAGGCGATAGCTAGCCCAGGTGCGGCACATGACCCCACACACGCCCTCTGCTAGTGTTGCCTCTGAAATTAGGAACACTGGTGAGTTCAGGGCACAGCTGCACACCCAGAAGAAAGCCCAGCATGACACGCCCAGGGTGAAGGGGGTGCTAACGCCTGGCATCAAACCAGAAACCTTTAGATCTTCAATCCAATGCACTCCCAGCTGAGCTACTTTGGCAAGGACCAGGCCCACCACGAAGGCTTAATACATGAGCTGCAGCACATGCTGGAAAGATTTAAATCTGGATGTCACAAAGCAGGAGCCAAGCAGTGGACTTGGCCCGGAGGGGCAGGCTGGGGTTTCCTATATCCCATTCACTCAAGCCAGCACCTGCCCCCTCACAAGCTGTCACTGGCACCCCCAGGTCGGCAAGAAAGGAGCAGCGGTTCTCACAGGAACAACCTCACCCACAGCTCGCAGGCTCCTCCCAAGCCTAAAAGGGAAAACCATCTTTCCAGAAAGCAACTGACTAGGACTCATCATTCTCAATAGAACATCTCTCCAGTCAGCAATGGCAAATGCAAGATGGACATCGCTTGCTATTTTAGCACTTGGAAATGTCATCAACTAGTCTCTGGATCTCTCGAATGCTGCGCTTCAGCTCATGGGGGAAAGGAGAGAGAAGCGACCTTTCAGCTAAAGCCCTGGGGTTAACATCCTAACGCTGTCTCCTACTGTAACACTACTTAATACTGGCCAGCCCTGTGCTGGTGACAGTTCCATTGCTAGGTGTTAGTACATTTCAGTTACTGTCAAAATTAAAAAGTTTCTATATGCTTAGAGGAAATGAATTTGTTTTATTTGCTTATATGTGGCATGAATAAATACAGGTTTACAGAACCTAGCCTGCAAATTTAGCATCTTATATGACAGAGAAAGTCATGCATCGAAATCATAAAGTGAGCTACAAATGCAATGAAAAATAAGATATTCAAAATTTAACATGGGGGGGGCACCAAAGACATGTCTTGCGTGAGGTGCCCTTTGGTCTAGGGGAGGCCCTGTCAGGGAGAACAGGAGTTAGTGTCACATGCCTATTTTCAGGCTGTAATCTGTGGGCACCCTGCTCTGTGGGAGGGATCGTGGTAGCCCAGACTCAGGGCTGGAACAGACTCCTGATTGAGGGGGTGGCTGCATGGCTTACAGCGCTCTGATGTCTCAGACAATGTGTCTCTCCCAAAGCCTCAGATCTGTGTCCCCAGAAGGCTCCTGTGCTGCCGCCGCTCCTTTCACCTTCTACAGCAAGGAGCAGCAGCAAGGGTCAGGGATGAGCCATAGGCACTAGGTGGGGGGCAGAGGCTTCAGGAGCCCAGAGTGTTTGCCTGTCTGGGCATTTTGGCTGAGACCTCAGGGACACATTGTGCGCCAGAATTCCAGGCATCTGTATGAAAGGAGCATAAAGACGTAAGAGCAGCCAGACTGGGTCAGACTGGGTTCATCTCGCCCAGTGTCCTGTCTTCCCATAGTGGCCAAAGCCAGGTGCCCCAGAGGGAATGAACAGAACAGATAATTATCAAGTGATCTATCCCCTGTCACCCACTCCTAGCAAACAGAGATTAGGGACATCTTTCCTGCCCATCCTGGCTCAGAGCATATCCTCCATGAATCGATTTAGCTCTTTTTTTGAGCCCTGTTAGAGTTTTGGCCTTCACAAGATCCTCTGGCAAGGAGTTCCACACGTTGACTGTGCATTGTGTGAAAAAATACTTCTGTTTGTTTGTTTTAAATGTGCTGCCTATTAATTTCACTTGGTGACCCCTAGTTCTTGTGTTATGAGAAGGAATAAGTAACACTTCCTTATTTACTTTCTCCACACCAGTCATGATTTTATAGACCTCTATCATATTTCCCCTTGGTCATCTTTTCTCCAAGCTGAAAAGTCCCAGGCTTATTATTCTCTCTTCATATGGCAGACACTCCATACCCCTTTTCTGAACCTTTTCCAATTCCAATACATCTTTTCTGAGATGGGGTGACCGTATCTGCATGCAGCATTCAAGATGTGGGCGTACCATGGATGTATACAGCGGCAATAAGATTTTCTCTCTTATATTCTCTCTCTTTCCTAATGATTCCCAACATTCTGTTCGCTTTTTACCGACCACTGCACACTGAATGGATGTTTGCAGAGAACTATCCACAGTGACTCCAAGATCTCTCACTTGAGTGGCAACAGCTATTTGACATCCCATCGTTTTATATGTAGAGTTGAGATTGTGTTTGCCAATGTGCATCACTTTGCATTTATCAGCATTGAATTTCATCTGCCATTTTGTTGCCCTTTCACCTAGTTTTGTGAAATCTCTTTTTAGCTCCTCACAGGCTGCTTTGGACTTAACTGTCCTCTGTAGTTTTGGATCATCTGCAAATTTTGTCACCTCTCTGTTTAGCAGATCGTTTATCAATATGTTGACTAGTCCTGGCCCCAGTATAGACACCACTAGGTACCAATTTGCATCCTGAAAACTGACCATTTATTCCTACCCTTTGTTTCCCAGCTTTTAACCAGTTATTGAGCCATGTGAGGAGCTTCCAGAGGTGAAAGTAAGCCAGCATGTTCTGGTATGGGGTACTGGCAAGAGCGGGTACGCTGTGCCAGCCCGGCCTGGCTTTCCCAGTCTGGTGATTTAAAGGGCCCAGGGCTCCCTGCAGTGGCCGGAGCCCCAGGCCCTTTAAATCGCCTCCTGAGCCCCCCTGTCGGAGCCCTGGGACCTTTAAATCACCTCCCAAGCCCTTCTGCTGGAGCCCCCGGGAACAAATCACTGCCATGGATGCTGCTCTCTCCTGCACTACGAACACAGAGCAGGGGCGGTGGGAGCTTCCTTACAGTGGGGCGGGGACACTGTTGTCTGAACTGTGGCGCTCTCATGACACCCCTTCCCCAAGGAACCACACTCACACCACCCCTCCCCCTGAGGCCACATCCACAGAACACCTCTTCCTCCCAAGACTCCACCCTTTCCCCCCCCCCATAACTTGTCCTAACAGCCGGTAAAGAGTGGTGGGGCCATGACCCCCTAACCCCCTGTTCCAGCACACCTGACAAGAGCTAAGCAGGCCACAGCGTGCATGTGTGACAGAGGCTGCTGTGCTGTGCTGAGCTGAGCCAGTGAGGGCTGTGCCCCTCCCCCTTCCTCAGGACTGGTTGCTTGCAGCAGCTGTCTGAACTTAGAGACAGTGTGGGCACACGAGTGACCAACACACTCACTCTTCCCCAACACACACACTCCCTTCTCCCCACACACACAAACACACACTCACTCACTCTTCCCCCCGCACCCAAACACATTGCAGTTGAAAAGCAGCTGGCAATCTAGTAGGATTCCCATGGAACAATGGGATAGAGAAACCTGCATCATGTGATGCTGTACCAGCCTGTGAGGCATTGCAAACCCTTCCCAAAGCACCTGCAGCCAGTTGCACAGCTACCCACAGTGCATTGCTCTCTGTGGCCATCCAAGATTCTAGCCTGGATGTGCTCTGGTAAGACAAGAGGCATAGTGTGGACATGCAACAGCTGTTTAATTCAAACACTTTAAAGCCACATTATCCAATAGTGTAGATATAGCTTGAGAGCAAGACAAGACCCAACTCTCTTGAAACTAAAGGACCACAACTTCCTCTGTAGTTGACAAGATTTGAACCTGCGGGGGGAAACCCCAATAGATTTCTAGCCCATCACCTTAACCACTCAGCCACAACTACTTGCTCAAGATGGGTCTCTCACTACACTCCAGTTCTGTTCTCATTGAGTGATCAATTCCAGATGTTCCCTCAGACCAGCTTCCACAACACACACACTGCTGTGCCATTGTGTAAGTGTGTCCCTGGCTGAACTGCAAGAATTCCTGCTCATTTCCCTTCTGGTTAGAGCATGAGGAGAGTGTGTTTGTGGTCAATGACGTTCCTGTAGATTGTTGTCCATTTCCTGCCTTGATCATTCAGACAGTTCCTTTACCATCATATCCCCAGCACATCAGGGATTGCAATAGCAGGGGGCAGGTTTTCTCTGGGGCACTGAGATTTGCCAAGGGGTTGGTGGCTCCTTTCTTTCCTTACCCTGGAGTAAACTCGGCTTTTTATTCCATCCTTGATGTTTCAAGGAATAACAAGAGATGACTGAGGAAAGAGGTGGACAGGGCGAGTCTCAGGGGAGGGGCAGAGAGGTGGGGAAAGCAGGAAGACCTTGGGGTAGCGGGTGGAGAGGCACAAGGAGGCTTTCGGGGAGGAGAGGAGCAAGCAAAAGGTGGACCAGCAGGCATCAGCCAAAGAGGAAGAGCAGGGGTGGGAAATGGCCAAATGGGAGTGAGGGCAGAGCACAGGTGGGGCCTCAGAGGGAGGAGAATGAGTCAAAGAGGTGGAGTGGGCAGGTCCACCCAGAGGATTCAGAAAGCCTGAGGCAAAACAATTTTGAGGGCCCCTTCCATAAAAAAAAGTTGCAATACTATGTTCTCATGGGATCCCTGCAGGGCCTGGAGTAAATTGCCCCACTTGCCCCCCCCCGGGTGACCGTGCCCTCAGCCTCTCCTTGTAAGTCCCCTGCCCCCTAATCATTTTTGTGATTCTCTCCAATTTGTTTCTGTAGTGGGAGGGCAAAAACTGGACACAATGCTCCAGATGTGGCCTCACCAGTGCCAAATAGAGGGGAATAATCACTTCCCTCGATCTGCTGGCAATACTCCTACTCATCCAGCCCAATACAACCAGTTACCCATATTGAATGCAGACCCACCAATATTTGGTCAGTTGGTTACTGTCATTCAGGAGGTTCTTTCCTACCTAGTCATAAAGAATGAAGAGGCTCTAAGCAGAGAGGAGAGAGCTGTTCCGTCCGTGCAGTTAATCCTTCTCCCAGAGAGGTGGTAGCTATGTCATTGGGGGAAGTTATGTGGTGGGTGTGCAAGCTGCGGTGTCTACATGTATCTATAAGTTTAATCAAACCCAATTTTTAAAAGCACTGTGGTCTGGGAAGAGAACAGGAGATCTCTGAGGCAGGGCCTGTCCTTCAAAATCTTTAAGATCACTGACTTACCCCCACAGCAATCGTGGGGGTATAGCTCAGTGGCAGAGTGTTTGACTGCAGATCAAGTAGTCCTTGGCTCTAATCCCATTGCCCGCTTATAAACCTCTTCTTTCAACAAAAATAATTACATTTCCATTATGTTGAGGAGTTCCACTGAATAGGGATCCCTGAAATGAATGGAAACACTCAATATTTTCCTGTGCAAATGCATAAAAACCTAGCAAACATGTGACTCCACTGAAATCAGTTCCAATCCTCTAAAAGATTAAAGAATCCTTACTGAGGTTGCAGGAAAAAACCATCCAGATGTGTAGAAAGAATAGTAAATATGGCAGGCGACCAGCTTGGCTTAACAGTGAAATCCTTGCTGATCTTAAACGCAAAAAAGAAGCTTCCAAGAAGTGGAAGATTGGAGAAATGGCCAGGGAGGAGTATAAAAATATTGCTCAGGCATCCAGGAGTGAAATCAGGAAGGCCAAATCACACATGGAGTTGCAGCTAGCAAGAGATGTTAAGAGTAACAAGAAGGGTTTCTTCAGGTATGTTAGTAACATGAAGAAAGTCAAGGGAAGTGTGGGCCCCTTACTGAATGAGGGAGGTAACTTAGTGGACAGAGGATGTGGAAAAAGCTAATGTACTCAATGATTTTTTTGCCTCTGTCTTCACAAACAAGGTCAGCTCCCAGACTGCTGCACTGGGCAGCACAGTATGGGGAGGAGGTGACCAGCCCTCTGTGGAGAAAGAAGTGGTTCGGGACTATTTAGAAAAACTGGAGACGAGCACATGTCCATGGGGCCGAATGCGCTGCATCCGAGGGTGCTAAAGGAGTTGGCGGATGTGATTGCAGACCCATTGGCCATTATCTTTGAAAACTCATGGCAATCGGGGGAGGTCCCGGATGACTGGAAAAAGGCTACTGTAGTGCCTATCTTTAAAAAAGGGAAGAAAGAGGATCCAGAGAACTACAGGCCAGTCAGCCTCACCTCAGTCCCTGGAAAAATCATGGAGCAGGTCCTCAAGGAATCAATTCTGAAGCACTTAGAGGAGAGGAAACTGATCAGGAACAGTCAGCATGGATTCACCAAGGGCAAGTCATGCCTGACTAACCTAATTGCCTTCCATGAGGAGATAACTGACTCTGTGGATGAGGGGAAAGCAGTGGATGTGTTATTCCTTGACTTTAGCAAAGCTTTTGATATGGTCTCCCACAGTATTCTTGCCAGCAAGTTAAAGAAGTATGGGCTGGATGAATGGACTGTAAAATGGATAGAAAGCTGGCTAGATCGTCAGGCTCAATGGGCAGTGATCAATGGCTCCATGTCTAATTGGCAGCCAGTTTCAAGCGCAGTGCCCCAAGGGTCGGTCCTGGGGCTGGTTTTGTTCAATATCTTCATTGATGATCTGGAGGATGGTGTGGATTGCACCCTCAGCAAGTTTGCAGATGACACTAAACTGGGAGGAGTGTTATATATGCTGGAGTGTAGGGATAGGATACAGAGGGACCTAGACAAATTAGAGGACTAGGGCAAAAGAAATCTGATGAGGTTCAACAAGGACGAGTGCAGAATCCTGCACTTAGGACGGAAGAATCCCTTCACTGTTACAGATTAGGGACCGGATGGCCAGGCAGCAGTTCTGCAGAAAAGGACCTAAGGGTTACAGTGGATTAGAAGCTGGATATAAGTCAGCAGGGTGCCCTTGTTGCCAAGAAGGCTAATGGCATTTTGGGCTGAATAAGTAGGGGCATTGCGAGCAGATCGAGGGATGTGATCATTCCCCTCTATTTGACATTGGTGAGGCTTCATCTGGAGTACTGTGTCCAGTTTTGGGCCCCACACTACAAGAAGGATGTGGAAACATTGGAAAGAGTCCAGCAGAGGGCAAAAAAAATGATTAGGGGTCTGGAGCACATGACTTATGAGGAAAGACTGAGGGAACTGGGCTTGTTTAGTCTGCAGAAGAGAAGACTGAGGGGGGATTTGATAGCTGCTTTCAAGTACCTGAAAGGGAATTCCAAAGAGGATGGATCTAGACTGTTCTCTGTGGTACTTGATGACAGAACAAGCAGTAATGGTCTCAAGTTGCAACGGGGGAGGTTTAGGTTGGATATTAGGGAAAAGCTTTTTCACTAGGAGGGTGGTGAAGCACTGGAATGGGTTACCTAGGGAGGTGGCGGAATCTCCTTCCTTAGAAGTTTTTAAGGTCAGCCTTGACAAAGCCCTGGCTGGGATGATTTAGTTGGGGATTGCTCCTGCTTTGAGCAGTGGATTGGACTAGATACCTCCTGAGGTCCCTTCCAACCCTGATATTCTATGATTATATGACTAGATGCTCTAATGGTCTCTTCTGGCCATAAAGTCGATGCATTTCTGAAAAACCGAGTGTAACATTGGGAACAGCGTCTGATGTTTTCCTGTCTATCCGGCTTGCTGCCTAGAACGAACGGTCCTTGAGTGGGGTGATTCACAGGGAGTAGCTCAAACCTCCAAAGTGTCTGGCCAGGGAAGGACATTAACACAGCAAGGGAGGGGTGTGACAGTGACATCAAAAAGGCCTTTTGCAGGGCCTCAGACTATTGGTCAAAGGTGATGGGGCGCTGGTGACCTCACAGAGAGACGCTGACATCAGCCAGGCAGGACAGGGGCAAGGGGCCAGTGAAACCTCAGAGACCCCTGTGGCTTTGCTTCAGCAAGTCTCCTTCTCCAAGTCTGTCTTTGAGGACTGAGAGAGTATTCGGGTTCACAGATGTGAGCACCAGGAGGAACCTCTTTCGAGTTTTTTCCTTCTCTTGTAGTGATTTTACTAGAAAACAGCCGTCCCTGTTTAGAAGGTAAGAGCCTCCTGGAGGTTTGAAACCTGTTCAGTCTGATCCATCTGGTGACAGCTGAATTCTAGGCATGGAAAACAGGAGCTTAAGGAGGCAGAATTTTATTCCACACCTGGGATTTTGTCCCTTAGAATCACTGCAGACATTAGGGTTTGTCCTTTTTGTTTCACCGTTTCCTCCATCCATCCCTCTCTCCTTTTTCTTTGTCTCTTGCTTTTCTCCTTTCTCCTGTTCCCCTCCCAACACTAGGAGACGTCTGTGTGTGTGTTTTTCAGGGGAGTGCTCTGCAGCTCTCACTGTGGAGAGTCCAGCCAAATATGTCGGGCTGAAATAGTGCTCAGGCAGTGATCCCCACCAGTGACCTGGGCCATCTTTTGGGCTCTCTGGTGAGAACCCTCAGCCTTCCGTTCTCAGTCTCTACCCTGGTTGCCTGAGCAGGGGGTTATTGACAGGGAGGAGACTCAGGTCCTTGTTGGTCTCTTTTAAGACCAAGGAAATAAGTCAGAACCAGTTCTATGTTTGATGAATTTTGCTGCTTCTCTGCATTAATTGTCTCTGAGCAGTTCATGATTCTCTCTAACATTGCAGTTCTCCTCAAATACTTGCTGAATAATTACTGTGCACTGTTGTTGGTCTGGAGCTCCTCTGAGAGCAATTTATTCCGGTCATTGAATGTCTGAAATTCAAGATCCGAAGGTAAATTTGAAAATCAGGGCTCTGGGTTCCTATTCCCAACTCTGCCTCTGACTGGCTGTGTGACCTAAGACAAGTCAATTCTCCTTTCTCAGCCTTAGCTTCTCCCTCTTTCAAGTAGGGATAATAATGATCTGCTCCTACCTACCTCAACACACTCACCCTTCCCCAACACACATACTGTCTCTCTCCACACACAAGCAGTCTCCACACTGCAGTTGAAAAGCAGCTGGCAATCTAGTAGGAGGCCCCTGGAACAATGGGATAGAGAAACCTCCATCACTGAAAGTGCAGCCATAAAGACAGCACATAGCAGCCTTCCCTAGCAGGGGTGGGGGGTCGAGAAGCGAGATCATCCGAGCTCCCTGCATCCAGGTCACTTTCCTCAGCTGGGCTGCATAGCGGGAGGGCAGAGAGCAGCAGCTTCTGATGCTCCCCTCACAGCACAGCCCAGGTGGGGAAAGTGACCAGGACACATGGAGCACATAGTGCTGCTCCTCGCTCTCCCCAACCATCTGAGGAAGGCAAAAGTAAATCTTGTCTTCATGGGCTGCTCGCCGTGACGTCCTTTTTCTGTGCCACAGCTGAAAAAAACATCCCACACAGAAAAGCAGGAGGCCAAAAAGAAACCTAGCAGCTGCTGAAATAGTTCAGTTGGGAGCGTACTAGACTAACAGGCTCTTCTATCCCCCTTTGTGCAGGGGTGGGGATGTTTTCTGAAAGTGCAGCAGTGCCTTTAACTGCCACGAGTCCCTCATTTCAGGCTATGCAGCAGGAAAAGACAGCTTGGGCTTCTGCACCGAGTTGGCCCACCTGACCTTTCATTCTTCTCTTGCTCTTTCTCAGCAAGAGGAAGAAAAAGCAGCTCTCCCTCAAGCTGGAGTCACAAGGGCGACGTAAGGATGACTTCCTGAGTGCCGGCTCAAGTCCTCTGCTCTGCCAGCTGACCCATCAAAGGGCTGGCACCACTTTCTCTAGGTTTCCCCATCGGTGTGTGCCAGGCTAGTAACACTTTAGCTCTATCCCTTCACTTTTCCATTATACTAACAAACCCATCTGGATGGGCAGAAGCAACATACAATTTCTTTGTTCACACATATTAATAAGGATGTAAGAGACACATCCTGGCTTGGCCTGCCAGTTCTTCCTTGCAAGTCTTGAGGGAAATGGGGAACATCTGTACTTTGGAATTTGCAGGTGTTGTCCTGGGCCATCAAATAAAACAGTTGCAAATACTTTTTTCAGGCAGGCACCATGGCTTAGCTGGCTAAAGCAGCTGTTTAATAAACAGGAGATCCTGGGTTCAATTCTCAGTGGTGCCTTGTTGTATGGCTTTTGTCTCCTCACTCACATTTTCCTGTGTCTTTCTGGGAAGCAGAGACCACCTCCCTTGGCAACACAAGTAATTGCTTACTAAAGAAAAGGCTTCTTTGGCGAGAAGCACTGGAAAGAATCAAATCACAAGCCTGGAGTTGATGAAAAGGCTGCTGTGACTGGTATTAGCATGGTGGTTGCTTTGACTGCAATTGCTGCAACATGAGATTCTGTGTCCCATG
The DNA here is from genome assembly GCF_025201925.1 of Gopherus flavomarginatus. Classification (NCBI taxonomy): domain Eukaryota; kingdom Metazoa; phylum Chordata; order Testudines; family Testudinidae; genus Gopherus; species Gopherus flavomarginatus. The sequence continues at coordinate 6,064,207 of NC_066639.1, forward strand.
TCCTTGTGATTTGCTGGGGATGTCCACACACAGATGTCATGTCACCTTCCTTTTGATTGTCACTGATGAAAAATGGAGCAGCTGGGAGAAAAGTCCCAGACAGCAGCACCATGGCTAAGCTGGCCAAGGCACCTGCCAGGTAAAGTGGAGGTTAGAGATGCAGCTCTCAGTGGTGCTTTGCCAAATGTGTCCGCTCTTCCCACCTTTTGGTCAATCCTTTGAGGAAACAGAGAAGACTGCCTCTGCCTTGCAATGCAAATACTTGCAAAAGAAACTGGTTGTTTTTTCTGACAAGTGTCAGAAGGAGGCACCTAAGAAAGTCATAGTTGCTGGGATTCCCATCTGTGAACACAGCACAGACGGGAATTCCAGCATCTATCCACATGCCTCCAGCTGTGTGCACTGGGCCAGCTGTAGCTGTGACTGGCTGATGGAGGGATGGGTTGGAGCAGCTGGGCAGAGCTGTGCCTGTGCTACACAGAGAGGTGCATGTGAAACTTGGGGGGCCAATTCTGCCTCATTTCCATGTTGAGTGTTGTAGGCTTTGTCAGTAAAGGTGCCCAAGGGTGTGTTCTTGCCTTGGGGGTTGTCAGCACTCTGGGGGCAGATGTTTGCGTGAACTGTGGGGCTCAGTGAGGAGTAAGGGAAGGCAGTGACTCACAGGGAAAACTCAGGTTGAGGGCAAGGGTGTGGTAACACTGTGCAAGTCTCAGATGGTCTGTGTGCAGGAGGCTCAGTACTGGAGAGCAGCCCAGGGGTAGGAAGCTTTTGTTTGCTATGATGGAGTTGAACCCGAATATTATCTTAGCAAAGAGAAGATGTTAGACATTCTGCTGTACTGCTCTGCAAATCAACAGTACTGGCCTCTGAGCGCTATCCCACAGTGCACCATTGTGACCACTCTGGACAGCAATCTGAACTCGGATGCACTGGCCAGGTAGACAGGAAAAGCTCTGCGAACTTTTGAATTTCATTTCCTGTTTGCCCAGCGTGGAGCTCTGATCAGCACAGGTGGTGATGCTGTCCCAAATCCAAAAAGAGCTCCACTATAGACCGTACAGGAGATACTGGATCTGATCACTCTACGGGGAGACAAATCTGTTCTATCACAGCTCCGTTAGAGAAGACGAAATGTCAAAGCATTTGAAAAAATCTCCAGGCTATGATACAGAGTCCACAGCACAGTGCTGCGTGACAAGCGTAACGGAAAGCCAAAGAATCAAATGGATGCTCATGGAGGGAGGGAGAGCGTACTGAGGACTCCAGCTATCCCACAATCCCCGCAGTCTCTAAAAAGCATTTGCATTCTTGGCTGAGCTCCCAGTGCCTGAAGAGTCAAAAACATTTTCCCGGGTATTTCAGGGTATATGTCATCAATTTACACCCTTCCGCCCCCCGAAAGAAAAGGGAAAAAAAAGTTTCTCGCCTTTTTTCAATGTCACCCTATGTCTACCGCATGCTGCTGGTAGACGAGGTGCTGTAGCACTGAACACCAGCATCCTCTTCCTGGTGGCAGATGGTACAATATGACTGCTATCCATTGTCACCATCAGCCTGTGAGTGCTCCTGGCTGGCCTCGGTGAGGTCGCCTGGGGCATGTGGGTAAAAATGAGAATGACCCTTGGTCATTCCTGGCAGATAGTACAGAACAGCTGGTAACTATCTCCATCATAGCAACTAGAGGCTGAGCTCCATCAGCCCCTCCCTGCCCTTTCAAGTCTAATGAAAAGATTCTGTACTGCCTGGACTATCATAGCAGCAGGAGGCTGGGCTCCTCTCCCCCCCACCGTTTAATGTCCTGCCTGGACTATCATAGCAGCTGGAGGCTTCCTCCCCCTCATTTTATCTCACTAAGAAGTCGGGTTTCTCACTCCTGCATTCTTTATTACTCCATTACACAAATGGGGGGGACATTGCCACTGTAGCCCAGAAGGGTTGGGGGAGGAGGAAAGCAACAGGTGGGGTTCTTGCAGGGGCACCCCCTAGAATGGCATGCAGCTCATCATTTCTGCCGGATCTCTGGGGCTCTGACACGGAGCGGCTGTGATCTCTGGTTCTCTAGTACACTTGCCTCATATTCTAGGCAGGACTGTGACTGCCCTGCTCCAAGCAATTTGTCCTGAATTGATACTCTCAGCAGTGTCCTGCCAGAGGCCAATTGTTACAGGGGTCGTCTGGGATTATAGCTGGGAACTCTCTGAAGCTCAGGATGCGCTTCCTCAGCTAGGGGACGTATGTAACTCACACACCTCCAGGGTGCGGTGCTGTGTGCCAGCTAGTGGCACCAAGATCACTTAGAGGGAGAGAGAAAACGAGTCTTTTCTACAGTCTTAGCTAGCAGCCAGGTGGCTTTTAGTTCATGCTGTAGAGGCCCATGCACTAAGCTCCTGAGTTCCCACTTCGACCTCACCCACTGACAAGTTACCAACCCAGATCTGTCAGCGTAACTGAGACAGCTGCCGCCCCAAGAAGGAGAAAGCTGCCATGACATGCCCAGCTGAGAAGAAGTGCCAAGCAGTGAGCTGACACTCGTCAGAGCTTCCTGTGATAAACTTCAAACTTTGGACAATAGCAGGGTGGTAGGAAGTGTTGCCCTCAGAGTGGCCTGGGTCAGAGCCCATGGGAAGCCCTGGGCTCCCCTGCCATCTGCTGCACCCTCCTGTCCTGCGGGACCAAAACCCTGACCACTAGGCGACATCCCCACGAGCAAAGGCCATCACCAGGCATCTGTCTTCGAAAGTTTGCAGAGGATGTGGAGCAAAAAGGGCAGAGAGGATGAGGATGGCTCTTGGGAAGAGGGAGGGAGCCTTATGAGAATGTCTTGTTTACCTCCATCAACCCAATGATCAGATCATTGATGCCTAGAATCTTCCCTGACGTGTTGTAATTGATTGGATCTAGATTTTAAAATGGGTACCACATTTGCAGATGGAGAAATGTCAGCGAGTTGAGTGGAAGGCCATTGCAAGCTCAGCTAATTATGCAACGTGGCTTATGCCCCATCTAACAAGCTCCTTAAACAACAGTTTCCAATTTTCATTTACATTGTTCTGTTAAGTGTTTTTCTCCAAAACACTTTCACTAATCATTTTGATCGCCTTTGGAAAGTTAGCCCTTTCAGTGCACCAAATATAAATATTGCTGGTGGGGACTGCCCTCTATTGGTCATAAGAACAGCCATACTGGATCAGACCAATGGTCCAGCCACCCTAGAATCCTATCCTCTCACAGTGGCCAATGCCAGGTGCCCGCGAGGGAATCGACAGAAGAGGGAATCATCAAGCAATCCATCCCGTCACCCATTCCCAGCTTCCGGCAAACAGAGGTTAGGGACACTTCAAGAACATGGTTTTATATCCTTGCCCATCCTGGCTAATAGCCAATGATGGACCTCTCCTCCATCAACTTATCTAGTTCTTTGGTGTTATAGTCTTGGCCCTCACAACATCCTCTGGCAAAGTTTCCCTAGGTTGACTGTGTGTTGGGTGAAGAAATACTTTCTTTGGTTTGTTTTAAACCAGCTGTCTATTCATTTCATCGGGTGACCGCTAGTTCTTGTGTTATGAGGAGTAAATAACACTTCCTTACAGATCCAGACTAACACGGCTACCCCCTGATACTTCCTTATTTACCTTCTCCAAACTTGTCATCATTTTATAGATCTCTATCCTCGTCCCCCCTTAGTCATCTCTTTTCCAAGCTGAAAACTCCCCTCAGTCTTATTAATCTCACCTCACACGGAAACTGTTCAAGACTCCTAATTATTTTGGTTGCTCTTTTCTGTACCTTTCCCAATTCCGATATATCTCTTTGAGATGGGGGACCAGCTCCAATATTCAAGATGTGGGCATACCATAGATTCATAGACAGGCAATATTATATTTCTGTCTTGCTAGCCATCCCTTTCCTAATGACTTCCCAACATTTTGCTCGCTTTTTTGACTGCCGATGCACATTGAGTAGATGTTTTCAGAGAAGTATCCACAGTGACTCCAAGATCTCTTTCTTAAGTTGTAAGAGCAAAATTTTGACCCCATCAGTTTAGATGTAGAGTTGAGATCATGTTTTCCCATGTGCATTACTTTGCATTTATCCACATTGCATTTCATCTGCCTTTTTGCTGCCCAGTCACACAGTTTGGTGAAATCCCTTTGTCACACTTTGCACTCTCTTTTGGACGTAACAAACTTGAGTTGGTTTGTATCATCTGCAAATGTTTCCATCTCACTGTTTTTACCCCTTTTTCCAGATCACTTAGGAGTATGTTGAACAGTGCTGGACCCACTAGAGACCCCAGGGGGACACCACTATTTACCTCTCCATTCTATAAATCAGAGCCTTTATTTCTTGCCTTGAACCATACCTATCCCAGAGAGGACCTTCCATCTTATCCCATTTTGCTTCAGAGCCTTTGAGGAGAGACCTTGTCAAAGGTTTTCTGAAAATCTAAGTATATTATATCCACGGGATCACCTTTATCCACATGCTTGTTGACTCTCTCAAAGAATTATAGTAGATTTCCGAGGCATGATTTTCCTTTACAAAAACCATGTTCATTCTTCCCCAATGTAAGCAGGGGCAGACTCACCTGGTGGCACCTCCTGCTGATCATCTTGGGAATTAGCTCTCCAGATGTCAGAGCGCCCACCGCAGGCCGGTGATCTGCCTTACTGCAGCTGGCTCCGTCACTCCCAGGACTCCGGTGCCCCTTTTAACCTGACAGTAGCCCCTGGCAGTACCCCTAAAGTTATGGCTCTCCCCATCCCAGGGGAACCTCCACCCACTATCCCCACTTCACCTCAGTCTTAGCTATTACCCAGTCTCCATCTAGCCCTCATTCACTGGGGCAGACTGCAGTATGAGCCACTCATCACAGGCAAAGGGGGTTTTGGCCCTCAGCTGTTTACTTTAGAGTAATGTGGCCCTTGCCACTTTACGAGTTGTGCAGGCCTGGATTAGGGTATTGCGCCACCCTGTGAGCATTTCACGTCCCTCCTCAGTTTCACATACCGACACAATTTCCTTTGCTGTTCATTACCTTTCTGTGTCTCTAGTTTGACCCAGGGCATTCAATTCCATTGAAACCTTCTCTCCTGCAATGGCAATGGTCAGACAGAGGGGACGTGGCCACCTTCAGCAGCTCTGAGAATGAGATAGTTACTCTCCTCTTTCTTCAAGCTGCTGTTGTTATTCCATAAACATGTACCATGGAATAAAAAACTGAGTTTACTCCAGAGTGAGGAAAGAAAGGAGCCACCAACTCCCCGAAATATCTCTGTGCCCCAGAGAGAACCTGCCCCTGCTATTGGAATCACTGATGTGCTTCAGCTACAATGGGGAAAGTATCTGCTCTCATGGGGGTACAGGTCAGTGGTAGAGTGTTTGACTGAAGATCAAGTGGTCCTTGCTTCAAATCCAAGTGCCCTCTAATAAGCCTCTTATTTTTTTATTTTTATTTTTGAAAAAAGGGAAAACATTTTCATTTCCATTCTCCATTATGTTCAGGAGCTCCACTATATGGGGATGCTTGAAATGAATGTAAACACTCAACATTTCACTGTTCAAATGTATAAAAACCTAGCAAACCTGACCATCAGCTGAAATCCGTTCCAATCCTCTAAGTGTAGAATTTATGTTTTCATCCATTAAACAAAGGGATCATATGAATGTACATTTGCAGATCCCTCTTCTCCATGGCTGTGCTGTGCAGAAGAACAAGAGCCACATCCAGTTGGGGTTCAGGAGTCTGACAAGCAAAGGCAACTTGGTGCAGGATAAAGTCACCAGCACTTTGGCTCCTTCCCATTCAACCAGCAGCTGGGCCTCCAGAACAAGGCATGAGAAGATGACAGTGGCTGTGAGCAGGAAAATAGCCCCCAAGAAGCTGGCTAAAGCTGTCAAGATCCTCAGGAAAGTCACCATGAACATGTCTAGCATGTACTGACTGCAGCGGGGACCAAAGGCAGAGAAAAGCCCTCAAAAGTTGTAAGCTGCCAAGCCCCAGAAGGTGATCAAAATCCTACCTAAAATCAAGACAGGATAAGGCTAATGTCATCTCCAAAGCCAGGGCTAAGAAGGTAACACTAAGAAAGAAGTGAAGAGATTTCCATTGGGATGAGACCTGCTCTTTTATGATTCACCATGGACCACTCAAAGAGATCCAAGTCCAGCAGGACAAACAGCCTCATGCACAGTATAATGAAGTGGTGGCAGCGGGGAGACGTGTTTCTCTTCCAGAGGGGAAGTGCTGTGTTTTGTGTAACACCTGCCAGGTGAGTGATGCACTGACAGGGCAGCTGCCCGTAGCTCCCACATGAGTTTATTCTCTTCGATCTGCTTCTGCCATTATTTCAGAGCCTGCACTAGTGGGAGTGTCCCCCTAGCACTTCACCAGCTGTAGAACAGGCTCTGTCTGCATCCCAGCTCTGATTAATCCCACTTTTTAATGTATTCCTACTGCGATACTTTCCCAGTTCTCTGCCTCATTCTAACATTCCCATCAGAGACTGACTATGGGGAGGAATGGACTAATTTGCGTGACATTCAGTAAGTTGCCATAGTACGTGACTGAAACCTCTGCTGGAGGTGGCCAGGAGTCTGTTACATACATAAAATAGCTAAGCTTTATCAAACTACCTGCTACACATTCAAACCTTCCTGTACACACACAATAGAAATTGTGGCACTGAGAAATGGCAACTTGTCATTAACACAGATCACTGTTTTCTGTACTTCCAGAGGCATTGAAATAGAAGTATATTACCTTTCAACACCTGCTATTTCATGATCAGCAGCAAAGCCTGTCAATTTACCACCCATAGAGCTGATTGTTTCTAACTGCAGGGTTAGCCAGACCATTCAGTAACATTATCGCTCTGTTTACAAAGCCTTTGGTTAGTGACGAATCATGAGACTTAACCTTTCCTGCTGTAATTCCACTCACTCCAGTGTTCTCTTTCCCCAGTTATGGTTCTAAGAAAAAAAAGAAATTAAAACAAGCTTCAGAACTAACATGCTGTGGGAAAGTGGAAATGTTGATAGCTCAAATTATTCAGTTTCTTCTGTGTCTTGTGTATGTCTATCTGCTTCGTGTGTGTGACCGGTGGGGCTTTTTGTTTGCTCCAGGCAGGTTCAACCCTGTCAGATTTGTCTGTGGGGAGGGGCCAGAGAAAACAGACACCCTGGCCTTCCAGGTTGGGGTTAGTCAAAGGAATAACAACCCTGTCCCATAAAAAACAATGTTACAGAAACAGTGGTAGGAACAATGCTAGAGAAACTGGTTAATAATCACAATGCCCAGGCTTGAAGCAATCGGAAATACAGAATTCAAAAAGCAAAGCTCAGGGGAGATTTGGGGTTTATTCTCTGAGCTTAGCCACGTGCTATAGCACAGGGAGCACTTTTGGAAGTCTCCCATCCCACAACTGGGGAAAGGAAAAGGATTCTGAGGTTCTACCACGGATTGAAGGAGGACAGTGATGGGGAATAAGGGACTCCCTCTGACTTACCCTAACTATGTCTGTTGTTACAGAGGAGGAAATGACTTTTTTCCCTATCCCTGCCCTCTTCCTGCTCTTTGTTATAGTTCAATACATTTTAAGTGCGGAAAATAATAATGAAAATATCTGCTCTCCAGCACAACCTGAAGCAACATCAGAACAACTGGGAATGAAACAATTTGTTCCCCAAGGGAGAACTCGATGACTAAGAATTGCTTTGAAATGGGGGAACAGGATAACCATGATGCTCAGGGTTAGTTTAGACTAGGAAAAGTGATGGAGTTTAGGTCAGGTCAAGGGGAAAGCTAATGCCAACCACTGCACCTGGGCTGCATCTGCACTACAACTTTTTACACCAAGATCACTAACTTGAGCAGCTAACGCCATGTACATTCCTAGTGGATGGAAGGCACAGGTAGTTTTTGCCTCAGTGTAGCTTGTTGGGATCAAACCTCTCTCCCCAACTTGGAACTCAGGAACATTCCTAGCTGGAGGGATACACACTCCTCTGACTCAAAAGGAAAGGAGTTGATAGAAAAGATCATAGGACTGACCCCAAAGAAGGCTGAGCTGCAAAAGGCAGAAGGCGGCATCTTATCTGGTGGAGCTGAGACACCACGGTGAAGACGATGCAAAAATCACTATGTGGGAATTAGCTAATGTGATTTTTTAAAAAAAAATTCGTTTTTGCCTACACTAGGCAAGGGATTTATTACAATTCTCTCTTCTGTGCATTTTCTGATGTCTAATGAGCCTTGAGCGCTGATTGAAGCTTTGCCCGCACTCAGAGCATGTGTAGGGCATCTCCCTTGTGTGGATTCTCTGATGTGTGATAAGATGTGAGCTCCGACTGAAGCTTTTCCCGCACTTTGAGCATGTGTAGGGCTTCTCTCCCGTGTGGATTCTCAGATGTGTGATAAGGTCTGAGCTCTGACTAAAGCTTTTTCCACACTCAGTGCACGTGTAAGGCGTCTCTCCTGTGTGGATTCTCTGATGTGTGATAAGATGTGAGCTCCGACTGAAGCTTTTCCCGCACTTTGAGCATGTGTAGGGCTTCTCTCCCGTGTGGATTCTCAGATGTGTGATAAGGTCTGAGCGCTGACTGAAGCTTTTTCCACACTCAGTGCACGTGTAAGGCTTCTCTCCTGTGTGGATTCTCTGATGTTTGATAAGGTCTGAGCGCCAACTAAATTTTTTTCCACACTCAGTGCACGTGTAAGGCGTCTCTCCTGTGTGGATTCTCTGATGTCCGATAAGGTGTGCGCTCCGACTGAAGCTTTTCCCACACTCTGAGCATGTGTAGGGCTTCTCTCCCGTGTGGATTCTCTGATGTGTGATAAGGTCTGAGCTCCGACTGAAGCTTTGCCCGCACTTTGAGCATGTGTAGGGCTTCTCTCCTGTGTGGATTCTCAGATGTGTGATAAGGTCTGAGCTCTGACTAAAGCTTTTCCCACACTCTGAGCATGTGTAGGGCTTCTCTCCTGTGTGGATTCTCTGATGTGTGATAAGATGTGAGCTCCAACCGAAGTTTTTCCCACACTCAGAGCATGTGTAGGGCGTCTCTCCTGTGTGGATTCTACGATGTGCATTCAGGGTAGAGCTCCAGTTAAAGCTTTTCCCACACTCAGTGCACGTGTAAGGCTTCTCTCCCGTGTGGATTATCTGATGTATGATAAGGTTTGAGCTCTGACTGAAGCTTTTCCCACACTCAGTGCACGTATAAGGCGTCTCTCCTGTGTGGATTCTGCGATGTCTGACAAGGGTAGAGCTCCAATTGAAGCTTTTCCCACACTCATGGCACCTGTAGCGTGTCTCTTCCAAGTTGATTCTGCCGCTTCTTATAAGGTCTGAGAGGCTACTCAAGTTTCCCTCTGGCCTCCCCTGAGTCTCACAGGCTTCTGTTTTTTCTGGGAGTGCACAACTCCTGGAAACATTCTCTTTGGATCTTCCTGATAACATTCCATGTGCTTCTCTTCGCTCAGCATCTTCCTGATGGGGTTTCTCCTCCTCATTCTCACTCACCATCCCATCACCTGATGGGAGACAGAGAGAATCCAGACACAGGTCACTACCTGCACCGGAAAGAAAGAAAATCTCAGAGAGAGGAATGGAAAAAAGGGATGAACAATCCAAAATGTGTGTGGGAGAGGTCAAACCTATCAGGAGCTGATTTTCCCCAAAACCTTCCCCAGAGGAGAGAGGAAGGGATCAGTTTTGGTCTGCATCTCACGAGAACACTCAGAGGAAAGTGAGATCGCGGAGCGACCTGCTGCCAGCTGTCAGTCAGAATAGGAGGGAAGCCATGAGTGACATCTGCCATAATGATTCCACATCTGCAGGGAACAATCCTGAACTGGGAGAGCTCACAGGGTCTTTGTAGGGCATCCCAAATGTTTCCTGCATTCCCACACAGTTGTTGAGTTGGTTTAACCAAGTCCTCACCTGTGCAAGCAGCTCTTGGAAGCACTTCTTTCTCAGAGCCCTGGAGGTCTGGGACCCACGGCTCTTCCCCTCGTTCCACCTGGGAGATCATATCAGGTTTGGAAACTGGAAACCCTACTGCAGGCAAAGAAAACCAGGGAGGTCAGTAGAATTTGTGGGATACTTGTCACAAAGAATAGTCCATGGTTTTAACCCCCAGCTCATTGTTAAGCAGTAACATTCCAAGGCTAGCTTCCTTGGCTCAAAGAGGCAGGAGAGTTATTATGATTATAAATCATATTCATTACATTAGTGCTAAGGAGCAACTAACAGTGGGTCCCCATTGTGCTAGGACAAGTACAAACACAGAATAGTAGATGGCCCATGCCCTGAAGAATTTACAATCTAAATACACAAGACAGGCACAGAATGGGATAAGAGACAGAACCCACTGTTAGAATAGAGATATTCAGGCCTGCCTGTAAAGCCTATAGTATAAGAACTTAGGGGTATTTTTATCACTTAGCTACTTACAGGAGTATGAAAACAAAGAATCAAAATCACTGTCTGTATTTGTAAGGGCCTTCTCTTACCGTGACAGTCTGAGGCCTTGTCCTTAGGCTAAGGCCTTTGCTAAGCAGCAGGGGCAGCCATAAGCTGGGAAGCAAAGGGTCACATCCTCACATCCCAAACCAGTCACACTGAAATAAGGTGCTATTGGGCTGTTAGGAAGATGATCCTGTCCTGACAGTGCCCAGCACTACCAGATAAAGAAACAGATCTTAAGATGGTTAAAGAAAACTTAGTTTGATAGCAGCCTGGTTTGGCAAGAAATCACTACTCAATGCTTGTGGTTGTGAAACTCTCATTTTTGTATTCTTTTATCTTTATGGCCACCGCTTTACAATGTTAATCAGTCTGGTTCTCTAATTGTTTTTGTCTGCTGTATAATTAATTTTGCTAGGTGTAAGTTAATTAGGTAGTGGGATACAGTTGGTTAGAGAATTATGTTTCAATGTGTTAGGACTGGTTAATTAAATTTCAGTACAATGATTGGTTAAGCAAAGGTATAGCTGAGAATATTACTATATAAACTGAGTCAAACAGGAGGGGGAACAGGAACGTGGAAACAGGGCAAATGCTCTGCAGCATCAGAGCTCATAGATTCATAGATTCTAGGGTCAGAAGGGACCAATGTGATCATCTAGTCCAACCCCCTGCACAAAGCAGGCCACAGAACCCTATCCATCCACTTCTATAACAAACCCCTAACCTATGCCTGAGTTATTGAAGTCTTCAAATTGTGGTTTGAAGACCTCAAGCTGCAGAGAATCCACCAGCAAGTGACCCATGCCTCACGCTGCAGAGGAAGGCGAAAAACCTCCAGGGCCTCTACCAATCTGCCCCAGAGGAAAATTCCTTCCCGACCCCAAATATGGCGATCAGCTAAACCCTGAGCATGTGGGCAAGACTCATCAGCCAGCACTCAGGAAAGAATTCTCTGCAGTAACTCAGATCCAATCCCATCCAACATCCCATCATCGACCACTGGGCATACTTATCTGCTGATAATCAAAGATCGATTGCCAAAATTAGGCTATCCCATCATACCATCCCTTCCATAAACTTATCAAGCTTAATCTTAAAGCCAGATATGTCTTTTGCCCCCACTACTCCCCTTGGAAGGCTGTTCCAGAACTTCACTCCTCTAATGGTTAGAAACCTTCGTCTAATTTCAAGTCTAAACTTCCTAGTGTCCAGTTTATACCCATTTGTTCTTGTGTCTACATTGGTACTAAGCTTAAATAATTCCTCTCCCTCCCTAATATTAATCCCTCTGATATATTTATAAAGAGCAAGCATATCCCCCCTCAGCCTTCTTTTGGCTAGACTAAACAAGCCAAGCTCTTTGAGTCTCCTTTCATATGACAGGTTTTCCATTCCTCGGATCATTCCTAGTAGCCCGTCTCTGAACCTGTTCCAGTTTGAATTCATCCTTCTTAAACATGGGAGAGTAGAACTGCACACAGTATTCCAGGTGGGGTCTCATCAGTGCCTTATATAACGGTACTAACACCTTCTTATCTTTGCTGGAAAGACCTGACCTGATGCATCCTAAAGCCGCATTAGCTTTTTAACGGCCATATCACATTAGCGGCTCATAGTCATCCTGTGATCTACCAATACCCCAAGGTCCTTCTCCTCCTCTCTTGCTTCCAACTGATGCGTTCCCAATGTAAATCTTACCTTCTTATTATTAATCCCTAAGTGCATGACCTTGCACTTTTTTACTATTAAATTTCATCCTATTACTATTACTCCAGTTTACAAGGTCGTCCAGATCTTCCTGTATGTTATCCTGGTCCTTCTCCGTGTTAGCAATACCCCCCAGCTTCGCGTCATCCACAAGCTTTATTAGTACATTCCCACTTTTTGTGCCAAGGTCAGTACTAAAAAGGTTAAATAAGATTGGTCCAAAAACCGATCCTTGAGGAATTCCACTAGTAACCTCCTTCCAGCTGGTAAGGGGGACATGAGGAAAATGCTCTGCGGTGTCAGAGCAGATAAGGGGGAAACACCACCAAAGACCCCAGGCCCCCTGAATCATCTGGGGAGCCCTGGGTGACAGTCATTCTCTTGTCTCTGTTGGGTATTAGATTGATGTAGGTTACTCCCAGTGAGTCCTAAATGACCCATTCATATCACCCCATGACAGCTATGTGACAAAACACCTCACGTCTCCTGCTCTTTATAATCATGGCAATACCAATCACAGCAGGAAACTGAGGTGTGTATTGGCATCATACAAGTATCACCAAAAGTCCCACCTCTATCTCACACACACTGCTCACAGCCCCTGGAGAGAAAGCAAAGCACAGGAACTGGACGTTAATCCGGCAAACACAGTGGAGGACAAGCTGCAATCCTCACACACTGGTCAAAAAGGAGAGGCATGTGGGTTCCTATCCATAGAGAGGGGCTGGCTAGGGGCCTGATACCTGAGGGGCCATTCCTTGAGCAGACCATGGAGGCAGGTCAAAGGCTTAGCTACCCCTGAACTGTGACATTGCAAAAGCACATTTTGGGGAATTAGGAAATCTAGTGACTCAGGTGAAATGGGAGGGAGAATTAAACTCCCCCAGTGGGAGGAGAGGGCTGGGGAATTAAACGCTAACATTCAGGAGCAACAGCCTCTAATTCTTCTGAAAAAGGAGAATATAAGAAACAAGAACTGGGCTACGTAACCTCAGGAGGGACAGGTTCAAAGATCCAAGGAGCCTGGAGGGAAGACAGCTTGTGGCTGCTGCAGATGGGAAGAGGGGGGACAAGACTCCCTCCAAACTCTCACTCTTCTTGACTCCGACCTGATTTTACGATCTATGAGCTAGTCTCACGTCTTGTGGGCAATTTTATACTTGCTAGTGGTAAGATGCCATGATCAGAGTATTACTTATTATTTTGGTACATGCGTGGAGGCAAAGAGGTGAGCATAAAGAAATGGGTTATTAAGGGCAGCTCGACACTACAGCCGGGATCGACGCTCTGAGATCGATCTAGCCGTGGTCGATTTAGTGATACGATTTAGTAAACGTAGCCTAAGCTTGCTACAGTTCAGGGCCTTATATTAAGTTGAGGCTTTGCGAGAGTGGTTATGCTGAAGCCTAGGATTTACCTGAGGTTTGGGTAGGGATTCAGGGTTAAAGGTCTGGGATCCCCCACAGTTCCAGTCCCCAGACCTCTCCTCCCTCCCAATGATGGGTGCCCTTCCTCCACACTCCCCTCCGCTTCTTCCCATTATCGCAGCCGGCACCACCTCCCGGCGCCTTGGGAGCTTCTTGTGTTCCCTCCTCATCCCTTATTACTTCCTCCCTCCCTGCTGCCTGCTAGTGTATGGGAGATAAGGAAAAAAAGGGGGACAAAGAAACTTGTCAAAACTTGAATGATGAATAAAGGTATAAAGTTATTACTGCTCAGGTTCTTTATAGACCCCACAGCTTCTAATAACCCAGAGGACAGGACTTCTTACCCAATGAGGTCACCGTCTCATAGTTCTCCTGCATGACATCCCTGTAGAGGGCTCTCTGAACAGGGTCCAGAAGAGCCCATTCCTCCCTAGTGAAATACACAGCCACATCCTCGAAAGTCACCGGCCCCTGAAAAAGAAAGAGTCCAACACTCAGGACCTGCTGCCCCACTCACAACCCAACTATTCACAGAACAGCAGCACCAGGGAAATGGAAGCTCCAGGAGGCACATGTTAACAGAGTCCCACCCACCCTTGCCTAGACCAGCCAGGAGGAAGAGAGAACCTTTGTGTCTCCCAGCTGACAGACGGAAGCAGGGTCATCACATTTATCACATAGCTACTAGCCAGAGCTTAATATAGGAGATGGGGCTGTCTCTGGAGCCTGCTGGTAGCTCCCTGGTAGGAACCCCAACACTCTCCAAATAAAATATATGGAAGAAAGGGGAACTCAATAGTAAAGAATAGAAGTTCGAAGGTCAGAATTGTAGAAAGTTCGCAAGGGAAGCTATCAGAAATCAATGATCAACCAATGAAAATAAGAAAGAAGTTTTTAAAAGGACAAAATTAATCCTAACAATGGTCCAGATAACTAGAGTTTTGAAAGACGTGCTGGGGGAGCATGGTGGACTGTTAATGCTGATTTTAATTAGGACTTGGAACACTTGGGAAATTCCAGAAGACTGGAATAAAGCTAATGCAGTGCCAATATTTAAAAAGTATAAAAGAGATGACGCAGCTAATTACAAGTGTGTCAGTCTGAAATCGATACTGGGCAAGAGAATGGAGCAGCCAATACTGGATTTTACTAAGAAAGAAAGGAGGGTAATATAATTAGTACCCATTAAAAAGGTTTAGACACAATAGAACCTATCAAACTAACTGGATATCCTTATTGGATAAGATCAAAAGTTTACTTGCAGTTAATAGTCCTGATGTAATATATGTAGGCACATGAGTTGGTTCAGCACAATATTTTGACTAGAAAGATACAAAATACACAGGGCATACATTAAATAAATTAAAAACTGGGATTTTAAATAGGGAACCATGGTCGAGTGGATTTCTTTCTAGCAGGTTCCCGCAAGGATTGGATGTTGGCCCTGTGCTATTTAGCATTCTTATCAATGACCTGGAAGAGAATATAAAATCATCACCGATAAAGTTTGCAGTTACCACAAAGACTAGGGATGGGGGTAACTAATGAAGTGTCAGGAGGTTCAGGTTTCAGCACTGGGAGTCTGGGAAGTTGTCCCAGCCCTGGCTGAAGGGTTATTTCCTGTTCCACAAAGAGGGGAAGTTTCATTCCCAAAGCCTATGCCTTGAAATTAGAACCTATCTGACACTACAGCCCATATTCAACATAGTGGCAGGATTATAATATGATTAGGACATGACTCATTTTGTACAAAGTGTCTCATGTGTAGTGTCACTGGAAAAGTTATGATTTGCTGAATATGATTACCTTACCTGTGTTATGGATACTGACTCTGTATCTATCTTTCAAATGTGCTTACTCTGGGTTAACAGCCACAACGAGCCTTTCAAGTATAACAATGAAGAAGCCAGACAGTGTTCATGGCTCATCAACAAAGACAATGGACTGTGGAAGAGCTTAGCCCTCCTGTGAACGGTTCAGCCAGCCTAGGAGTCATGGCTACTGTGACTCAGCAGGGCATGTGACCAGATCACATGACAATGAACTTCATTTTGCTACCTGTATTTTTCCACAAACTGGACTGGGAACTGAGGTTTGAACAAAGAGTTCCTGCCATATGGAAAAGCTACATAAGGTGGAGTGTGACATCAGCTCTTGGCCTCATTCCACGCACAAGAGAACTCCTGGAAACACCTGAGGAACAAAGACCGAACTGGGGAAAGTGCTGGTTCCAGGGTAAAGGGATTTCTAGCTTGTGTATGGAAACTTGGTGGACTGCTTGTATCATCAGTCAGGGCGAGAAATTGCTAACTGAAATTCTATCCAAATAGTATGTTAGGTTTGGTTTGAGTTTTCGGTTATTTGCTAGGTAATCTGCTTTGATCTGTTTGCTAACACTTATCGCTGGGAAATTGGCTGTTGTCTTCTCTCTCTCCTTGAGTGGCTTAGGTAATGCACTCAGGTAGCTTAGTTGGCTGCATGGAGCCACCTGCTGTCGTGTTGGGTGATAACAGGCCCTGGAGAGGCAGGCTGAATCTCCAGCAAAGCAGTGTGAGAAGGGCCAGCCCAGCTTGAGGGTTAGAGGGCACAGCGGTTCCCAGAAGCCCCCCAGACTGCACCCCGGGGTGACAATCCATCACAGCCTAAAGTACACAAGTCTCAGCAGTTTTGTCACATCCTGTCCCCTTCCCTTTCTCCACTAAAGATATTTCCTGCCTCCCACCACGTCTAGCAGATCCCACCAGTGGTGAGCTCCAGCCGGTTCGCATGAACAGGTTGTTAAATTTAGAAGCCTTTTTAGAACAGGTTGTCCCAGGACTACTGGTTCTAAAAAAGCTTTTAAATTTAACAAAGGCTCGGGCAGTTGTCCACCCGGCCCCCGGCCCCAGCTCACCTCCCCCTCTCCTCTGAAAGCTCCATCCTCCTTCTCCTCCCCATCCCCTGCTTCCTGCGAACCAAATGTTCAAGGGAAGACTGAAACAAGCAGCAGGCAGGTAACCTGGTCCGGGGGGGGGGGTGATGGCGACGGCACGCGTGGCTCAGTCCGGCTCCACCTGAGTGGCTCCACTTGGCCATGGTCAAGCGCCCCAGCCAGGTCCCGTCTAAGCACCTCTGGCTTGGGGCTGGTCCCGGACGAGCGGCTCCGATCCGGCCCAGCTCAGGCCCCGCAGCACCGGTCCCAGCCGAGCAGCTCCAGCCTGGCTCAGGGAGTTGGGTCCTGCGGCGCCCGTCGCGGTCCAGACCGAGCTGTCCCAGTCCTGGCCCCAGGCAGTGTGGTCAGGGGGCAGGGAGCAGGGAGGGGGTGTTTGGTGGGTTGTGGGGGGTGGATAGGGGTCGGGGCGGTCAGAGGGCAGGGAACAAGGGAATTGAATGGGGGCAAGGGTCCCAGGGGGCAGTCAGGAAGGAGCAGGGTTTGGATGAGGTGGTGGGGGGTAGTCAGGGACAAAGAGAAGGGATGGTTGGATGGGGCAGAGGTTCCGAGGGGGCATCAAGAATGAGAGGAGGGGTTTGATGGGGTGGCAGGGAGCAGTCAGGGACAGGGAAGGGGGGGATGGATCAGGGGTCCCTGGGGGGGGTGTCAAGAAACAGGGGGGGTTGGATTGGGGCACGACCCCAGGGGGGGCATGAGCCCCTCATGAAGTGAGGAGGAAGGAACCTGTTGTTAATATTTTGGCAGCTCATCACTGGCTCCCACCCTCCTATACATTTACCGCTTCTCTCCCTCCAAGCAGAACCCACCACCAGCTCCCTGAGAATCCCTTACCTGAGCCAGCTCCATTGCAGCCATTGCCTTCCCCCTGGGAGGATGGGATGATCTGGAGCAAAACGTGGACGTTATTCTGCAGCCTGCCAGGGTGAGAAGGGCAATGTGAGAGAATTCAGAGAGGGTTTCTCTCCTTTCCACATGTTGATTCCCCCCAGGATTTCCCCTGCTAATGGACATTCTAGGTTCTGCCACACTGGGAAGCACAGAGTGACCTTATTCCAGTACAGATCTAGCCCCCTCCTACCAGGGCGTAACCCTCTGACACATGGTGAAAAACACCCAGCAGCAGAGTCTCTCTGTTACACTTATGAAATTTGCAGGCGATACCAAGCTGGGAGGGGTTGCAAGGACTTTGGAGGATAGAACTGAAATTCAAAATCATCTCGACAAACTAGAGAAATGGTCTGAAGTAAATAGGATGAAATTCAATAACGACAAATGCAAGTACAGCGCTTAGGAAGGAACAATCATACAAAATGGGAAATAACTGCCAAGGAAGGAGTGCTGTGGAAACGGATCTGGGGATAATAGTGGATTAGAAGCAGAATATGAGTCAACAGAGTTACACTTTTTTTGCAACAGTAAGTATCATTTTGGGATGTATTAGCAGAAGTATTGTAAACAAGACACGAGAAGTAATTCTGCCGCTCTACTCTGCACTGATTAGGTCTCAACTGGAGTAGTGTGTCCAGTTCTGGGGACCACATTTCAGGAAAGATGTGGACAAAATGGAGAAAGTTCAGAGAAGAGTAATAAAAATGAATAAAGGTTTAGAAAACATGGCCAATGAGGGAAGATTGAAAAAACTGGGTTTGTTGAGTCTGCAGAAGACTCAGAGGGGACACGATCACAGATTTCAAGTACATAAAAGTTTGTTACAAGGATGCCAGAGAAAAATTGTTCTTCTGAATCGGTGAGGATAAGACAAGAAGCAACGGACTTAAATTACAGCAAGGGTGGTTTAGGATAGAGACTAGGAAAAAAACTTCCTGAATGTCAGAGTGGTTAAGCACTGGAATAAATTGTCTAGGGAGGTTGTGGAATCTCCATCACTGGGGATATTTAAGAGCAGACAGGACAAATACCTGTCAGGGATTGTCTAGATAATATTGAGTCCTGCCTTGAGTGCAGGGGACTGGCCTAGATGACCTCTCGAGGTCCCCTTCCAGTTCTATAATTCTATGAACCAAAGGCCAGAGAAGAGCAGAATCAAAGGAGTCACTCTGGGGAATTCTCCCTGTCACTGTTCCCAAGGCAGCTCTCTCAGGTTTACAAAGCTGTTTGATGCTCCAGCCTTTATACAGTCTCTCCTGCAAGTGCCCCTTTCTTGGGCTGGGCCTAGTTTTAGCTTTTGGGAAGCATGACCCCTGGGGCTCTGAGACTGGGCCTTCTTGCCTCAGAACATCTTGTTTCTTTCTGTGGCTCCACAGTGAGTCCAAATGAGTAGATACTCCTGACAGAGACAGTGAACGTAAGAACGTTCAGAGCTGCCCACTGCATCAGAGCAATGGTCCATCTAGCTCAATCGCCAATGCCAAGTGCTTCAGAGGGAATGAACAGAACAGGTAATCATCAAATGATCCACCTCGTCACCCATTCCCAGCTTCTGGCAAACAGAGGCTAGAGATACTATCCCTGCCCATCCTGCCTGTGACACTGGTAGATGAGGTGTTAGCTCTTGCAAAAGCCCCAATGTCTTCATTGAACAGGGACAAAAACATAGCTGGAATCAGTCTGACTCACTTGTGTATTAGGGATTAGGATTATAAGAATGCGTTTACACTTTATTGAATGCTTGTGAGTTGCTGCCTGGGTTAATATCTGACTAGTTGCATTGTGAGCCTCTGTGGCTCTGTAAATCACCAGACAGGAAAGAGACTTTATCTAGGTGAAGTGCTGACTGGCAACCGAATGCATTACATCCTGCCTGACAGGAAAGGTTCATCAACACCAGATAGACTATTATGGGATGTTAAAGACGACAAAAGACTGTTGTTGCGCTCTTGACTTCCCATTAGCTGAGTTTGCAGCTCAGAGCACACTGGCAGGAAGGGGATAAAAAACCCCAAACAGAAGGAACTGATTTATCTGTATGCTGCTTGGACTCTGGGGGGCAAAGTTTCTAGGCATAAGCAAGAGATCCCCAGCTGATTAGCCTGGGTTAGTCCTAAGGAAGATATAGGGCTTGCTTATTATAGAGGCTTCTATTACCTTTTGAAATTTAAGACTGTAACTTGTCTCCATCTATAGGATTACATGCTTTAACTTTGTAAACAACTCTTGTTTCCTTTTAAATAAGTCTTAATACAGGTTATTACAGGACTGGCTACAAGTATTGTCTTTGTTGTGAGATCTAAGATTCAACTGACCTCAGTAAGTGACTGGTCCTTTGGGACAAGGTCAGGTGTGACAAAGCCCTGGCTGGGATGATTTAGTTGAGGATTGGTCCTGCTTTGAGCAGGGGGTTGGACTAGATACCTCCTGAGGTTCCTTCCAGCCCTGAAATTCTATGATTCTATGACTGGTAGTAACCTGAACATTGCTGTGATTCGTGGGCTAAGGCAATGGTTCTCAACCAGGGGACCTGGGTCGCCTGGGGGCCACTAGAAGGTTTCAGGGCGGGCGCCAAGCAAGGCCAGCATTAGACTCACTGAGGCCCAGGGCAGAAAGCTTAAGTCCCAGCGCATGGGGCTGAAGTCCAGGGCCCTGAGCCCCTATCTGAGGCTGAAGCCAAAGCCTGAGCAATGTAGATTTGTGGGGCCCCTGTGGCATGGCACCCCGAGAGAGGAAGAAAGTGCCTTGAGGACTCAGCCAGAAGGTTGAGCCCTGACACACTACTGGCTTAGAAGGTCTCTGCCAGTCAGGAAGCGCTAGCAGCGAGGGAAGACTGGCAATTGATGGTTGGAGGGGTGAAGGGGTTTGGGGTATGGTGGGGGAAGAAGCGTCTGGGACTGGATAATCTGGGGCTGGGCAGTCTACATAGGGGACACTTGCTCCTCCTGTGCCCTTTCCACACCCTCTTGCGAGTAGAGAATGACCACCCTGTCCCCACCTCCAGAGGCAGCCATGTCTCGGGACTCTCCCAAGTTCCATCCACTAACTCTCTTCTCATTTGGGGTATAGCTTGGGGCAACAAATCACCACCAAGATGAACCCAGATGAATGCTGGGTGTTCTGGTGCCACAGGGGCCTCTGGAGGGTGAAAGGCAGAACTGTAGCACTTCTCAGGCAGAATGTATCTTCTTCAAGCCAAAAAAAAGAAATTCTGTGCTGGACGTGAATTCTGTGCATACACAGCGGTGCAGAATTCCCACATGAGGACGCACACCTGCCACAAACATAACCTGCTCACTCCCATCTCTTCTCCCTATGTGTCGAGTCCCTGCTGCTGTCATTAATGCACACAGGCTTTCACTCTCATTAGTGCTGGCAAGACCCAATCCAGTTACAGGACTGAACTCTTATTTTCCTAGCACATGGGACAGCTTCAGCTGAGGGGGAGACGAGATGGGGAGGGGGTACAAAGGGGAAAGTTGTTGTACCCATGTTGGTCCCAGGATAGCAAATAGGTATTTTTAATTAGTTCTAAAAAAATTACCTCACCCACCTTGTCTGTCCAAGAGATCTGAAAGTGGCAGAAGGAGACAAACAGGAAGACAGAGCTCAGGACTCAAAATCAAACATTTCCAACCCCTGGAAGAAACTACATTTCCCTTCTGCCCCTGGGTATGTTTGGATCCTATATGAGGGACCACCCCATTCCCCTCACAGCAGCAAAGGGAAACTGCAGCCAGCCCCAGATGGTCTTTCCCAATCCTGGCATGTTTGTTGTGACAGTTTCTGTGTGGCGGGTGCACGGGCTGGGTACAGCTGGACCGATCTGCAGATTGGAAAGTCAGGGCAATTCTAGCACAGCTTGGGGGCTATGGGCAGAGGGAGCAGTTCTGGAGCTGCGCCTCTGTCCTCTCTAGGTCCCATGGCAGATGGCTCTGGCAGCATCAAGTGGGTCCATCACTGCAGGGGAAGGTTGGGGTAGTGTCTGAGATCAGGGTGAGAATTGGAGGGGGGTCCTTGCTCAAGAATGGGGGATGGAATTCACCTCCCCACCCCTCTGCAGAGCTCAGCAACTAGGGATTTATCCAGTGAAGTGAATTTCACTCTGGGTGACTTTGAGTCAGACACGGAAAGATCCTTGGGCCTTAGGTTCCACACTGGCCACAGGAATTTACTAGTTCTCCCTCCCCAGATGGCCGGGGGCAGCCAGGGATAATTAGTGGGTTATGGGAATTAGAAGATGAAAATTCACTAAGAACAATAATATTTCTGTGTTTATTATTAAATCCCCAGACACCCACCAATCCCCGTCCTCCTTCCGATGAGCTATAAATATCTAAGGGACTCAGCTACTGATCCTGCAGTCAGTTCCTGCCCTTTCCCACTTTCTACAGCAGCACTTTTAACACCAGGGCAGGGAAACACGTAAATACTTTGAACCAAATTCCAGAAGCTGCTGAGCATGGAGAAGTTAAAATGAAACCAAGGTTCCATCTCTCCAAGGACCTGGCCCCTAGTGCAAAATAACAGACACTCCCCAGAAATCTGAAATGGCCACTTCATAACTGACAAAATGTTAATAATCTGTTCATTTCTGGGAATTACCAATAAGAGAAACAACCCAGTGATGGTGATATCCTGAGGAAAAGATCTCATGTGTCTTTAGATCATACCCATTTGTAACCTGGAACTTTATACACTAAAATGCCTAATTCATAGCCCTACGGTGATTACCTGGCATCACAATGGGTCAGAATTAATGTTGGGTCCCTTAGTTGTGAATTTCCATCCCCTAACATATTGCAATTGCGGTTAAGTGGGTTTGACAAAATTCATTTTGTCTATTTCTTTCTTTTAATTTCAACAGACAGTGATATTTATTTTTAAGCCCTTTTTTCAATGTTTACAATTTCAATGTTCAGAGTTGTGGGAAGTTATGGGAGTCCTCGGACAACAATTATTTAATTATAGTAACTGCTGAGATTCCAAAAGCCAAATCATATAACTCTTCAAAGCGAAATTGTCAATGTCACATGCAAAATATACAGTGTAAATATTCTTATATCAAACTCCACTTTTTCCAGAAGCATTTCTGTATATTACTTATACAAATATTTTTTCATGTGTGTCTGTGTACAGTGAAATCAGCATTTGCAGCAATTTATTCATAAAAATGTAATCATTTCAAACATAATTTTAAGTAATGAAATACTTGAATTCTTTCACTTCCTAGACTGGAAGTTTCAGGATAATTACTCCGTCCCAGTGATGTATTTTGCTCTCAGTACCATAACCCTCTTGTGATGTAGCTCTTGTCTGGGTGCTCTCCTGAGGTCAGTGGCATTATGATCAGAAGGTGACACACTGACACATGAGCAGAGACACATGGAGGCGGGTGGAGGATGAGGTAACATGGAGCCTACCAGGGTTGAACATAGCCCTAAGAACAAACGCCCTCTCAGCCTCTCCTCTCTCCCCCCTCCCAGAGTCAGTAACTCGGATAAATCATTCCTTGAAATCTAAATAGCCCCAGTTTGAGAGACTGTGATTAATGCAGGTACCTTAGGGGCTGCTGCATCAACCCCCTGCCTGGATGAGGAGGATGAAGAATATCAGTAAAAATGGGTTAGGCTGGGAGACGGCACAGCTGATTTGAGATTGGGAGCCAAGTTGACCAAGAGGCCAGAACTCATGGAGGGTTTAGGAGAAGAAGTCAACAGGACTGGGTAGAGGCATTTCAGAGCATTTTCCCCATTAACCATTCTGCCATGTATATAATTTAGAAACTTTTCATTCCCATCTAAACACCTTGGAGCTAAGCTGGGTTGATGCATTTCCACTTACAGTGGTACAGTTTTAATTAGGTGTTTAATCAGATGCTCATGCAACACAAAGCAGTGAATAATGGGTGTGCTTTCATTCATTAACTTGACTGTGCTGGGCATCGCTTTTAAAAAAAGATGGTGTGAGGGAGTGTCAAAATTTTAGGCACTAAGAAATGGTACGTAGGTGTTAGTTCCTTTCTCAAGCGTTTCTCTCCTAATTTTAATGTCAGTTTTGAATTAGTATTAATACCATGTTCTTTTAACAGCAGTAGGGTCCTTTTGTATAATTGTTTGCAAGATTTCAATGGATATTGCGAACCAACCGTCTTAACCTTTTATTTTGAGATTCCTAAATACAACCCAGCGCACCTCTCCTGAACGACTGCAAGCCCTGGCCGGTGACATGTTCCTTAGAGAGCAAACACCTGACGAGCCCTCTCACCCTAAAAGCGCGCATTTGGCTCTTTGACACTGCTTTATTCGCCCAGCCAGAAAATGCTATAGGGAACCCGGTCATTACAGCCGACCGTCACTAGGTACAGTTCTACCAGCTATGGGTCAACATTCAAATGGTTCTGTTTGTTTATCTTTCATTCAGCGTTGCAATTCTTAGATCCTATTTAAAAACTGGAAGTGAAATAACTGAAGCAAGTTAAGAAGAGAGCGGCATCGGGCATAGGTGGGGGTAAAACAATAAATGGAAAGAACTGACTATGCAAAAAGGAACATCACAAATTATCAGAGCCCCAGATCCCAGTCCAACTGAACCCACCCCGGCCAGGCATATCAAGCTGGGTCCCTGGAAAATCACCCAGCCCATCTGGCAGTGAACACTGCGTGTTCCAGGCAGAGCTACGGCGTGTGCGTCTGCTCTGCTGACATGCTGCTTTGGTATGGAAAGCACCACAGCCACAGGAAGCAGAGACATGAACTCCTACAAAACACATTCCTTGATACACCTCCAATGCCGCATCCCCTCACACCTCCCCACTGTCTGCCATCCCCTCCCCTACCTCCACATGGCCATTCTCAGCCTATTGCTAACGCTTCCTCCCAGCCTTCAGCACTATAAATCAATAAAACATGGTGTTACAAAAGGTGGACTGTGCCACAGAAATCTGATCTGGACGTGAGTGAGGTTTTTGATACAGTTCCACATGGGAAACTATTTGTTAAATTGGAGAAAAGGGGATCAATATGAGAACCGAAAGGTCAATAAAGAATTGGTTCAAGAGGAGTCTACAAGGGGATCATATTGAACGGTGAGTTGTCAGGCTGGAGGGAGTTACAAGTGGAGTTCCTCAGATCAGTCTTGGGACCAATCTTACTCAACACTTTTATTAGTGATCTTGGCACAAGAAGTGGGAGTGGGACACAAAGCCGGGAGGGATTGCCAATATGGAGGAGGACAGGAAAATTATACAAAAAAATCTGCATGTCCTTGAAAGCTGGAGTAATAGAAATGGGATGAAAATGAATAGTGCACAAATTCTAGTTGTTAGTCCCCAAGTGTATAATTTTGCAATAAGCTGGGGATTTGTCAATTGGAAGTGACAGAGGAGACTGGTTGATCAAAGGATAATTATGAGCTGCCAACGTGATGCAGTCATGAAATAGGTTAATGCAGTCCTAGGATACATCAGGTGAGGTATTTCCAGCAGACACATGAAAGGTTTAGTCCTGTTATAAAAGGCACTGATGAGACCTCATCTGAAAGACACCTCTACCTTCTGCCCTTAATGTCTCTGAGTCTATAAACTGTGCTTTGTGTTGCACAGACACTGATGGAGATCAGGGCCCCATCGTGCAGCACATGGCAGAGAACCTGACTGAGATCAGCACCCCCATTCTGCTGGGCACTGCACAGACAGAGAGGGACAGTCCTTGCGCCAAAGAGATCACAATCCAAAGAGACAATTGGTAGGAGGAAAACAGAGAGGGGCTGTGACTTCCCCAAGGTCACCAAGCAGGTCAGGGACAGAGCCAGGAACATACCCCGTTAACGCCAGAGCCACATCACCCGCAGCTTGGAACGGTCCCCACACCCCATTGTATTAGGCTGCAGGAAGAGATGGTTTGTCCACGGATGCACAGGCTGTCTTGGCAGGGCAGCTCAGCTGCGGTCCCTGCTCACAGCTGGGTGTGTGTGTCATGAGTCAGGAGAAGTCAGTGTCCAGTCCTGTGGGGCTGTGCTCCTGGCTCATACCTCCAGCACTCACTGCTGCCCCTCCCTTACCAGCTGCACTGGTCAGCCAGCCCCAGGCCTCTGTGAGGTCACTGCCCTCCACTCCCACCACTTTAAACCTTCAAACAGGGATATGGTGCACCAGTGCCAGAGTGCACTAGTGAAAAGTCTGTCTGTACTAAGGATTTGCACCAGTGCCTAAAACACCAGTATGGCAGAGACGTTCAGTGCCCAGAACAGCAGGACGGTGGCACTAGAACTGGGATCTAGTTTTACCTCTGTCACAGACCTTGCACACATCAATGTTTCTCCTCCCAACTTTAGTCTCTTTACCCAGCTGCCCACTCACTGGGGTCTCCTCTCTCTCCACAGCTGCTCACTACTAAAATCTGTGTGCGTGTCACCAGAGCTGAGGTACTTCAGCTCTGGAATAGTCTTACAAGGGGAGCTGTGGAGTCTCTTTTCCTGCAAGTTTTTAAGAACAGGTAGGACAAACCTCTGTCACAGATAATCAATATATACTTGGCCCTGCCTCGGCAGAGACAGCTGGACTTGATGACATCTTGAGGTCCTATCTAGCCCTACATTTCAAGGATGCTATGCGATATATATGTATAAAACAACATACAGAGAAAAACTGCACAACAACATGATGTCAAGCCATTCAAAAAACAACAACAAAACAAAAAACTACATTGCACAGCATAAAATGACACAATACTAAGGAGAAGAAAGCAACACGATGCAAACTAACACACCTTAGGACAAAAGTACACAATGCAAAATAGCTCAACTCAAACCAACACAACATAGACACCAAACAAGCTGAGGCAAAACAACGCACCATAAAACTATGCAACACAACATGGTGCAATCACAGTTCCAAAATGCAACATGCAAAACAGCTCAGCGTAGAACAGGACACAGCACAAAAGAGAATTATTTCAATGCAGGCCTGGAAGGGATCTTGAGAGGTCATCTACTCCAGCCTCCTGTGCTGAGGTAGAACCAAGTATCCCTAGACATTCCCAGACTGGTGTATCTCTAACCTGGTCTTAAAAACCTCCAGTGAAAGGAATTCCACAGTATCCCTTGGAAGCCAATGCAAGGCAGATACAGGCCAGAACAAGGCTGAACACACACGCTGGGCTTGTGGATAAGGGGAGAGGCAAGAACTGAAACCATCTGGGTTCAGTTCCCAGTTTTGCCACAAATTCTCCATGCAAACTTGAGCAAATTACTTCAGCTCTCTGAGCTTCAGTTTCCCCATCTGTAAAATGGAGAGTCGCCTCCCACCATTGGCCTATTTGGCCTTTCAGCTTTTTGTGGCAAGGCCTCTCTGTCCCTGTGGGCATGTCGACACTGCAGTCAGACACCGGCGGCTGGCCTGTGCCCGCTGACTTGGGCTCACACGGCTCAGGCTGTGGGGCTGTTTAATTGTGGTGTCCATGTTCCGGCTGGGGCTGCAGCCCAAGGTCTGGCACCCTCCCACCTCGCAGGATCCTATAGCCTGGCTCCAGCCTGAGCCCAGACATCTACACTGCAATTAAACAGCCCCTTTGCCTGAGCCTGGTGAGCCTGAGTCAGCTGGGAAGGGTCAGTGGGGGGTTTTAATGGCAGTGTAGAGATACCCTTGGTGTCTTTTCCGCACCTGTCAGAATGGGGACTCTGATCTTGGTCAGTGTCTGTGCAGAGCCCTGCACAACAGGAAGCCTCATCTCAGTTGGGGACTCTGCAGCTCCCAGCATTACAGGAGCCCTGATTTTGTTTAGGGCCCCTGCAGCAACTGGCAAAATGTGGGGGCAGGATCTCTGTCAGGGTCTGTGCAGTGCACAGTACAGGGGTGGGGTGTGATCTTCGTTACGGTCAGTGCAATGCCAGGCCCAACGGGGACACAGATCTCAGTCGAGGTCTCTGAAGTACTCAGAACAATGGAGGCAGCTGTTTGGGTCACAGTCATGCGCTGCCTGGCACAAGGGGGACCGTGATTTTAGTGCAGGTCTCAGTTTTACCTGGACAACAGTGGGGTCTGATCTCACCTGGGGTCTCTTCAGTGCCTGGCAGAACAAGGCCCAGATCTCAGCTGGGGTCTCTTCAGTGCCTGGAAGAACAGGGTCCAGATCTCAGCTGGGGTACCTGCAGCGCCTTGCAGAACAGGGCCACGCTCAGTACGATAGGAGCCCTGATCTCAGTCACACACCTGGAGAGAAAAGTGGGAAGATTTTTGAGAATTCAATATCCGTATTTCAGAACTGAGGAGAAAATGGGGCACAAGCTGAATATTTGCCAATATAAGGGACAAGCATCAACATGTGGGGAGATTTTATGTCACTATTCAACAGTTTAAGAGAGAAGTGCGGGAAGGAACCAGACACAGACAGCTTGTTTGCTCAGGAAGGCGCCCCGCCGTCACGCGTGGCAGCCCTTTTATTAGCTTCAGTTACAGCATTAGCATGGTCAACAACTCTGTTTATTATTTTCCTATTGGTGGCCTTGGGACTCTCCCCTTTGTTTCCCACACTCCGCGGCATGAGCATAGAACGTGCTGTACTGATCAGAGAAAGGGTTTGTGTAAGGAACAATCATCTGGTGGTTTGCCAGCCAGGACCGATCCCTACATCTCCCCCTTTAGTTTTAAGGATACGAAGCATAATTTTGTTTGGCCCATGGACAACCTCGGGTGCATAAGGAGATTAAGGAGGGGATACATTGAATACCACAGCAGGTGAGTATGAGGAACAACAGGCAGAGTCCTCCATAGGTTATGAGCTGATGCAGCCAACCCCATCCTGGCAGCCAACTAGACAGCCAATCCCACCAGGAGGAAAAGGGATCATTGTGAATCTGTATTTGAGCAGTGAGATTTTTTATTATGGCTAATTGATTATCAATAGCGTGAGAGTGATCAGAAATATTAAAACAACACATATCATTAACCTTTTCACAGCCATAGTGATGTAATAGAAGAAGATAATCAATAGCAGCTCTATTTTGCAAAATGCCATGGCGCAATTCAGTTTGTTCCTCATTGAGCAATGCCACAGCAATAGAAGTAGCATTAAGAGCTTTAACTGCTAAACACGCTAACCGGTTAATATTATTGCTATTAATAACGGTTAGGCCAGGTATACCAACCAGGGAGGTGGCCAAGGCATTATACATAACATCACACAAGAATTAGCATTCAGGCAAGCAATAAAAGCAGTTAACAAATTCTCTGGGGTTTTCTCCTTTTCTTGCTGTTCCAGCAGACGCTCAGCTTGCTGTGGGAGGGACTTTATTTGTCCCCACGTCACTGGTGCATTGGGAGTACTGCGGCGCCGTTCTTGAGACAGCGTAACTGTTGTTGTTAATAACTGATTGAAATCAGGAATGGGATTATTAAGACCCTGGTGCCACGCCATGCTGCGGGCCGCCTGTGGGGTCCTCTTTCCACGGACGGATGTAACGGGTTGGGACCCACACAGGCCCCTTAGGTATGTTAACGGCTGCGTACCCCCGCCCCCAGGTAATCAAGGGGACTGGGGCACTCCACGTGGTTCCAGGGAGTTGTCTATACGTTACTTTAGGGGCGGGGAGTTCTTCCTTGCACCTAAAGTGTTTCTGTAAACGGGAGATATAATGGGCACCATCAAAAACAAGATTTAAATGATTGATTGTATAAAGAACATGTGCTAACCACTCCTCCTTGTCGGGCAGCGTGGGCGGGATTCCCCCTTTTGTTTTTTGTTGGAGGAGAGCTGTTTTGAGGGTACGATTCGCGCGCTCAACGATAGCTTGGCCCTGTGAATTATAGGGGATGCCAAAGGTGTGCACAACGCCCCAACGGGAGCAGAAGGCAGCAATTTGTTGAGAGCAGTAAGCTGGCCTATTATCTGTTTTCAGCTTGGCTGGGATGCCCATAACAGAAAAACAGCGGACAAAATGGTTAATAACGTGTCGAACACATTCACCTTAGTGAGGTGTGACCCAAAGGTAACCAGAATAGGTATCAACAGTAGTATGAAGAAAATTCCACGGGGAAAAAGGTGAAAAACGTGTGACATCCATTTGCCAAAGCTGATTAGCGCCGAGACCGCGGGGGTTGACGCCGGTGGGGGGGTAAGAGCGGAGAGAGGAACATTGTGGGCATTGTTGAACAACAGCTTTAGCCTCATCCAAGGGAATGGAGAACTCCCGGGCGAGGGCTTTAGCATTTTGATGATGAAAGGCGTGGCTGGAAGTAGGGGAAGCAGTAGAATGGACCCAGGAAACACGCACTTGTGTATCAGCGTAAGCGTTGCCCTCAGACAAAACCCCGGGGAGGGGAAGATGGCTACGAATATGTGCAATAAAAAACGGGTGAGACCGGGAGCGCAGAAGCTGTTGGAGGGTAAGAAAAAGGGCAAGAAGTGGTTATTCCATAAGTGGGGTCACATAGCTTCCAGCTATAGCGGTACCAACGTTAGCAACATAAAGGCTATCTGTAATAACATTAAGGGGGACAATGGAAAAATGAGAAAAGGCTAAACAAAGGGCAGCAAGTTCTGCCCGTTGAGGGCTTGTTTGAGGAATGGTAAACCACGAGTGCCATTGCGTGGCAGTACACCAAGAAACAACACCACGGGTTGGGCAGCCATCAGTGAATACTGTAAGCGCATCAATTATGGGGGTTTGCTGGCAAAGATTACGAAATACAGTGGGAATGTGACAAATGGCATGCAGGCGAGGATCTTTCTGAATATGATAGGACAGGGAGCCCACAAAGCCTGCCAGGGCTAGTTGAAGGGCATCCGGGAAGGCAAGGGCTGATTCGGTCTTTGGGTAGCGCTTCTTTACCTGTGAGAAAAGAAACTTAACACATTTCATTAGTGCCTGGCAGTGTTTTGCAGATCTCATAGCTGCTTGGGCACATTCAAGCCCCACCCCCCTTTCCTTGGTTATCAGCCAAGTCTTAGCTGTGAGCAGTGTCCTTGAATGGAGACAGTGTCTTATCTACAGTCTCCTAGCTACTTTTTTTCTTTTCAGTTAACTCATTCTTTTTTTTTTTTCTTCTCCCTTTTTGGCTTCCTTTAACCTGCAAAGGAAACTTTCACTCTTCACTCATACACCTTTTCCCAACAACGAACACGTAAACATTGCCATTATACAGTACATTAGTCTTATTATTCAATATATGCCACACATACTCTTTTACTAAAATAACCTTATTACAGAACTTTGGAGCAACGAGCTAGAATAAGCACACCCACTTTGAGGAGTTCATTCAATTCAACCTCTAGTCCAATAGCCTTCCACCATCCCCAGCCCTCTGGCTAGAAATCTGAGGTAGCCAGAAAGATCCCATGTACAATATGGGGAGTGGGTTAACTTTTCATGTCTTTGCTTCCAAAGACTGTTGGCATGCAAATTTTAACAACAATTTCTTTAATTAACAATTTGGCCAATGAAGCTTCTTTTTCTTACTTAAGCAAATGCATTAGACTTTAGTGTATCACATTCTCCTGATTTATCCAAACACCTTGTATTCCAAAGTTGAATAAAACAAGTATCTGCATTTAACCCTTCTATTTGATTTTAACTAGACTATCCTATGAAAATATTAAACACAACAATTTTGGCCACGAGACAAACACCACAAGACAGGACATAGAACACAAAACATAATTCCTGTTGTGCCAGTAAATGCATGATACATTGAATGCTGTTCAGCTGGCATCAGTTTTCTCTGATTATCTGAAAGACAAAAAAACAGAGGTCTACCCACCCCTTCTGGGCAGACAATCATCGCTTGAAATATACAAATACCCTTGTTGACTTCAGGCAAAAACAGAGGAATTACCCCATATTTTCATATATTTGTTTCATAAGCAGCCCAGGTTTTCAATTACATAACACTGTATACATTCTTCAGCTAATTTAACTAAATTGTTCATAGCCAAACCAAATGATAGCAATCCAATAATTTCTTTGCCTAAATTTATTTACAAACATTTCACAGACACCAAGAACTTTTTTCTTTAGCATTTTTACAAAGTTCAACTGCTGTTTCCTCCAGCAACTACAGAGTTAACTTCTCACTCTCCCTTAAATCACTTGCTTGTCTCCCAACAGACACTTTTATCAACTTAAATCACCATGCCAAGTAAGTCCTGGGTATTTGAAATCCCCATGCTTACACTTACTGACTCCTTCCTTCCACTACACCCTTAAAGTTTTCCAACCTGCTTTCCAATCTCTCTCTCTGTTGCCTGCCTGCCTGGGCCCGATCCTGCTTTTCTTGCTGAACTGTCCCTTCCATGGGCACCAACTTGTTCCACTACCAGTTTAGCTAGGAGGGTGGGCTTCTTAACTAGCCCCCACCCCTCCTGGTCTTTTCCTTTAAACATTCTTACTCAAGACTACCCGAGTCCTCCTTCATGAGGCTTGCCACCTGGACAAAAACGCATAGTCCATTGGCATTTAACTATTCAATTTCCTCTTGACATTCCTTTCTGAACACCAGGTAAAGGCCATTTACTTAGCATATAATCCAAATCGCTTTAGAGGGTTTACCAGAGACCCATCAATCTGTCTGCTGACACTCAAACAGAAAAGAGAATTACACAGAGAACAGAGGGAATTACAGTCTAATCCAGGTTTTTCTACTTCTATTACACCGACCGCTACAGGGGACGGGACAGAAGGATCTCAATACAACCTCAGAGCTTCCTCGTACTCATGGCTTCCACTCCAAGGAATTACGAACGAGAAGTTCAGTTCCGCCCACACTCCTAACGCCCAAATGTATACAGAGCAGAAAAACAACGGTAACCGGTTAAACAGAACAGAACCAGAACCAAATAGCATTTCCTTATCCTATTAAGGCATACTTTTACTCATGCAATTCTCAACATATAGCACCAACAGTACCAAGCAAAGCAAACACAAAATAACAAGGGTAAAACAAATAGATGGTGTAAATTCTGCAGTGCTCCCCCCTTCTTAATTGCTCACCAAACTGTGACAAATTTCTGTTACCAATCTATCCCTCGTGTCAGGTGATCAGGCTGACACTACAGGATCGCTGGGGGAAGATAAAGAAAACACACCATATAACTGAATTTTAAAGCTTCATTTATAAAATAATAAAACAACAATGGAGAATGTTGGGAACGCTCCCACATCACTCAGGAAAATATTAATGCCCCAAGCCCGAAGCTCCTTTCATACTTACACAGGTACGTCCAGACTGGCCACTTCTGTGTATAATGTTCAGAGGAGGGGGAGAGGTGGAAGGGAGATTATCCTGTATACAGCGTGTCCAGAATTTCCAACATGCTTCTGCTCTTGGGAGGGCTGTTCTTTTACACCCTGGAATCTCCTGCAGCGTCTCTTTCAGAGATCCCAGTCCAGGTCGGCTGCCTGTGGCTTCTTTGGTGTCACCAAGCCACACCGACTCCAGGGTCACAAAGGCACACTGTTGGATCTTACTGGACAGTTAAGCTTTGCAAATGTAATTTCAGTGCTGTAACTTGTATTTCCTTTGCTTCGCCTCTGTCTATATTTTTTCCTTCACAGCCAGCTGGGGCCGAAAGCAGCCTGTACCGCGCTTGGAGCCGGAGGGGGCAAAGGGGGGGGCGACGACAGCAAGGACTCAGAGGGGGCAAGACTAGGGGCTGTCGCCCTGGGTGCAGGACTTGGGGTTTTAACCTCCGTGACATATGAGGGAGGTGGGGTAGGGGTGGGAGAGGCAAGCGGGGGTGCCTCCTTTCGCAAACGCCCGATTGCCTCTGCACAATGTTGCCACAGCAAGATGTGTTGGATGGGCGCTCGTGGCTCCCTTAGGAGCCGTTCGCCCACATTTTGCCAGTCAGAAACCTCGAGAGTTCCTTTCTCGGGGTACCAAGGGCATTTAACCTCTATCACATGGAGCAATTCCTCCACATGTCGCTGTGATGCTGTCGTGCGACCGGTTACCTTGAGTACTTGAACCAGCTCTTTCGCATGAGCCTTCTGTTGCACGGATAAATCCCCCCCCATACTCACGAGGGAGTGCGAAGACGCACTGCGGTGCACCACGGCTCGGCCGGCCGGTGGGTACGGAGGGCTGGCACGTCGGGGTCACCAGATGCGGGAAGGAACCAGACACAGACAGCTTGTTTGCTCAGGAAGGCGCCCCGCCGTCACGCGTGGCAGCCCTTTTATTAGCTTCAGTTACAGCATTAGCATGGTCAACAACTCTGTTTATTATTTTCCTATTGGTGGCCTTGGGACTCTCCCCTTTGTTTCCCACACTCCGCGGCATGAGCATAGAACGTGCTGTACTGATCAGAGAAAGGGTTTGTGTAAGGAACAATCATCTGGTGGTTTGCCAGCCAGGACCGATCCCTACAAGAAGAGGGGAAATTGGAGGGGATTATACAGGGACATTGAATCAACAACAGAATGGGACTGATTCTACTTGCCTCACACTCACAAGGTCAAGAGGGAGCCCTGGGTGATGTCTTTTCACTGGGGAAAGGAGCGGGGCTGGAGTCAGAAGGTCGCTGGCTGTGGGGAGGGGCTGGCAATGGGGTCTGGGAATGTGACTAGCAGGTGATGGGGGGAGGAGTAACTGGACTGGGAAACCTGGGGCTGGGCCGTCTCCATGGGGGACACTTGCTCCTCCCTCTCCTTCCTGGCCCTTCCCAAGCCCTGTTGCCAGCAGAGAGGGGCCCCCCCAGCCCCACCCAGAGGTGTCCCTGTCTCAGGGCCCCCCCAGCCTCTGCCCAGTTCAGAAATCACTCGGGGGAACCATTTCCCACCCACACAAGAACAAATCCCTGCGGGTGAAAATGGGGGAAACACCTCAAACCTGAGATCTGAACTGGCCATTGGCGAAGGGGAGAGAAAATGGGGCACAATGGGGGGAGGGGAACAGGGAACTTCTCAGGGTTTGGGGGAGGGGGGGTCACCCTGGGCGCTGCTCGTTGCTCTCTAGGGAGAAAGGGGGCAGGACGGGAGAGGAGGGGGGTCCCCACGGGGGGGGCAGCGGTAAATTCGAGGGGATCTCAGCCCCCCCCTTTCTCTCCCCGCTCCTCGGGGGTCACCTGCTCCCCCCCCCCCGCCATGTCCGGGCTGCACAGACATTTCCCCCCCGCCCCTTTCCCAGCCCCCCCGGCCCCACGGTGGGGTTAATGCGGGACTCTCCTCCACCCCGATCTGCGCATGCCCAGAGCCCCACGGCACAAATCCTTCTCCGGCCCCGGGAGAGGCTCCAACGGCCCCGCGCGAGCCAGGCAGAGCCGGAGCGGCCCGCGCGCGCTTGCAACTAGTCTTCTTCTCTCCCACTCAGTGTCACTTCCGGTCCACGGAGAGTCAGGAACTACATCTCCCAGCCTGCCCAGGGGGCGCTTCCGCTTTTTCTAGCCCAGGGAAGGGAGGTCCCCGGAGCCAGCCTGACCCTCCCCGCACCGCTCATTCTGTGTCCCGGCCCTACCCCCTCTCCCAGCCGGGGCCTCTCAGACCCGCCCCCGCCTCTTCCCGGGGAGCGGCAGAGCTGGGAGGGTTTATGACCTCCACGTAATAACCCCCCCTGGCAGGAGCGTGTCCGCCCCACGCGTGTCCCCGCCCCGCGGCCTTCGCTCCTGGCCCCGGGATTTGCTCCAGTTCTGAAGCTAGTTGCAAAACGGGAGGACTGCTCAAACTGACGTTACACCGGCACAAGGGGGCGGGGTCTGGGCCGGAGGGGCAGGAAGGGGCGGCTCCCCCCCCCGGCCTGGCCCTGACCCGGGGCCCCACGCAGGAGGGTTGGACACGCGGGGACCCGCCTCAGCCCGGAGGGGGCAGGAGAGGGGCTGGGGCTCCCCAGGGGAAAAGCAGGGGTGGGGGCTGGTGCTGCTGAACCATCAGACTAAGGAGCCCCCGGCTGAGAGTGCAGCGAGCACGTGTCAGTTCAGCGCTGGAGATGGGACCCAGCACGTGTCAATTACCTGCCTCTAAAGCCTCTAAATCCCCTGGGCACCGCTCGCCAGGGCACAGCTTGGGAGCTGCCCTGGGAATAGATCCTGCGGGAAATCCCTTCCCCCCTCTGCTAGCTTGTGTTTGTTACAGCCCTGGAAATAACCCCGCTGCCTGTGTGCTCCGCAGAGAACAGAGGAGCACATTCTCTCCCTGTTCGCCCTTCCACAGCCATGAAAGGAAGGAATAAACCCCCAGTAGTGCCCTGCCCCACAGAGTCCCCCCCTGTAAGGAGAGAGATGTGCAGTGACTAGGGCTCCAGCTCAGCGTCACCAGGTTTATATAACTTTTGGTGATGCCCAGAACGAGTCCAAGTCCTGCCCTTCCTTCCTCACCCCCTACCTCAAAGCTCTAGGAGGGAGTTTGGGTACATGAGGTGCAGACTCTTGGATGGGCAGGGCGTAGGTGGGGCGGTGGCAGCCTGTGGGAGTGAATTTGGGTGCAGGAGGGGGTGCGAATTCTTGGAGGGAGTTTGAGTGCATGAGGTGCATGCTCTGGGGCTGGGCAGGGGGTTGGGAGGCAGGGGGCGGACCCTGGGAGGGAGTTTGGGTGTGGGTGAGGTGCAGGATCTGGGCTGGATAGGGGGTTGGGGTGCAGGGGGGGCAGTGGCTGGCGTTGGGATGGAGTTTGGGTATGGGAGGGATGTGGGCTCTGGGCTGGGCCAGGGAGTTGGGGTGCAGGGGGGTGGTGGTGGGCTCTGGGAGGGAGTTTGGATGTGGGCGGGCTGAGGGATCTGGCCTGTGGCAGAGGGTTAGGGTGTGGCACCTATCTTGGGCAGCTCCCAAGAGTGACCCACACCCCCATCTGGCAGCAACTCCTACATGAAAGAGGCCTGGGGGGCGTGGGTTTCCTGGCATCACTGCCCACTGGCACCACCCCTGCAGCTCCCATTGCCGCAGTTCCAATGGCAGAGTTGGCATTTGGGGTGGGGGCAGCATGCGAGAGAGACACCTCACAGGGGCCATAGGGATGTGCCAGATCCTACTGGGAGTAGTGCACCGTGCAGAGCGAGAGTGGGCAGGAATCCGCTTTAGTCTAGCTGTGCTGCCAGTAGTGGTGGCAGGAGACCCCGGACCCTTTCAGATTGCCCAGGGGCAGCTGCTCAGGCTTTCTGACTTTCCGATGGGGAAGCAAAGGGAATGCACATGTGCCCCCATGAGCAGTTCTGGGGAGTCTTTTGGGGGAAATCAGCAGCGGTTTGTAGCGGGGGGAGTGCACAGCCTGAATGTGTATGAGCCAACCCCAGCCCCTAGCCCCGCAAAGCAGTAGGGCTTGGCACTCTCTGTGCATTGGTGTGGTGGCTGAGGGGTTAACCAGGCAGTGACAATCCAAGGAGGTTCCCTGAGTCAGTCTCACTCCTGAGGAGATTCTGCACCAAAAAAATTCTGTGCACAATATTTAAAAATTCTGTAAATTTTATTTGTCAATCAATAAATGTGGAGGCTCCAGCATGGCAGGGGAGAGCACAGGCTGCTGGATGCACAGAGGTGGGAGATCACCCTGCAGCCCCCTCTCTCCTCCAGTGAAACAGACTCGGTGGTGAGGCTGCATCTCTCTGCTGCCTACTCCAGGAGCCCCCAAAAGACTCCCCAGAACTGCTCCTGGGGGCACATGTGCCTTCCCTTTGCTTCCCCATCAGAAAGTCAGAAAGCCTGAGCAGCTGGCCCTGGGCGATTTGAAAGGGCCCGGGGGCTCCTACCACCACTACTGGCAGCACAGCGAGACTAAAGCGGATTCCTGCCCACCCTCGCTCTGCACGGCTCACCACTTCCAGAAGCATCTGGCATAACCCAGTGGCCCCCGTGGGGTGTCTCTCTCGCATGCTGCCCCACCCTAAGTGCCAACTCTGCCATTGGAACTGCGGCAATGGGAGCTGCAGGGGTGGTGCCAGCTGGCAGTGATGCCAGGAAACCCACGCCCCCCAGGCCTCTTTCATGTAGGAGTTGCTGCCAGATGGGGGTGTGGGTCACTCTTGGGAGCTGCCCATATAGGTGCCACACTCTAACCCTTTGCCACAGGCCAGATTCCGCACCCCACCCACATCCAAACTCCCTCCCAGAGCCCACCACCACCCCCCTGCACCCCAACTCCCTGGCCCAGCCCAGAGCCCACATCCTTCCCATACCCAAACTCCCTCCCAATGCCCGCCACTGCCCCCCCGCACCCCAACCCCCTGATCCAGCCCAGATCCTGCACCTCACCCACACCCAAACTCCCTCCCAGGGTCCGCCCCCTGCCTCCCCTGCCTCCCAACCCCCTGCCCAGCCCCAGAGCATGCACCTCATGCACTCAAACTCCCTCCAAGAATTCGCACCCCCTCCTGCACCCAAATTCACTCCCACAGGCTGCCACGGCCCCCCTACCCCCTGCCCATCCCTGAGCCTGCACCTCATGTACCCAAACTCCCTCTCAGAGCTTATGGGGTAGTACGAGGGCGAGGAAGGAAGCAGGATTTGGACCCATTCTGGGCATCACCAAAAGTTATATAAACCTGGTGATGCTGAGCTGGAGCCCTAGTCACTGCACATCTCTCTCCTTACAGGGGGGGACTCTGTGGGGCAGGGCGCTGCTGGGGGTTCATTCCTTCCTTTCATGGCTGTGGAAGGGTGAACAGGGAGAGAATTTGCTCCTCTGTTCTCTGTGGGGCACACAGGCAGCGGGTTATTTCCAGGGCTGTAACAAACACAAGCTAGCAGAGGGGGGGAAGGGATTTCCCGCAGGATCTATTCCCAGGGCAGCTCCCAAGCTGTGCCCTGGCGAGCAGTGCCCAGGGGATTTAGAGGCTTTAGAGGCAGGTGATTGACACGTGCTGGGTCCCATCTCCAGCGCTGAACTGACACGTACGTGCTCGCTGCACTCTCAGCCGGGGGCTCCTTAGTCTGATGGTTCAGCAGCACCAGCCCCCACCCCTGCTTTTCCCCTGGGGAGCCCCAGCCCCTCTCCTGCCCCCTCCGGGCTGAGGCGGGTCCCCGCGTGTCCAACCCCCCTGCGTGGGGCCCCGGGGGCAGGGCCAGGCCCGGGGAGGAGTCGCCCCGCCCCTTTGTGCCTGTGAGGACACTTTGAGCAAGTCTCCGGTTTGGCAATAGGTGCAGTTTCTGCCCCGTTACACCGGCAGCGGGGCTGTGGCCGGGTCGGGAGCGCAGCGCGGGGGCTGCTCCAGCCCTGCAGCCAGCGCGGTGAGGCCGGGGGCAGGGCCCGAGGGGATGGGAATACGCGTGGGGCGGACACGCTCCTGTCGGGAGGGCCCGGGCCCGGCTCGCCCCCTGCCGGGGGGGGGGGTCCCCGAGCCCGGAGCGGGGCTGCCCGGGGCTGCGGGGGGCGAGTGTCACGGGCGGGGCCGGGAGCTGCAGGAGGGGCCGGAGCGCGGCTCGGCTGCAGAGCTCGGAGCCCAGGCTGGGCCCGGGAGCGAGGGGAGGGGGAGCCGGGGGGTGGATCTGGGGTGTCATAGCCGGGCGGAGGGAGCGGCTGGGGCTGGGGGGAGCTGGGAGTTTGGGGTGCACTGGGAGGTCAGGGCTGGGGGGGAGCTGGGAGTTTGGAGTGCGCTGGGGGGAGTCAGGGCTGGGGATTGGCGGCTGTTTAGAGGTCACAAGCCCTCCCAGCGCTGCCGCTGTATTAAACCGCTCCCCGGGAAAAGGCGGGGGGGGGGGCCGGTCTCTCAGCAGGGGAAAAGGAGGAGGGGCGGGGAGACGGTCTGCCTGGCCCCGGGAACCTCCTTTACTTGGGCTGGAGAGGGCGGAAGCGGCCCCGGGGCAGGCTGGGAGATGTAGTTCATGACTCTCCTGGGAGCGGAAGTGACGTCGGCGGGGAGGCGGAGCCGGGCTGCGATGGAGCGTTGGTCGCTCCGGCTCTGTCTGGCTCGCGCGGGGCCGTTGGAGCCTCTCCCGGGGCCGGAGAAGGGTTTGTGCCGTGGGGGCTCTGGGCATGGGGGGGGGGGAGAAGAGCAGGTGACCCCCGAGGAGCGGGGAGAGAAAGGGGGGGGCTGAGATCCCCTCGGATTTACCGCTGCCCCCCCCGTGGGGACCCCCCTCCTCTCCCGTCCTGCCCCCTTTCTCCCTAGAGAGCAACGAGCAGCACCCAGGGTGACCCCCCCTCCCCCAAACCCCTGAGAAGTTCCCTGTTCCCCTCCCCCCATTGTGCCCCATTTTCTCTGCCCTTCGCCAATGGCCAGTTCAGATCTCAGGTTTGGGGTGTTTCCCCCATTTTCACCTGCAGGGATTTGTCCTTGTGCGGGTGGGAAATGGTTCCCCCGAGTGATTTCTGAACTGGGCAGAGGCTGGGGGGGCCCTCAGACAGGGACACCTCTGGGCTGGGCTGGGGGGCCCCTCTCTGCTGGCAACAGGGCGTGGGAAGGGCCAGGAAGGGGAGGGAGGAACAAGTGTCCCCCATGGAGATGGCCCAGCCCCAGGTTTCCCAGTCCAGCTACTTTCCCCTCCCCCACCCTGCCCAACCCAAAGCCCCCCCCTCGCCTGCTAGTCAAATTCCTAGACCCCACTGCCAGCACCTCCCCACAGCCAGTGACCTTCTGACTCCAGCCCCGCTCCTTTCCCCTGTCAAAGCCGCACCACCCGGGGCTCTGCTGGCCATGTGGATGTGTGACCAGAAGAATCCGTCCCATCCTGTTGTTGATTCAATATCCCTGTATAAACCCCTCCAATTTCCCGTCTTTTCTCTTGAACTGTTGAATGGTGACATAAAATCTCCCCACATGTTGGTGCTTTTCCCTTATATTGGCAAATATTTAGTTTGTGCCCCATTTTCTCCTCAGTTCTAAAATACTGATATTGAATTCTTGAAAATCGTCCCGCTTTTCTCTCCAGGTGTGTGACTGAGATCAGGCCTCTTATCGTACTCAGCGTGGCTCAGCCCTGGCCTGAGATGAGGTCCCTCAGTGCCGTGCCCTGCACAAACCTTGACCAAGTTTGGGGCCCTGGTGGTGCCAGGAACTGCACAGACCCCTATAGAGAGCAGGGACCTTGTTGTGCCGGGTGCTACAGTGACCCTGACTGAGCTCCGGGCCCCTGTTATGACAGGCCCTGCATCAACACCATGTGAAATCAGGCTCCCATTGTGCCTTGCGCTGCAGAGACAGCAAACAAAATCAGGGACCTTGTTCCTGGAGCTGCAGAGACCTCAAGTGAGATCTGGGCCCTGTTCTGCCAGGTGCTGCAGAGACCCCAACAGAGGTCAGACCCCACTGTTGTGACAGGTGCTGTGGAGACCCCAAGTGAGATCTGCGCCTCTGTTGTGCTGGGCACTGCAGAGACCCCACAGACATCAGGCCCCCCATTGTCCCAGGGAAAACTGAGACCTGGACAAAGATCACTGCCCCCCCCCCCCCCCTTGTGCTGGGCAGCGCACGACTGGCCCAGATTTCTGCCTCCATTGTGCTGGGCACTTCAGAGACCTTGACTGAGATCTGTGTCCCCGTTGGGCCTGACACTGCAGTGACCCTGACCCAGATCACGCCCCACCACTGTACTGGGCACTGCACAGACTCTGCCTCCATATTTTTCCAGATGCTGCAGGGACCCTAAACAAAATCAGGGATCTTGTGATGCTGGGAGTTGCAGAGTCCCCTACTGAAGTCAGGCCCTCTGTTGTGCAGGGCTCCTGCACAGACACCAAGATCAAGGTTCCCATTGTGACTGGTGCTGAAAAGACACCAAGGATATCTCTACCCTGCTGTTAAAACCCCCAGCTGGCCCATGCCACGTGACGCAGGCTCACAGGACTCAGGCGAAGGGGCTGTTAATTGCAGTGTAGATGTCTGGGCTTGGGTTGAAGCCAGGCTGTAGGACCCTGCCGGTTGGGAGGGTGCCAGACCTTGGGCTGCAGCCCCAGCCGGAGCATGGACACCACAATTAAACAGCTCCGCAACCTGAGCCGTGTGAGCCCAAGTCAGCTGGCGCAGGCCAGCCGCTGGTGTCTAGCAAGTTTGCATGGAGAATTTGGGGAAAAACTGGGAACTGAATCCAAATTGTTTCAATTCTTACCACTTCCCTTAACCAAAAGCCCAGCATGTGTGTGTACAGCATTGTTTTGGTCTGTGTTTGCCTTGCGTTGCCTTACAAGGTAGGCTGTGGAATTTCCTTCACT
Organism: Gopherus flavomarginatus; assembly: GCF_025201925.1. Taxonomy (NCBI): domain Eukaryota; kingdom Metazoa; phylum Chordata; order Testudines; family Testudinidae; genus Gopherus; species Gopherus flavomarginatus. The sequence goes on from NC_066639.1 coordinate 6,105,696, forward strand.
GGAGGTCTTTAAGACCACGTTAGAGATACACCAGTCTGGGAATGTCTAGGGATACTTGGTTCTGCCTCAGCACGGGAGGCTGGAGTAGACGCCCTCTCAAGATCCCTTCCAGGCCTGCATTGAAATAATTCTCTTTTGTGCTGTGTCCTGTTCTACGCTGAGCTGTTTTGCATGGTGCCATTTGGAACTGTGGTCGCACAATGTTGTGTAGCAGTTTTATGGTGCATTGTTTTGCCTCAGCTTGTTTGGTGTCTGTGTTATGTTGGTTTGAGTTGAGCTATTTTCCATTGTGTTCTTTTGTCCTAGGATGTCGTCGTTTGCATCGTGTTGCTTCTTTTTCTTTGTATTGTTATTTATGCTGTGGAGTGTAGGCTGTTACCCTCCCCCCCCCGAATTTGCTGACATTATGTTGTGGTGGGTTTTATTCTGTATGTTGTGTTTTTATATGTATATATTGCATAACATCCTAGAAATGTAGTGTCATCAAGTTGTCATCAAGTCCAGCTCTCTCTGCTGAGTCAGAACCAAGTATATGTACATTATCTCTGACAGAGGTTTGTCCTACTTGTTCTTAAAAACTTCCAGGGAAAGAGACTCCACAGTCCCCCTTGTAAGACTATTCCAGAGCTGAACTAGCTCAGCTCTGGTGACACCCACACAGATTTTAGTGGTGAACAGCTCTGGAGAGAGAGAGGAGACCCCAGTGAGTGGGCAACTGGGTAAAAAGAGAGAAGTTGGGAATACAAACATTGACATGTCCAAGGTCACCCAGGCTGTCTGTGATCGAGCTAGAAATAGGTTCTAGTGCCACCGTACTGCTGTTTCTGAAGGTCTCTGCCACACTGATGTTTTAGGCACTTGTGCAAACCCTTAGTACAGACAGAATTTACACTAGTGCACTGTGATTGGTACTGGTGCACCATGTCCCAGTTTGAAGGTTTGAGGTGGTGGGAGCGGGGAGGAGGGACCTCACAGAGGCCGGGATCTGGCTGACCAGTGCAGCTGGTAAGGGAGGGGCAGCAGTAGTGCTGGAGGTATGATCCAGGAGCACAGCCCCAAAGGGCTGGACACTGACTTCTCCTGACCCAGGGGACACCCCCCCAGCGAGGTGGTTTGTCCATGGATGCACAGGCTGTCTTGGCAGGGCAGCTCAGCTACAGTCCCTGCACACCTCTTCCTGCAGCCTAATACAGTGTGCTCTGGGGACCTTTCCAAGCTGCGGGTGACAGGGCTCTGGAGTTAACAGGGTCTGTTCGTGGCTCTGTCACTGGCCTGTTTAGTGACCATGGGGAAGTCACAGCCCCTCTCTCTGTAATGCTGTCTCCAGTGACTCGAGAGCATGAGCACCAGCCTCAGGCAGACTGGTAAGAAGCAGGGCACAAACCCCAAATTGGGTGTGAGGTCTGTATGGAAATTTCACCAACCAAGTATCCAGCGTAAACGCTTCAGGCTCTGTAACAGCATTAACATGGAATCACAGACAGTCCTCTTGCGTGATCCCATATATCTCGCCACGCAGGTGAGCTCACCTTCATGACAGATGGTCCCTTACTCCAGGGGTTCTCAACCTTTTTCTTTCTGAATCCCCAATGATGGAGATTCCACAACCTCCCTAAGCAATTTATTCCAGTGCTTAACCACCCTGACAGGGAGTTTTTCCTAATGTCCAACCTAAACCTCCCTCTCTGCAATTTAAGCCCATTGCTTTTTATCCTGTCTGCAGAGGTTAAGAAAAACAATTTTTCTCCCTCCTCTTTGAAATGACCATTTATGTACTTGAAAGCTGATTATGTCCCCTCTCAGTCTTCTCTTCTCCAGACTAAACAAACGCAATTTTTTCAATCTTCCCTCATAGGCTGTGTTCTCTAGACCTTGAATCATTTTTGTTGCTCTTCTCTGCACTTTCTCCAGTTTTTCCACATCTTTCCTGAAATGTGGCCCCCAGAACTGGACACACTACTCCAGTTGAGGCTTAACCAGTCTGGAGTAGAGCGGAAGAATTACTGCTCGTGTCTTGCTTACAATACTGCTGCTAATATATCCCAGAATTATACTTAATTTTTTTTTGCAACATTGTAACATTGTTGACTCATATTTAGCTAGTGATCCACTGTGACTCCCAGATCCGTCTCCGCAGTGCTCCTTCCTGGGCAGTCATTTCCTGTCTTGCACGTGTGCAACTGATTGTTCCTTCCTAGGTGCAGTACTTTGGATTTCTCTTTATTGAATTTCATCCTATTTACTTCAGACTATTTCTCCAGTTTGTCCGGATGATTTTGAATTTCAGTTCTATCCTCCAAAATACTTGCAACCCCTCCCAGCTTAGTATCACCCACAAACTTGATAAGTGTAACAGAGAGACTCTGCTGCTGGGAGGGTTTCACCATGTGTCAGAGGGTCACACCCTGGTAGGAGGGGGCTAGATCTGTACTGGAATAAGGTCACTCTGTGCTTCCCAGTGTGGCACAACCTAGAATATCCATGACCAGGGAACAATGCTGAGGGGAATCAACATGTGGAAAGGAGAGAAACCCTGTCTGAATCTTCTCACATTGCCCTTCTCCCCCTTACAGGCTACAGAATAACGTCCACGTTTTCCTCCAGATCAGCCCATCCTCCCAGCGGGGAGGCAATGGCTGCAATGGAGCTGGCTCAGGTAAGAGATTCTCAGGGACCTGGTGGTGGTTTCTGCTTGGAGGGAGAGGAACAGTAAATGTGTAGTATAGTAAAGTAAATGTACAATAATCAGTTTGTGACACATTTTCTTTGCAAATCTCAAAGTTCCATATAAAATAACCTAAAAGTTTGTCCCACTTCTCTCTAGTTGTCTATTTCTAATTGAATATGCCCTGAGCTTTTCCCGTCTCTCTAATTATAACATAAAAAGAAAATCTCAGATTTACACCTTTTCTCAGATTCTTGAACATGCATATAAAATGTTTGCAAATGGTGCTCATTTCCTCTTTATTCATTTATCAAATATTGATGTGAAACACTCAGATTTTACCCCCATGATCCTTCTCTCTGATCAACTTGTGCCAAAGTCCTGGCTCCAAGCATTGCCCGGCTTTCCCCAGTCACCTGCCCTGTCACTGTGATAACTTTCTATCCACTTATCAAACACTGTGAGTGTGAAATCACAGATTCTGCTTTTCTCCTCTTTTGAAAACTGCAGGAACTTTTGGTTCGGTTTAGAAAATTTGTTCCCCCAGTCCTTGTTCTCTATCTTGGGGGTGAGGGAGGTGGGAAGGGGGTTAGCACTGCCACGTGATGGTCTCTTCCACAGCATTCTGCACTCATTGTTTCTGAAATCTGGTGTCATTGAGACCATTGTTAATCCAGAGTCACTGTATGGAAGGACAAGGAATGACTCCAGATGGACAATGGGGCAAATGAGATCAGCAATTCTCCCTGTGAGGAGGGGCTCTCATTAGCTGCTCTCCCCGGAGAGCTAAAGGAGGGAAGCTGCTCAAACGCTCTGTCCCTCTCTGCTCAGGATATTGGGGTTCAGCTTCCTGGGTCAGACACTGCAGCCTCCATTGTGATCTGGGACACCAGGCTTGGAGCTGCTTCTCCCCCAGTGTGGTTCTGTGCTGGGAAGTGACCTTAATTAAAGCTGCTTCTCTGCCTGGCCCAGGGGGTGACCTTCTCCAGCTGGTCCTAGCCCCGTAGGGCAGCCCTGGGCCCTGTTAATACTAATTTCTGAGCCAGACATTCCAAATAACTGACAGGAACGAAGGGAAAATGCTGGGGTCTGGCCTTAAAATGACTCCACACAAACAGACCCTCCTCATTTCTCGTCCCATTAGCAATTGCAGGATAAAGTCCAGCCATGGGGGAGCAAACTACCTAGGAATGGGACTTTCCTACCAGACGGGCAGGGAGAGGGGATAGGGAGATTGAAAGGGGCAATGGGAGAGAAGAGTTTGGAGAGAGATTTCCAGATCTCTAATCTGCCCAGAAAGATGTATTGCTGCACCTTGGATAGAGTCACTTTCCTGTGGAAAAGATGAGAATCAGACAGAGGAAAATCCAGTTCCTGACTCCATATTCCCCCCGCTGGGGTGTGGCAGCCGTGGGGTCAGTGTCAGAGGGAATCCCCCACAGTGACTCCTTTGGTTCTGCTTTTTTCTAGCCTTGTGTTCAGAGACTTTGTTATGGGATGTGGGGAGGGAGAAGGGAGGTTAAACATGTCTCTGTGGGCTTAGCCTGGCAGGAGGGGCCAGGTCTGCACTGTACACAGAGATCAAGCCTTTCTCAGTATGGCAGACTCTAGAGTGTCTATCTGCGGGGAAAGGGCCTGGGGGAATCATGCTGTGAAATGAGTTAGTGTGTTCTGAAACCTTCACAACTGCCCTTCTCACCCTGCCAGGTTGCGGAATAATGTCCATATTTCGCTCCAGTTCATCCCGTCCTCTCGTTGGACAGGAGAGAGAAATGGCTGCAGAGGAGCCAGTTCAGGTGGGTATTATCAGTGGGTTGCTGGTGGGTTCCGGCAGGAGGGAAAGGGGCAGCAAATACGTGGGAAATGGGAAGATTTGCACAGTCTGGTTTGGAGGTTGGAGCGGGGAAGGAAATGCACAGGGTGGACAAAGGGAGGAGGACAGTGTGTGACAAACCTGTTGGGAGTTGTTTAAGTGTCTTAGATTCTAGGAACAGACCCATGAGGTTCGGCGGTGGAAATGCTCAAGTTTGTGGAGCAGAAAATAACCCAGCTCCATGGGGCTGGGAAAACTGAACAGACTCATTGTGCTGGAGCCCGACCTGACTAACTAGCGGTTGCTGTGAGACATGAAGGGGCACCCACCAGTGAAGCTTAAGGGAGATTCCCCTCCCTTCACATCCAGCTCTTCAGAATGGGGAGGGTGTTGGGCTTCCTACCAGGGAGCTGTCCCTGGACCCTGCTACGGGCTCCATCTCCTGAATCAGTCAGTGGCTAGTAGGTGTGTGATGGCTCTGCTGGGAGAGAGGAGGGGCTCTCTCTTTATCCCCTCCCCCTGGTGTTTCCTGGATGCTCTGAGCAGGGTGGGGGTGGGACTCTGACTGCAATCCACCCAGAGTTTCTGTTTGGCTCCTGTCCCCCATGTATAGGGGGGCTGTGAGTGGGGCAGCAGGTACTGAGTGTTGGACTCTCTCTCTTTCAGGGGCCGGTGACCTTCGAGGAGGTGGCTGTGTATTTCACCAGGGAAGAGGGGGCTCTGCTGAACCCCACTCAGAGAGCCCTCTACAGAGATGTCATGCAGGAGAACTATGAGAATGTGACCTCGCTGGGTAAGGGTTCCTGTCCCCTCTGTTCTTGGAAGGGGAAAAGAAGAGAGATGGTTCACGCCAGCCCCACAACGCCACCTCTACTCTGTCCTGTTTCAGCATCACCCCAATATGCCAGTGACACACACGCTGTCAGAGACCCTCCCCTGCTGCAGAACACTTTGGGAACAGAGCACAGGAACCGTATCGCACAGTGTCAAATATCTCCTGTTTGCTCAAGTAAAACTGAAGGTTAAGTGCAGCATAATCAGCAGAAGCTTCCTACCCCTGACCTCTCAAACCCTGAGCCTTCTCCACCCGGACCACAATTATGCTTGGGGTGTAACGAGCAGACTGCTGGAGTCAGAGCTGCTGGTCCAGAGTTACTTATTACACAGACAGTCCGTGTGTCCTTGAATGCTGGCTGGTAGTATCCAGAGAAGGAAGCTGAGTGGGGAATTTAGTGTTAGTGGGGCCATGTGCTCAGCTTCATTTTAGGGGTCCCTCCTTGGGACACAGGCAAGAAAAAGAACATTCTCTCTTATTTCACCCCCCCCTCCATTTTTCATTTTTTTCTTCATCCTCCTCCTATAAGTAAAAGGAAGTAAATGAGGATAAGGTGAGATACCTTGATTGTTTTTGATGTCTGAGTTTTCCACAGACCGCTTGAAAATCGCTGAGCGTCTCAGTGCACCACCTAATGATCTTTCCAAATACTGTTTGTACCATTAGCTAACTGTTGTAAAGCGCTTTGGATAAGAGCCCTTTATAAAAAAAAAATATTAAAAATGTTGGAGTGCAGGGTCTGGCCAGGAGTTAAGTTGTGGGAGGGGGCTCAAGGCTGGGGCAGGTGGTTGAGATGTGAAGCGCTTACCTGGACCAGCTCCTGTTTCATGCGAGCAATGCAGGTGGGGATGTGGAGGGGCAGAAGTCAGGGTGGGCAGGAGGCTGTGTGGATGGGTTGCAGGAGTCAGGGCTGAGGGTGTGTGAGGGGCTGTGGATGTGTCTGGGGGCAGGGGGTATGGGTGGTTGCAGTAATCAGGGAAGGCAGGGAACTGGGGTGTGTTTGTGAGGGGTGAAGGAGTAAGGGCTGGGGGTGTGAGTGGGGGTGCAGGAGTCAGTGAGGGCAGGGTGTTCAGGGTGCAGGAGTCAAGGCTGGGGGTGCAGGGTCTGGGAAGGAGTTAGGCTGCAGGAGCAGGCTGGAGATTGGGGTGCAGGTTCTGGGATGCAGGAGGGGGTTCAGGGTTGGGGTAGGAGGTTGGGGTGTGGAGTGCTTTCCTGGGGCAGCTCCCATTTGGTGCGAGGAATGCAGATGGCAATGTGGGGGCGTGTGTGCAGGAGCTCCCATATTTGGTGCTCAGGGTGGGGGTGAGCATGTGGGGGGCGTGCAACAGTCAGAGCATGGGGTGTGAGGGCTGCATATGTGGGTAGGGGTGCAGGAGTCAGGGCTGGGAGCTGGGATGGTGGGCTGGGTCATGGGGGTGCTCCCAGCCCTGTATCCTGAGTGACTCTCAGTAGGGGCTGGGTATGGGGGGGTATGTGATAGGGGTTTGCTTTGTAAAGCAGTGAGCAAGTGACCAGGGAGCTTTTCAAACATGGCTGCTAATGGAGAGTTTGGTGAGGGAGTTTGGAAGGGGAGTGGGAAGGGGGCAAGGTTCTCTTGCCATTCTTTAAAAGATTTAAGCTATAATACAAACTTCTTGGTTGTAAGAAAACCCCTGTTGTTAACTTAGGTAGCTGTAGGAGATGATGCAGGCAGAAGCCCAGCAGCAGAGTAGGGGCTATCCTGTTTGTTGCACTCAATGTAGCATGTATGATTACCTGCCCTGTGAGCGGGTGGCGTATGTGTTCATTCCGTGCAAGGAGCTCCTGGTCCTCAGACAGCACGTGGAGGCTTTGGAGGCCAGGGTGGTGGAACTGGAGACACTAAGGGAGGCAGAGAAGTATGTCAGTGAGGCTTTCTGGAACACTAGATTTCTCCCACCTCCGGCCAGACAGCCACTGTGCTGTTGAGGAGGATGAAAGGCCCAAGGAAGGAGAGCAGTCAATGGGAGCAGAGGGAAACCTTCCCATAATTGGGACCCTCCTTCCAGATGGTGTTGGGGTAACCCCTTGCACTTAGGTTACCTCTCCGGGGAGGGAACTCCAGTCATTAAGAAAAGGCAGCTGTTAGTAATGGGAGATTTGATCATTAGAAACAAGGATAATTGGACAGCAAAGAATCCTGTGGCACCTTGTAAACTAACAGACGCTTTGGAGCATGAGCTTTCGTGGTTGAATACCCACTACCTCAGATGCATGTAGTGGAAATTTCCAGGGGCAGGTATATATATGCTAGCAAGCAAGCTAGAGATAACGAGGTCAGTTCAATCAGGGAGGGTGAGGCCCTGTTCTAGCAGTTGAGGTGTGAATACCAAGAGAGGAGAAACTGGTTCTGTAGTTGGAAAGCCATTCACAGTCTTTGTTCAATCCTGAGCTGATGGTGTCAAATTTGCAGATGAACTGAAGCTCAGCAGTTTCTCTTTGAAGTCTGGTCCTGAAGTTTTTTTGCTGCAGGATGGCCACCTTAAGGTCTGCTATACTGTGGCCAGGGAGGTTGAAGTGCTCTCCTACAGGTTTTTGTATATTGCCATTCCTAATGTCTGATTTGTATCCATTTATCCTTTTCCGTAAAGACTGTACAGTTTGGCCGATGTACATAGCAGAGGGGCATTGCTGGCATATGATGGCGTATATTACATTGGTGGATGTGCAGGTGAATGAACCAGTGATGGTGTGGCTGATCTGTTTAGGTCCTGTGATGGTGTCGCTGGTGTAGATATGTGGGCAGAGTTGGCATCGAGGTTTGTTGCATGGATTGGTTCCTGAGCTAGAGTTGTTATGGTGCGGTGTGCAGTTACTGGAGAGAATATGTTTCAGGTTGGCAGGTTGTCTGTGGGCGAGGACTGGCCTGCCACCCAAGGCCTGTGAAAGTGTGGGGTCATTGTCCAGGATGGGCTGTAGATCCCTGATGATGCGTAGGAGAGGTTTTAGCTGGGGACTGTATGTGATGGCCAATGGAGTCCTGTTGGTTTCTTTCTTGGGTTTGTCTTGCAGTAGGAGGCTTCTGGGTACACGTCTGGCTCTGTTGATCTGTTTCCTTATTTCCTCGTGCGAGTATTGTAATTTTGAGAATGCTTGGTGGAGATTTTGTAGGTGTTGGTCTCTGTCTGAGGGGTTAGAGCAGATGCGGTTGTACCTCAGTGCTTGGCTGTAGGCAATAGATCGTGTGATGTGTCCGGGATGGAAGCTGGAGGCATGAATGTAGGCATAGCAGTCGGTAGGTTTTTGGAATAGGGTGGTGTTAATGTGACCATCACTTATTTGCACCGTGGTGTCAAGAAAGTGGACCTCCCATGTAGATTGGTCCAGGCTGAGATTGATGGTGGGGTGGAAACTGTTGAAATCGTGGTGGAATTTTTCCAGAGTCTCCTTCCCTTGGGTCCAGATGATGAAGATGTCATCAATGTAGCGTAGGTAGAGAAGGGGCGTGAGTGGACGAGAGCTGAGGAAGCGTTGTTCCAGGTCGGCTTAAAGATATTGGTATATTGTGGGAACATGCTGGTTCCCATAGCAGTGCCACTGATCTGGAGATATGTATTGTCATCCAATTTGAAATAGTTGTGTGTGAGGATAAAGGCACAGAGCTCAGCAGCCAGTTGTGGTGTGGCATCATCAGGGATACTGTTCCTGACAGCTTGTATTCCATCTGTGTGTGGGATGTTTGTGTAGAGAGCCTCTACATCCATGGTGGCTAGGATGGTATTTTCTGGGAGGTGACCAATGCATTGTAGTTTCCTCAGGAAATCAGTGGTGTCACGGAGATAGCTGGGAGTGCTGGTGGCATAGGATCTGAGTAGAGAGTCCATATATCCAGACAGTCCTTCAGTGAGAGTGCCAATGCCCGAGATGATGGGGTGTCCAGGGTTTCCGGATTTGTGGATCTTGGATAGTAGATAGAATAACCCTGGTCGGGGCTCTAGGGGTATGTTGATTTCTTCTGGTGTTAGTGTAGGGAGTGTCCTGAGTAGATGCTGTAGTTTCTTAGTTTATTCCTCAGTGGGATCTGAGGGAAGTGGCCTGTAGAATTTGATATTGGAGAGTTGTCTGGCGGCCTTGTCATAAACAGATAACTAAGGGTTAATGTCTCTTTCACCTGAAGCACCTGACAAGAGAACCAATTAGGAAACCTGATTTTTTTCAACTCTGGGTGGAGGGAAGGTTGTGTCTGAGTCTTTGTTTTTCTGCCTGCTTTTCTCTGAGCTTTGGAGAAGTGATTTCTGCTTTCTAATCTTCTGTTTCCAAGGTGTGAGTACCAAAGAGTTTGTTTCTTTTGTATTTACATGAATATAGTTGCTGGAGTGCTTTGATTTGTATTCTTTATGAATAAGGCTGTTTATTCATATTTCTTTTAAGCAATTGACCCTGTATTTGTCACCTTAATACAGAGAGACCATTTGTATGTATTTTTCTTTCTTTTTATATAAAGCTTTCTTTTTAAGATCTGTTGAAGTTTTCTTTACTGGGAAACTTCAGGGAAATTGAGTCTGTACTCACCAGGGAATTGGTGGGAGGAAAGTCAGAGGGAGATCTGTGTGTGTTGGATTTGTTCGCCTGACTTTGCATACCCTCTGGGTGAGGGGGGAGGGAAGAGAGAGATTAACTTGGTAATTCTGTTCTCCAGGACTGGGAATGGAGAGGGGGGAGTCACTCTGTTTAGATTCACAGAGCTTGTGTCTGTGTATCTCTCCAGGAGCACCTGGAGGGGAGAAGGGAAAAAGGATTATTTCCCTTTGTTGTGAGACTCAAGGGATTTGGGTCTTGGGGTCCCCAGGGAAGGTTTTCCAGGGGGACCAGAGTGCCCCAAAACACTCTAATTTTTTGGGTGGTGGCAGCAGTACCAACTTCAAGCTGGTAACTAAGCTTGGAGGTTTTCATGCTAACCCTCATATTTTGGACGCTAAGGTCCAAATCTGGGACTAAGGTTATTGACAGGCCTCCTTTGGTAGTCAGACCTGTTCATGATGACAACAGCACCTCCTTTATCAGCCTCTTCGATGATAATGTCAGGGTGGTTTCTGAGGCTGTGGATGGCATTGCGTTCTGCACGACTTAGGTTGTGAGGCAAGCGATGTTGTTGTTCCACGATTTCTGCCTGTGCACGCCGGCGGAAGCATTCAATGTATAGGTCCAGACTGTCATTTCGACCCTCAGGAGGAGTCCATGTGGAGTTCTTCTTCTTGTGCTGTTGGTGGGAGGGCACCTGTGTATCAGTGCACTGTTCAGTGTTGTCCTGGAAGTATTCTTTGAGTCAGAGACGGTGAAAGTAGGCTTCCAGATAGCCGCAGAACTGTATCATGTTGGTGGGGGTGACAGGGCAGAAAGAGTCCCCGAGATAGGACAGACTTTTCTTCTGGGATGAGGATAGTTGGGTTTGTGATGACCAGGAGAACCGTATGGTGACTTGCCTGCGTGGTGCAAAGATTGCTGATTTCTCGAGGCATCTAGATAAATTTATGTGTAGTTCTGGGGAGGAGCCAGTGGTCGTGGTACATGTAGGCACCAATGACATAAGGAACAGTAGGTGAGACGTCCTGGAGGTCAAATTTAGTCTGCTAGAAAAGAGACTGAAATCCAGGACCTCTATGGTGGCATTCTCAGAAATGCTTCCAGTTCCACGTACAGGGCCAGGTAGCCAGGCAGAGCTTCATAGTCTCAATGCGTGGATGAGATGATGGTGTAGAGAGGAGGGATTTAGATTTATTAGGAACTGGGGAAACTTTGGGGATGGGGGAGCCTGTACAGGAAGGATGGCTCCACCTAAACCAAAGTGGAACCAGACTGCTGGCACTTAACATTAAAAAGGTTGCAGAGGAGTTTTTAAACTAAGAGATGGGAGAAAGCCAATGGCTGCAGAGGAGCTCGTGGATGAGACAGAGACTTGTCTTAGAGAAGAATCTAGTGATAGAGATTTTTCTAGTTTAGTCAGGAAGAGAGGCTGGAAGAGGATAAAGTAGGGGCCAGATCAGACAGGAAGCATTTACACACAAAAGAATCTGACACATCAGAAAAGGGCAGACAAATAAACAGACAAGTTTTTAAAGTGCTTGTACACAAATGCTAGAAGTCTAAATAGTAAGATGGGTGAATTAGAGAGCCTCATGTTAAAGGAAGATATTGACATAGTAGGCGTCACAGAAACCTGGTGGACTGAGGACAAGCAATGGGACACAATCGTTCCAGGGTACAAAATATACCGGAAGGACAGAGCAGGTCATACTCGGGGTGTGGGGAGGGGAGTGGCTCCGTATGTTAAAGAAAATGTAGACTCAAATGAAGTAAAAATCTTAAATGAAACCGCGTGTTCCATTGAATCTCTATGGATAGTAATTCCGTGCTGTAATAAGAATATAACAATAGGGCTCTGTTATCAGGCACCTATCAAAGACAGTGATAGTGAGGATGAAATGCGAAGGCAGATTAGAGAGGCTATCAAAATAAAGAACTCCATAATAATGGGAGATTTCAGTTATCCCCACATTGACTGGGTACATGTCACCTCAGGACAAAATGCAGAGACAAAATTTCTGGCTACTTTAAATGACTGCTTCATGGAGCAGGTGGTACAAGAACCCACAAGGGGAGAAGCAGCTCTCAGTTTAGTCCTGAGTGGAGCAAAGGATCTAGTCCATGAGGTAACTATAACAGGACTGCTTGGAAATAGTGATCATAATATAACAACATTTAACATTCCTGTGGTGAGAAGAACAGCTCAACACTGTGGCATTTAATTTCAGAAAGGGGAACTATGCAAAAACGAGGGGGTTAGTTAAACAGAAATTAAAAGGTACAGTAACTAGAGTGAAATCCCTGCAAGCTGCATGGATACTTTACAAAAACACAATATTAGAGGCCCAACTTAAATGTATCCCCCAAATTACTAAATACAGCAAAAGAACTAAAAAAGAGTCACTGTGCTTTAATGACCATGTAAAACAAGCAGTGAGAGATAAGGCCTCTTAAAAAGTGGAAGTCAAATCCTAGTGAGGTATATAGAAGATAGCATAAGCACTGCCAAATTAAGTGTAAAAATGTAATAAGAAAAGCCAGAGAGGAGTGTGAAGAACAGCTAGCCAAAAACTCGGAAGGTAATAACAAAATGTTTAAGTACATCAAAAGCAGGAAGCCTGCTAAACAACCAGTGGGGCCACTGGATGATTGAGATACAAAAGGAGCCCTTAAAGACAATAAAGTCATTGCGGAGAAACTAAATACATTCTTTGCTTCAGTCTTCACGGCTGAGGATGTTGGTGAGATTCCCAAACCTTTTGTGGGTGACAAATCTGAGGAATTGCCAGAGATTGAAGTGTCACTAGAGGAGGTTTTGGAACTAATTGATAAACTTAACTGAAACAAGTCACCGGAACCAGATGGTATTTACCCAAGAGTTCTGAAGGAACTCAAATGTGAAATTGGGGAATTATTAGCTATGGTTTGTAACCTGTCCTTTAAATCAGCTTCTGTACCCAATGACTGGAAGATTGCTAATGTAACACCAATATTTAAAAAGGGCTCTAAAGGCGATCCTGGCAATTACGTACCGGTAAGTCTAACGTCTGTACCAGGCAAATTAGTTGAAACAATAGTAAAGAATAAAATTGCCAGGAACGTAGAAGAACAAAAATTTTTGGGCAAAGAAAAGAAAAAGAAAAAAGAAATGAAAATAAGAGATATACCAATCTCCTAGAACTGGAAGGGATCTTGAAAGGTCTTTGAGTCCAGCCCTCTGCCTTCACTAGCAGGACCAATTTTTGCCTCAGATCCCTAAGTGGCCCTCTCAAGGATTGAACTCACAAGCCTGGGTTTAGCAGGCCAATGCTCAAACCACAGAGCCGTCCCTCCCCCAAAACTCAACATGGTTTTTGTAAAGGGAAATCATGTCTTAGTAATCTATTAGAGTTCTTTGAAGGGGTCAACAAACATGTGGACAAGGGTATCCAGTGGACATAGTGTACTTAGATTTCCAGAAAGCCTTTGACAAGGTCTCTCACCAAAGGCTCTTACATAAATTAATTTATCATGGGATAAGAGGGAAGATCTTTTCATGGATTGAGAACTGGTTAAAAGATAGGGAAGAAAGCGTAGGAATAAATGGTAAACTTTGAGAATGGAGAGGAGTAACTAGTGGTGTTCCCCAAGGGTCAGTCCTCAGACCAATCCTATTCAACGTATTCATAAATAGTCTGGAGAAAGGGGTAAACAGTGAGGTGGCAAAGTTTGCGGATGATACTAAACTGCTCAAGATAGTTAAGACCAAGGCAGACTGTGAAGAACTTCAAAAAAATCTCGTAAAACTAAGGGAATGGGCAACAAAATGGCAAGTGAAATTTAATGTGAATAAATATCAAGTAATGCACATTGGGAAAAATAACCCCAACTATACATACAATATGATGGGGGCAAAATTAGGCTAATCAGGAAAAAGATCTTTTTGTCATTGCAGATAGTTTTCTGAAGACATCCAGCAGTGTGCAGCGGAAGTCAAAAAAGCAAACAGGATGTTAGGAATAATTTTAAAAGGGATAGACAGTAATACAGAGAATATCTTATTGCCCTTATATAAATCAATGGAAATAACTAATTTAGACCCCATCATTTTATACATATATTTGGGATTATGTTTTCCACTGGGCTGCAATATGTGTTATCCTGTCATTTGGTTCTGCTGAGATCCTGCATTCAGTAATATCCCTGCCCTTCCTGTTCCCTTTCTCCACTGAACCCCACCAGCCCATGGTTACTGTTCCCAGCTTCCCCAAGACTCTCTCATTGTCTCTGGACCCATCTGTCAGCAAGCAGCAGTGCCAGGGAGACTTACCCTTTCTCTGGAGACTTTGATTTCTGGGACGCGGATTTACTATCTGTGTGTTTTAGCAGACTCTTTGAAATTAAGTGTCTGTGACATTAAGCACAGTATGATCTGGACTGTTGAACAGCTCTGTCACCTCAGTTCCCCAAGCTGGAGTGCCTTTTACACTGCTCTACTGTGAGAGCAGCCACTCCTGGGCAGTTCATGCGCAGTCTCCAGCATGTAACTCACTTCTAGCTAGACAGTTTTGAGTGCTGCTAGTCAGTGACTCCCAAATTACAGTACCCCACAGGAGAACCCCAGAAAATTCTCTGCTCCCAGACTTCCCCCAGAAATGTGCATCTTGCCCTGTCCAGCACAGTCCTGAAGAAAGGGAGCTCATATGAAATATGTTGTTTCATCAGTGGAAAATTCAATGCACCAGCCTTTTTATTCCAAATGGAGTTTCCAACACACTTCAATCCAAACACACTGGTTTGATAAAAAAAGGAAACAAAATTATTGACTACTGAAAAAAAAGATTTTGTGACTGCAAGTAATGAGGCATAAAAGTCAGAATTGTTTATGAAAGAAATGCAAGATAAAACACAAACTAATGTTTAACTTAACAATGCAAAAGGGATTTCAAACAAATGTTTCTCTCACCATCTGCTGAAACAGGCTGGTTTTCCTTTCAGCCAGGACTCCTCTTTACCTGCCCCTGCTGCCCACATTTAGTTCTTCAGGAATTGTCAAAAGCAGAGGGAAAGGGGAGAGAGAGAGTGAGTCTCTTGCATTTTCCTCACCTCTTTTTATAATTCAGTCCTTTGTACTAGAAACAAATTCAGTCCCAAGTTGAGTCATGGTGACAGGCTGTCATAGGTACGAGCTTCAAGTGATCCCTATGATGGAATGTAAATGTCATCTTCACACCGTCCCCCTCCTGGAGAATGGCTATTTGACCAGCTGTTTGCTTTGCTGTCTCTGAGGAACTTAAGGTTAGGGTTGCAGCTTTTTCAGTAACATCATACCGTAAAATCTCATAACTTTACATACAATGTTGCTACACTTTTTAACAGGAGGATATTCAGTAGTTTGTCTTTTCAAATGATTCCTCACAAACCATACAGTGATAAATGAAGGGGAGGGGAGGGATCTCCCTTTTATAAATACCCAGCCAGCCAGTTGGCTGTAAAATCCCTGTTGGTGCGAGTTCTCTGCTTGCTTTACCTCTAAAGGGTTAACGAACCTATAGGTAAAAGAAAAGTATTGGGCACCTGAGCAAAGGAGCCAATAGAAAGGCTAGAACTTTGTTAAATGGGAAAGTAACTTTCCCTTTATCTGTTGTTCTCCGGAGAAGGCGACACGGACTAGCAATGTTGTGTAAGGCTTGAAGCAGGTATGAAAATTCATCTTCCATACCTAGAAGAAATGATTTGACTAGGGAATGTTTAGACAGACACAATCAGGTTTATTTTTTATTTTGGTTTTTGGATCTCCTCTGTGCTATCCCAGATGCTTTTGTTTGCTTGTAAGCTTTAAGCTGAACCCCCAAGAAAGCTATTTTGGGTGCTTACAAAAAAAATTTCTTTTAAAATCTAGCAAAAGCCTAAGTTCCAGATGTATTGTTTTCCTTTTCAATTTTAATAAAATTTACCTCTTAAGAACAGGATTGGATTTTTTGCTGTCCTAAGAAGTTTATATGTGTTGTTTGATTAGCTGGTAGCCACAGCTAATTTCCTTTGTTTTCTTTCTCAGCTCTTTCCCGGAGGGGAGGTGAAAGGGCTTGAGGGTGCCCCAGAGGGAAGAATTCTCAAGTGCTCCTTCCTGGGTCCAAGGGTTTGGGGGGTTTTTGCATTTGGGTGGTGGCAGCATTTACCAAGCCAAGGTCAGAGAAAAGCTGTAACTTTGGGGGTTTAATACAAGCCTAGAGTGGCACAAATTAATTTGTAGAATCCTGGCGGGCCCCCACTTTCTGCACTCGGAGTAACAGAGTGGGGATTCGGCCCTGACACATACTATGAACAAAATTGTTCATAATTTTCTAGAAGAGTGAACATAGGGGAACAGACTTGCACAGGGTCTGTCTGTGTGTTCCCAACATATATGCTGGGATTTCAGTCCCTCACAAACAATGTGTTTGGCATCTTCAAACAGCCGGGGAACCGGTCCTGGGAATTGACTGGTTTATTAAGTGACACTGTATGGAATTGAGAGACACTTTATAATATTATTATTAATTTATTATAAACACCAATATGATGAAATTGCAATAAATAGTGCTTGATATGCCATGTAACGTGTGAATGGAAATGTTAAGATTTTCCAAGTATTATGATCTTGTTTCTACTTTTGTATTGTGAGTTACAGATAGGTAGCATGTGTCTGTATTCCAGACTTGTGTAGTGTTTCTGAGTGACACCCCCAGACTTATTGGCATCAACGCTGCCCAGCCTGTTCGATGGCCCATCCAGGGTCATCATCCATACAACAAAGCCATGGAAAGGATTAAGGGGATACCCCTATTGAGTCAGCAAGACATGCAGGGCTATGCCTGTGTACTGAGACCTCCAAGGCTTTTCCATGCTACGTGCTGTGAAGTTTGTGTTTGGGACACAGGAAGTAGAAGCCACTTGGCAAAAGGAATGTAAAGGGCAGCTGCATCATCTCCATTTTGTCTTCAATCCCTCTTCCTACCTCTGGAGCAACTTCTCTACAAACCAAAGGCTTGAACAAAGGACTGAATAATGTGGATGTGTACCAGGCAGCCCTTCAAGCCAGAAACTCACCAATACTGCTAAGAACCAGATACATTCAGAAATATATATATATATATGATTGCTGTCCCATTTAACAACTCCCTTTTTCTTTCTTTCTTTTGTAATAAACCTTTAGTTTAGATGGTTTCTTGCTTATAAACCTTTAGTTTAGGTGCTAAGGATTGGCTGGCATCGTAGTATTTTGGGTAAGATCCAAACCTATACTGACCTGGTAATGTGACTGACTCTGGGGTCAGAAGAACACTGTTTATGTGAGCAGAGTTTTTAAATAGCCTCTCACTGTGCTGGACCTAGGTGCTGATTGGGAGTCGGAGAACTAGAAAGCAATAAAGGGGGCCGTGTGATTTCTTTTTTCAATTTCTCAATAACCAGCATGAGGGATCAGAAGCACAGTTGGTGACTGATCGGTGAGTTTAACTTTCGTGTTAACCACGAGTTTTCGTAGCATCTGCTCTCCCTTTTTCAGCCTGCTCTGATCTTGGCCTTTTCAGTGAGTACTGCCCCAGGCACACTGGGTCACATTAAGCACTGAAGTTAAATTAATAGAGTGTTTTTATGACACAGTCGTATGAAATCAACTGAACTCCTTTGTTTTCTTTCATCTGAGCAGGGTTTCCAGTTTCCAAACCTCATATAATCTCCCAGCTGGAACAAGGAGAAGAGCCATGGGTCCCAGACCTCCAGGGTTCAGAGGAAAGATGGATCCTGAGAGCTCCCTGCACAAGTCAGGAAACATTAAACCAACTCAGAATCTGTAAGTGCCTGAAAGAAACATCTGGGATGCCCTACAGAGTCCTTGGGAAGTCTCTCAGTTCATTATTGTCCCTAGCAGGGGTCGTATCCTCAGGGTAAACATAGCTCATGGCTTCCTGTAGATCCTAGCAGACACCAGGCCCTGGCTTCCTTCCTTCCCCCTGTGAATTTGGATGGGATGTGAAGGCCCAATTGATCCCCTCCTCTCTCCTATTTAGGGGAAGAGTTTGGAGGAGTTCAGTTCTTGTTTTTATTTGACCTGTCTCCAGGACTTGTATTGGTTTGGCCTTCCCCTTTCCATCCCTGTTTGAGGTTTCTGTCTCTATCACAGCAGGTGATGCAGTGATAAGTGAGAAAGAGGAGCAGAATTTTCAGAAGGAAAATGTCGAGCAAGTGGATAAACTCAGAGCATTTTCGCAAAGATCGAAAAGGAATGTGTCCAGGAGTGAAGAGCAGGGAAACGCCTGTGAGATTCAGCACAAACCAGAAAGAGAGCTGGGAAACCAGCCAGGAGAGAGAATGGGTAAATATATTTTCTGCTGGGGAACTCAGAAGAGCATCAAGGAAACCACAGCACAACAGGAAATCCTCATGGGAAAGAAGAAAAGTACATGCTGTGAGTGTGGTAAAAGCTTCTCTCGCAGCTCAACCCTTTCTGTTCATCAGAGAATCCACAGGGGGGAGAGACCCTATGAATGCCATGAGTGTGAGAAATGCTTCACTAACAGATCAGCCCTTTCTCAGCATCAGAGAATCCACACAGGGAAGAGAACCTATGAATGCCGTGAGTGTGGGAAAAGCTTCACTCAAAGATCAACCCTTTCTAGACATGAGATAATCCACACAGGGGAAAGGCCTTATGAATGCCGTGAGTGTGGGAAAACTTTCACTTACAAATCAAGTCTTGCTGATCATAAGAGAATCCACACAGGCGAGAGGCCCTTTGAATGCTGTAAGTGTGGGAAAACCTTCATTCACAGATCAGACCTTTCTAAACATCAGAGAATTCACACAGGGAAGAGGCCCTATGAGTGCCATGAGTGTGGGAAAAGCTTCACTGAAGGATCAGCCCTTTCTCAACATCAGAGAATCCACATAGGGGAGAGGCCCTTTGAATGCCGTGACTGTAGGAAAAAATTCACTCACAGATCAGCCCTTTCTCAACATCAGAGAATCCACACAGGAGAGAGGCCCTATGAATGCCGTGAGTGTGGGAAAACCTTCCCTCACAGATCATCCCTTTCTGTTCATCGGAGAATCCACACAGGGAAGAGGCCCTATGAATGCTGTGAGTGTGGGAAAAGCTACATTGAAAGATCAGCCCTTTCTAGACATCAGAGAATCCACACAGGGGACAGGCCCTTTGAATGCAGTGAGTGTGGGAAAAGGTTCATTACCAGCTCTCACCTTACTGGGCATCGGAGAATCCACACGGGAGAGAGGCCCTATGTATGCCGGGAGTGTGGGAAAAGCTTCACTCGCAGCTCAAGCCTTACTAACCATCAGAGAATCCACACAGGGCAGAGGCCCTATGAATGCCGGGAGTGTGGGAAAAGCTTCCTTCACAGTTTTCACCTTTCTAGACATCAGAGAATCCACACAGGTAAGCGACCCAATGGAAGCAGTGAGTGTGGGAAAACCTTGTCTTCCCACTGAGCCCATGTGAGCCGTCAGAGAATCTCTAGCCTGATTCTTGCTTGCATATTTATACCTGCCTCTGGAAATTTCCACTACATGCATCTGATTAAGGGGGGATTCACCCACAAAAGCTTATGCGCCAATACGTCTGTTAGTCTGCAAGGTGCCACAGGACTCTTTGTCACTTTGTACAGAGCTGGACTAACACAGCTTTAGCCCTCTGATACTTGGAAGGAGATGGGGTGACTCAGAGATTCCCTCCTTCCCCATCACGGCAGAACTGTTACCTTTTGTCTGAGCCAGGCAGAGTTTATCGTCATCACATTCTACCCCTCCACTTCTCAAAGTGTCATGTAATAAAGTGTTCTCAGTTGTCTGTGCTTGGAGATGATGCTTTGATTTATTTAATCCTATGCCAGAATCGCTATGACTGGAGAGATTTGGAAAGATTTAAAGTGTGACACGAGAGGTATTTTTCCTCAGGATGCAAACATTCTCACATAGGAGACGCCTTCCACCAACACGCATGGCAGAAGAACCAGAGAGATATGAACTCTCAGAAGTGCTGGGACAAACCACAACTTGAGCCAATGTTCAGTTGTTGGCAATGGGGATTAAAAGAAAACTAATTTATATGACAAGAATTTGTGATTTTTGAATATGTTATTGTTACCAATGAAAATGAAATTATAGGTGGTTATTGGTTAAAGAGTAAGAGACTAATTGATAATCTGAATTATTTTGGAAAACTGAAAGTTCTCTTTTTTTTTTGTATTTTTAGTTGTACAGGAAATGATGGCTAATCTTCAAAAGTGACTTTGATTTAATTTACCCAGTGTAGTATAGGGAGTTCTGGTAGAAAACCTCACTCCAGAGGTTGGGGTGGGAGAATAGGTGTTAGAGTGTATAAGAGAATATTGGGTCTGTATGGATTTTATTTTTTTGTATTTCAGATAGAACATATTTTGCTTAGCTTCAAAGTCAATTTCTATTAAAAGGAAAACTACTCGAGGAGACAAGTTGTATAAGATTTTACCCACTTACACTGTAAGGGTCACTGATTTCCCCACTTCTCTAATTTGCAAAGGAGAGGCCTGACATTTGTCATAGGATGTATCCAGCAGGTAGGAAAGCTGAAGTTGTCAACCATCAAATACCAAGGAAAAGGCTGAAGTCCATTGCCTTTCATATCAAAAAGGCATCTAAAGGGTGGTCTATGCTCAAGACCTATGTTGACATGGCCACATCTCTCAGGGGTGTGAAAAATCCTGAGAGAAGTAGTTAATGTTACCTAAGCCCCAGTGTAGACAACGTTAAGTTGTCAGAAGAATATTTCCAGTGTTTGAAGGGTAGACACAGCCTTAGACAGACTGATCCCCTCTGGGAAGCGAGTCATAACATCAGTTCCAATTTTGACCCATCTCCCTATATGTGAGAGAGCTGCTAGTAAGGAGGGCTGAACCAGGTATCAGATCACCTGTTTCAACTGAGGGAAAAGCTCTTAGTGCCCATCAGTCCAAAGACTGAGAGAAATGTTGAATTCCAACCATTGTCATTTTAGTATTTTATTGTTCCTCTCTCTATTTTTTGTGTTGGCCTTTCTGTTCTATCAGTGTGTGACTGTATAGCTCAATGCATGTGTGATAAAAGCTCTTTGGTGGCAGTTGGCAACGTGGTCAAAGTAATTCAGAAGAATCTCCTGTCTCAGACCTGACAAACTCATCACACCTAATACACTGATTTTTATGGTATTTATCCAGGAAGCTTAGCAGTGAGATCTCTAGTGAAAGCTTTTAAATTATTGTTACTCCTGATCACTGCAAGAGGTGTGTATGAGTCCTCTTGAAGGAGTCATGTAAGTATATGGAAAATTAGGCCCACATGCTATTGTCATGAAAGTGAGTCACCCCAATCACAGGTCTTGTTGGGGACAGTCCATTCAAATGGGAGGAAATTGTCACCCGTCCCTTACTAGCCAGCTATGTGATGTATTCCTGCATTGTCAACCTTTGCACCAGCCCAAAAAAGCCAATGGAAAACTATCATAGACAAATTACAGACATCAAAACCTGTGGAAGTGAAAAGGACAATATGACAATGAGGAAATGGTTCATTCTGTGAATATACACAAAAGACTGATTCAGTTTATGACAGGGTGGAGAGAAACACTCTGGGTCCATTCACCAAGGAGATCACTGCTGACCAGCGGTTCTTCAAGAAAGGCAGGGCCATGGCTCCTAGGGACTAGCTATCACTGCAATAGACTGTCACCTCACACTTCAGTCTACTTAGATAGGGAAGGGAGCTATTAAAAAGTGTCGGTTGCATTTTGTGATTTTGTTTTGTTGGTAACGGTTGGTTTCCATCACTCACATTTGTTTCTGTTTAAATCTCTGTGCCTTGATAAAGAAATTTCTGTTTGTTCGATAACTGTGCTCAAGTGCTGTGTGTGATACCAGTAAAACTGGTAACTTGGGAGGTACCATTGCTTTGGGCAGAGAGGAGCTGGGATTTTCTGAGCCCTGGTCTACCCTAGGAGAGGGAATCGAGCTAAGTTACGCAACTTCAGCTACATGAATAACGTAGCTGAAGTCAGTGTACTTAGATCAACTTACTGTGGTGTCTTCATCGCGCTGAGTCGACTGCTGCAGCTCCCCGTAGACTCTGCCTGCGTCTCTCACCGAGCTGGAGTACAGCAGTCGAGGGGAGAGCACTCAATGTGTTGCATCTATCCTAGACGCGATATATCGACCCCTGCTGGATCGATCGCTGCCCACGGATTCGACAGGTAATATAGACATACCCTAAGTATCTGGTGATCGGAGCTGGACCCCTGAGAGGGACACATTGAAGACACTCAGGGGTTAAGGTGCCTCTGTTGTCAACTGTCAGGGCTGCTGTGGCTCAGAGGAGGGTGCTTGACTTACTGGCAAACTTAGGTGCTGCAAGCCTGGGAGGCGGGAGAAGTGAAGTGGCGACGGTGTGCTCGGGGTGCTCGTGCTCGGAGCAGGGGTGAGCTGGGCTGAAAGAGGTGCCACAGGGCAGAGCGAGGATCCTGCCACAAGAGAGGAGCCTCAGGGTGGAGGGGGGAGCTGCCGTGGATGGGGCATCTCAGGGCAGGGACACCGGGGGGGGCACAAGGTGGAAGTTTCACCTAGGGCGCAAAAAATTCTTGCACTAGCCCTGTCCCATGCCCTGTCTGCAGCCAGGCCAACTCCCCCTGCCCGCAGCCAGCCCGTCTCCAGCCAGGTCAGCTCTCCCTACCCTACCTGCACCTGCTGCATCCTCCCTGCCCTGCCTGCAGCCAGCCCCTGACACACCCCCTGCCCTGTCTCCAGCCAACTCCTGTCGCACCCCCTGTGCCTTCCCAAAGCCAGCTAGCCCCCCCACACCCCCAGCCTGCACCAGCACTGCACCCCCAGCCCTGCCAGCAGCCAATGCCTCCCCCCTGCCCTGGCTCTAGCCAACCCCTGCCGCACCTCCTGCCTGAAGCCAGATAGTCCTGTACTCCTATATCTCCAGCCCTACCAACCCCTGCCACACCCCGCTGCATCCCTGCCTGAAGTCAGCCCTGTCTCCAGCCAGCCCCGCACCCCTTGTCCTGCCTGCAACCAGACCCTACCTCTAGCCAACCCCATGTCCACTGATGCCCTGCAGTTCCCAGGGCAGTAACCCTGCACATCTGCTTCAATGAGGGGGGCAGGGAGCAGCTGGGACCCCCACGTGCGCACCCTCTTGTGACCAGACAGCAAGTGTGAAAAATCAGGAGAGGAGATAGGGGGTAATAGGATCCTAGATAAGAAAAAGACCCCAAAATTGGGACTGACTCTATAGAATCGGGACATCTGGTCATCCTAGCACACCCCCAGAACTCCTGAGCTCCATTGCTGGGTTTCCTATTGGTTCCACGACCGGTTGTTTTCCTTTTTCTGTGAGACTTTGGGCAAGTTGCTCCCTCCCTAGGGCTCTGTCCCCAGCAGTCAAATGGGGATTTCATATTTTCCCGCTATTGGAAAGTGCTGGGAGAATCCCCCAGCAAAAGCTGCTCTGACAGTGCTAAGCAGCATCTGACCAATCAAGGAAGGAGCTCACTGCCCAGGAGGAGTGTTTGGCTCTGGAGTTTCACTTCTGCCCAATCTAGAGAGAAGGACCCAGCCACGGAGTTTGGCTCAAGAAAACCAAGTCTCCAACTTGTTATGAGAGTTTTGAATTCCAATCCTGTGCTCCAAAGTGCTTGGTGTCAGCTGCAAATTTTAGAAGTATGGTCTTCGCTGCATTTTCCAAATCATTAATGAAAATATTGAATAGTACTGGACCCCAGACTGATCCCTGCTGGACCCACTAGGTACAGCCTCTCCGTTGGACAGCCAAACCTGGAGAAGGGCTCCTGGAGTCTGGGCTTTCAACCAGCTCTGTGCCCACATTACACTGAGTGCAACTGGACCGCATTTCCCTCGTTCACTTGTGAGAATGTCCTACAGGACTGTCTTGTTCATGGATGGGAAGATGTTCTTTTTCAGGGATCTCAGACGAGAACTGGGGCACAACACCTGGATTGTTAAGGCCACAAAAATGGAGGCAGGAACCTCTTCTCTTCTGCTGGCAAAGAACCCCAGGTACCTAGAAGATAGGGACTCACATCCCTGAATGGGCTTTAAAAAGGGCAGTGATTAAAAAGTTTGTCCCTGACCATTTCTTGTTTCCACAGAGTAGACATTTTAGCAAACTTTAGAATTCATTGGTGTTAAACACTGTGAAACTCCCCTTTCTCATTCACAGAGGGCTTTAACGCCCCTTATCTCACTCAGACTCTAAACTGCCCAGAGTTTGAGAATTGTCCCTGTTCCCACTGGACAGATGGGGAGGAGCCTAAGGTCCAGAGAAGGGAAGTGACCTACCCAAGGGCCTACACAGCAAGACGGTGGCAGAACCAGAAAGAGAAGCCACCAGCCCTGACTCCTGTTCTAACAAACAAAAACCCCTTGCCCCCGAGGCAGGGATAGAGCTCAGGAATCGAGATGGGGAAATAGAAACCATTTCTGTCAGAAAATTTCATTCAGATTAAACCAGTTTGTTTCTTGAAATCATAACAAGTGGGATGAAAGTTCTTTGGGAAAAGATTTTGTTACAAAACAAAAGCATCTCCTGTTCATCACAATGTGTTAAATTGTCTCATCACACACAAAGAGGAGACACTTAGATCTCAAAAATTAGGTAAAATGCTTCAATCTGAGCTAAGTCATTGCTGCTCTTAACAATTTCAAAATAAAAAAATACAGATCAAATAGACTATTTCAGCTATTCTATTATGTGTTAATCTGCTCTGAGTAAACGTGATAGGACACCTCATATTATGCCTTACTCCTAGTGACACTCTCCGATGGATCCCCATCCTCCACCCACCGTGAGGTAAGTAGGAGCGGATCATTATTATCTCTACTTGAAAGAGGGAGAAGCTAAGGTTGAGAAAGGAGAATTGACTTGTCTTAGGTCACCCAGCCTGTCAGTGGCAGAGTTGGGAATAGGATCCAAGAGCCCTGATTTTCAAACTAACCCTCGGATCTTGAATTTCAGACATTGAATGACCTGAATAAAGTGTTCTCAGATGAACTCCAGAACAACAACAGTGCACAGAATTATTTAGCAAATATTTGAGAACTGCAATGTTAGAATCATGAACTGCTCAGAGACAATTAATGCAGAGAAGCAGCAAAACTCATCAAACATAGAACTGGTTCTGACTTTTTTCCTTGGTCTTAAAAGAGAACAACAAGGATCTGAGTCTCCTCCCTGTCAATAACCTCCTGCTCAGCCAATCAGGGTAGAGACTAAGGAGGGGAGGCTGAGGGTTCTCACCAGGGAGCCCGAAGGATGGCCCAGGTCACTGGTGGGGATCACTGCCTGAGCATTATTTCAGTCCCACATTTTTGGGTGGACCTCCCACAGTGGAAGCTGCAGAGCACTCCCCCACAACATGCACACACACACACACCTCTTGTTGGGAAGTCTGTAACAGTGAATGGGATTCTTCCATCCTAAGTGCAAGACTCTGCACTTGTACTTGTTGAACCTCATCAGGTTTCTCTTGGCCCAGTACTCTAATTTGTCTTAGGTACCTCTGTATCCTATTCCTATCCTCCAGCATATCTACCACTCCTCCCAGTTTAGTGTCATCTGCAAACTTGCTGAGGGTGCAGTCCACACCATCCTCCAGATCATTAATGAAGATATTGAACAAAACCGGCCCCAGGACCTACCCTTGGGGCACTCCACTTGATATTGGCTGCCAACTAGACATGGAGCCGTTGATCACTACCCGTTGAGCCTGATGATCTAGCCAGCTTTCTATCCACCTTATAGTTCATTCATCCTGCCCATACTTCTTTAACTTGCTGGCAAGAATACTATGGGAGACCATATCAAAAGCTTTGCTAAAGTCAAGAAATAACACATCCATTGCTTTCCCCTCATCCACAGAGCCAGTTATGTCCTCATACAAGGCAATTAGGTTTCTCAGGCATGACTTGCCCTTGGTGAATCCATGCTGACTGTTCCTGATCACTTTCCTCTCCTCTAAGTGCTTCAGAAGTGATTCCGTGAGAACCTGCTCCATGATTTTTCCAGGGACTGAGGTAACACTGACTAGCCTGTAGTTCCCCGCGTCCTCCTCCTTCCCTTTTTTAAAGAAGGGCACTACAGTAGCCTTTTTCGAGTCATCCGGGACCTTCCCCGATCACCATGAGTTTTCAAAGATAATGGCCAATGGCTCTGCAATCACATCCGCCAACTCCTTTAGCACCCTGGGATGCAGCGCATCCAGCCCCATGAACTTGTGCTGGTCTCCAGTTTTTCTAAATTGTCCCAAACCACTTCTTTCTCCACAGAGGGCTGGTCACCTTCTCCCCATGCTGTGCTGCCCAATGCAGCAGTCTGGGAGCTGACCTTGTTTGTGAAGACAGAGGCAAAAAAAGCATTGAATACATTAGCTTTTTCCACATCCTCTGTCTTCTAAGTTACCTCCCTCATTCAATAAGGGGCCTACACTTTCCTTGACTTTCTTCATATTACTAACATACTTGAAGAAACCCTTCTTCTTACTCTTAACATCTCTTGCTAGCTGCAACTCCAAGTGTGATTAGGCCTTCCTGATTTCACTCCTGCATGCCTGAGCAATATTTTTATACTTCTCCATGGTCATTTGTCCAATCTTCACTTCTTGTAAGCTTCTTTTTCGCGTTTAAGATC
This sequence comes from Gopherus flavomarginatus, assembly GCF_025201925.1. NCBI lineage: Eukaryota > Metazoa > Chordata > Testudines > Testudinidae > Gopherus > Gopherus flavomarginatus. Next base: position 6,132,246 of record NC_066639.1, read on the forward strand.
AGCAAGGATTTCACTGTTAAGCCAAGCTGGTCGCCTGCCATATTTACTATTCTTTCTGCACATCGGGATGGTTTTTTCCTGCAACCTCAGTAAGGATTCTTTAATCCTTTAGAGGATTGGAACTGATTTCAGTGGAGGCACATGTTTGCTAGGTTTTTATGCATTTGCAGAGGAAAATATTGAGTGTTGCCATTCATTTTAGTGATCCCTATGTAGTGGGGCTCCTGAACATACTGAAAATACATTTTTTTTTGGTTGACAGAAGAGGTTTGTAAGGGGACACTTGGATTTGAACCAAGAACCACTTGATCTGCAGTCAAACACTCTACCACTGAGCTACACCCCCATGATTGCTATGGAAGTAAGTCAGTGATCTTAAAGATTTTGAAGGAAAGGCCCTGCCTCAGAGATCTCCTGTTCTTTTCCCAGACCACAGTGCTTTTAAAAATGGGGTTTGATTAAACTTATAGATGCATGGAGACACCACAGCTTGCACACCCAACCACATAGTTTCCCCCAGTGACATAGCTACCACCTCTCGGAGAGATGGATTAACTACACGGATGGGACAGCTCTCTCCTCTCTGCTTAGAGCATCTTCATTCTTTATGAATAGGTAGGAAAGAACCTCCTGAATGGACAGGAACCAATTGATCAAATATTGCTGGGCCTGCATTCAATATGGGTAATTGGTCATACTGGGTTGGATTAGTAGGAGCATTGCCAACAGATCGAGGGAAATGATTATTCCCCTCTATTCGGCACTGATGAGGCCACATCTGGAGCATTGCATCCAGTTTTTGCCCTCCCACTACAGAAACAAATTGAAGAGAGTCTAGGGAGGACAACAAAAATGATTAGGGGGCAGCGGACTTACGAGGAGAGGCTGAGGGCACAGTCACCTAGAGGGGGGGCAAGTGGGGTAATTTACCCCAGGCCCTGCATGGATCCCATGAGAATATAGTATTCTATAGTATTGCAACTTTTTTTATGGAAGGGGCCCCCAAAATTGTTTTGCGTCAGGCAACCTGAATCCTCTGGGCATCTCTGTCCACTCCACCCCCTTGACTCATTCTCCTCCCTCTGAGGCCGCACCTGTGCTCTGCTCTCACTCCCATTTGGCCACTTCCCACTCCTGCTCTTCCTCTTTGGCTGAGGCCTGCTTGTCCACCTTTTGCTTGCTCCTCTCCTCCCCGAAGGCCTCCTTGTGCCTCTCCAACCCCTACCCCAAGGTCTGCCTGCTGCCCCCACCTCTATGCCCTTCCCCTGAGAATCACTCTACCCAAACCTCTCTGCCCCCTCCCCTAAGACCAGCTCTGCCCACCACTTGCACCTCTCTATTCCCTCCCCTGACCTGCCCTGTCCACCACCCACACCTCTCTGGCCCTCCCCTGAGACTCGCCCTGTCCATCTCTTTCCTCAGTCATCTCTTGTTATTCCTTGAAACATCAAGGATGGAATAAAAAGCCGAGTTTACTCCAGGGTGAGGAAAGAAAGGAGCCACCAACCCCCTGACAAATCTCAGTGCCCCAGAGAAAACCTGCCCCCTGCTATTGCAATCCCTGATGTGCTGGGGATATGATGGTAAAGGAACTGTCTGAATGATCAAGGCAGGAAATGGACAACAATCTACAGGAACATCATTGACCACAAACACACTCTCCTCATGCTCCTGCCAGAAGGGAAAGGAGCAGGAATTCTTGCAGTTCAGCCATGGACACACTTACACAATGGCACAGCAGTGTGTGTGTTGTGAAAGCTGGTCTGAGGAAACAACTGGAATTGATCACTCAATGAGAATAGAACTAGAGTGTAGTGAGAGACACACCTTGAGCAAGTAGTTGTGGCTGAGTGGTTAAAGTGATGGGCTAGAAATCCACTGGGGGTTCCCTGTGCAGGTTCAAATCCTGTCAACTACAGAAGAAGTTGTAGTCCTTCAGTTTCAAGAGAGCTGGGTCTTGTCTCGCTTTCAAGCTGTGTCTATACTACTAGGTAATGTGGCTTTAAAGTGTTTTAATTAAACAGCTGTTGCATGGCCACACTAGGCCCCTTGTGTTACCAGAGCACATCCAGGCTAGACTCTTGGATGGTCACAGAGAGCAGGGCACTGTGCGTAGCTGTGCAACTGGCTACAGGTGCTTTGGGAAGGGTTTGCAATGCCTCCTGGGCTGGTAGATCATCACATGATGCAGGTTTCTCTATCCCATTGTTCCATGGGAATCCTACTAGATTGCCAGCTGCTTTTCCACTGCAATGTGCTTGGTGGGGTAGAGAGTGTGTGTGTGGGGAGAGGGAGTGTGTGGGTACACTGTCTCTAATTTCAGACAGCTGCTGCAAGTAACCAGGCAGGGGGCAGGGGACAGCCCCAACATCAGCCCCTGCTTCCCTCACTGGCTCAGCTCAGCACAGCAGCCTCTTGTCACACACACATGCTGCTGCCTGCTTAGCTGTGTGTCAGGGGTGCTGGAATAGGGGGGTTAGAGGGCCATGGCCCCACCACTCTTTTTCGGCTGTTAGGACAAATGATGGAGGGGGGATAGGGTGGAGTCTTGGGGGGAAGAGGTGTTCTGTGGGTGTGGTCTCGGGGGAGGGGTGATGTGAATGTGGGTCCCTGGGGAAGGGGTGTCATGGCAGCACCACAGTTCAGACAACAGTGCCCCCCCCACATTGTAAGGAACTCCCACCGCCTCTGCTCTGTGTTCGTGGTGCAGGAGAGAGCAGCGTCCACGGCAGTGATTTGCACCCCAGGGCTCCGGCAGGGGGGCTCAGGCAGCGATTTAAAGGGCCCAGGGCTCTGGCCTCTGTAGGGAGCCCTGGGCCCTTTAAATCACCAGCTTGGGGAAGCTGGGCCAGGCTAGCACAGCGTACCCGCTCTTGCCGGTATCCCATACCGGACCGGCTTACCTTCACCTCTGGAAGATCCTCACCTGGATCAATAACTGGTTAAAAGCTAGGAAACAAAGGGTAGGACTAAATGGTCAGTTATCAGGATACAAACAGGTAACTAGTGGTGTTTGCACGGGGCTATTCAACATATTGATAAATGATCTGCTAAACAGCGAGGTGACAAAATTTCCAGATGATCCCAAACTACAGAGGATAGTTAAATGCGAAGCAACCTGTGAGGAGCTAAAAAGAGATTTTACAAAACTGGATGAAAGGGCAACAAAATGGCAGATGAATTTCAATGTTGATAAATGCAAAGTGATGCACATTGGCAAACATAATCCCAACTCTACATATAAAACAATGGTATGTAAAATAGCTGTTGCAACTCAAGTGAGAGATCTTGGAGTCACTGTGGATTGTTCTCTGCAAACATTCACTCAATGTGCAGCAGCCAGCAAAAAGCAAACAGAATGTTGGGAATCATTAAGAAAGGGACAGATAATAAGAGAGAAAATCTTATTGCCACTGTATAAATCCATGGAATGCCCATCTCCTGAATGCTGCTCGCAGATACGGTTGCCTCATATCAGAAAAGATGTATTGGAATTGGAAAAGGTTCAGAAACGGGTATGGAGTGTTTGCCATATGGGAAGAGAATAATCAGACTGGGACTTTTTGGCTTGGAGAAAAGATGACTAAGGGGGGATATGATAAGGGTCTATAAAATCATGGCTGGTGTGGAGAAAGTAAATAAGGAATTATTACTTATTCCTTCTCATAACACAAGAACGAGGGGTCACCAAATGAAATTAATGGGCAGCACGTTTAAAACAAACAAAAGGAAGTATTTTTTCACACAATGCACGGTCAACCTGCGGAACTGCTTGCCAGAGGATGTTGTGAAGGTCAAGACTATAACAAGGTTCAAAAAAAGAGCTAAATCGATTCATGGAGGACATGCTCTGAGCCAGGATGGGCAGGGAAGGTGTCCCTAGTCTCTGTTTGCTGGGAGCGGGTGACAGGGGATAGATCACTTGATGATTACCTGTTCTGTTCATTCCTTCTGGGGCACCTGGCTTTGGCCGCTATGGGAAGACAGGACACTGGGCAAAATGGACCCAGTCTGACCCAGTCTGGCTGCTCTTAAGTCCTTATGCTCCTTTCATACAGATGCCTGGGATTCTGCCTGACAATGTGTCCCTGAGGTCTCAGCCAAAATGCCCAGACAGGCAAACACTCTGGGCTCCTGAAGCCTCTGCCCCCCACCTAGTGCCTATGGCTCATCCCTGACCTTTGCTGCTGCTCCTTGCTGTAGAAGGTAAAAGAAGCGGAGGCAGCGCAGAAGCCTTCTGGGAACGCAGATCTGAGGCTTTGAGAGAGACACATTGTCTGAGACATCAGAGCGCTGTAAACCATGCAGCCACCCCCTCAATCAGGGGCCTGTTCCAGCCCTGAGTCTGGGCTACCGTGATCCCTCCCCCAGACAAGGGTGCCCACAGATTACAGCCTGAAAATAGGGATGTGACACTAAATCTTGTTCTCCCAGACAGGGCCTCCCCTAGACCAAGTGGCACCCCAGGCAAGACATGTCTTCGGTGCCCCCCTATATGTTAATCTTTTGAATATCTTATTTTTCATGGCATTTGTAGCTCAGTACATGATTTCGATGTACAATTTCGATGCATGATTTTCTCTGTCATATAAGATGCTAAATTTGCAGGCTAGGTTCTGTAAACCTGTATTTATTCATGCCATATATAAGCAAATAAAACAAATGCATTTTCTTTAAGCATGTAGAAACTTTTTAATTTTAACAGTAACTGACACGTACTAACATCTAGAAATGGAACTGTCACCAGCACAGGGCTGACCAGGATTAAATAGTGTTACAGTAGGAGACAGCGTTAGGATGTTAACCCCAGGCCTTTAGCTGAAAGGTCGCTTCTATCACCTTTCACCCATGAACTGAAGTGCAGCATTAAAGAGATCCAAAGATTGGCCAATGGCATTTTCAAGTGCTAAAATAGCAAGCGATGTTGCTCTCTCATTGGCCATCAGCGACTGAAGATGTGGTTTAATGAGCCAAAAAGAAACCTAGCAGCTGCTGAAACACTTCAGTTGGGAGTGTGCTAGACTAGCAGGCTCTTCTATCCAGCTTTGTGCACAGGTGGGATGTTTTCTGAGAGTGCAGCAGGGCCTTTAACTGCCACGAGTCCCTCATTTCAGGCTATGCAGCAGGAAAAGACAGCATGGGCTTCTGCACCGAGTTGGCCCACCTGACCTTTCATTCTTCTCTTGCTCTTTGTCAGCAAGCGGAAGAAGAAGAAGCTCTCCCTCAAGCTGGAGTTACACGGGCGAGGTAAGGACGACTTCCTGAGTGCCGGCTCCAGTCCTCTGCTCTGCCAGCTGACCTATCGAGGGGCTGCCACCACTTTCTCTAGGTTTGTCCATCGGTCTGTGGCAGGGTGAGCAGTAGCCAAACAGATGGAGTTTCTGTAGTGTAGTGGTTATCACATTTGCCTCACACGCAAAAGGTCCCTGGTTCAAAACCAGGCAGAAACATACTGGTTCCCTTTTCCCAGATCCCCTTCCTGATCAGGAAGGTGCTCCTCCTTCTCCTATTGGCCTGTCCCTGGGATAACTCCAACCCCTGCATGACAGAAGGTGCTGACAGCAGTGGAGAAAGCACCTTGGTGTCAGGCTGGAGAAGCTAGAGGAGTTAGGCATGTTACCTTTCAGAGGCTTGTGGCTTGGCCTCCTCTGCCCTTGGAGATTGGCTGGTGGACGCCGGCTCTTCCTGCTGGCCTCCTTTGCATGACTTGCCAAAGGAGGAAGTGAGGCAGGAATGGGGCAAAAGAGGGGAAAGTCAAGCTGAGAAAGACAGGGCAGAAACTAAGCACATCATTGTGGCTAAGTGGGGTTAGTAGAGCACCACCATTCATTCTGCAAAGCCTGGGGAGGTGTGGTTGGCTGCTGGGAGGCAGACTCCTGTGCCTGCCTCTTGGCTTCCCAGGGATGGCTACTTGCAGCCCAGGAGAAGAAGGGGGGTTCTGGGTCAAAGGAAAACTAGCAAAGCTGAGTCCAAGTGGAGAATGGCTGCTCCTTTATGGCTAACCTGGCAGCATGACTGATGGTTTTAGAGGTGGAGGCTGGGCTGGCTGTGAGCAACTGGGATCCAGGAAATCCCCGCCTGCCCTTCTGAGGGCCAAACCCATGGAGGTGCGGTTGGCTGCTGGGAGATAGACCCCTGTGGCTGCCTGTTGGCATCCCAGGGATGGCTACTTGCAGCCCAGGAGAAGCGGGGTTCTGGGTGGAAGGAAAAGAAGCAATAGTGAAGCTGAGTAGGCTCCTTTCTGGCCAAGATGGTGGGCTGTGGTGGGTCTGGGATTTGCCTGTAAGCCATAAGTGGACTTGGTGCAGTGAAAACTGCTGCTCCATTCTGGCTGACCTGGGGGCACGATGGACGACTTGGGAGTGGGGACAGGGCCCTGGCTGTAAGCAAATGGGATCCAGGAAGCCCAGCCTGCCCTTCCAGGGGCTGAGTATTCTTCTCTCCTGCCATGGGGACCCTGGCCTCAAGCCTGCCCAGCATGTGCTGTAGCTCGAGCATTAAGCCTTCCTGTGTGGCCTGTGCTGGAGCTGACCCTGGACCCCTGTGGGGCACTGTTGGGGGAAATCCCGACTGCAAATAATTCTAGGGGAGGCAGCCACTGTGGTTCGCCCTTCCTGCTCCCTGCGCTGCTGCACCCTAAAATCCCTGTCAGCCAGCAAAATGGGCTAGGAGCCTGGAGAGAGGAGGCAAAGGGGTGGCCTGAGCCCCCTCGGGCACTGCCCCGCCCCAGGCAGCCCACAGAGACTTGATGCCTCCCCAAGCAACGCACAGAGATGTGCCAGCAGCGCTAAGGCAGCTCCCTGCCCACTCTGTCCCCTCCCTCCATGCTACACTGCTCTTGGAAGCAGCTGGCATATCCCTGCGACCCTGAGTGCAAACTCCACAGCTGACCCACCCCCAGATCCCACTGCCTAGAAGCCACTGCAGGAGGGGAGTGTGTGCAGGTCACTTGGGAGCTGTGCTGCCCGAGGTAAGCACCCCTCTCCGCCCACCTCCTGCACCCTTACCCCTGCCCAAGCACAGAGGCTCTCTGTGTCTTGAATAAGCACTGTCAAGGATTGGCCAAGAACTTCTGCTCTGTTTATGTGAAAGAGACACAAAAAAGGGAGCCCAGCGAACAAGTTTCATTCACAAGCACAAACTGGCCGGCCAAGCCAGGATCTCTCAGTTACTCAGAAGGCTCTTCAGCCAGCTCTTCCCAAAGACCAGTCTCTGGAGGCTTTTGTGACATGATGTACCTCAAAAGAGCCCCCTGTAGCTCACATATTCATCATTCATATATGACTGTGATATGTCATACAAACCATTCCATGTAAGTTATCACATGAAAAGTCATGATCTGCTGAAATTGGTTATTCTGTCCAAATATGTACAGCATGAGGGTGTATGAAGTTGTGCATTTTGCTGTATGGTTGTTACTGAAATATGCTATAATTTTGCTAGTGAAACTGAGAAGGAGGGAGTTCAACAACCATGAATCAGCAGAGGAATTGTAATTAAGGGATTTCCAATTCAATGACAGATGCCCAAACACAACACTGTGGGGACTGCTCAAGTCTAAGACTCAGTTGCACAAGACCACACCAGGAGGATTCCCCAACCTAGTGACTCAGCAGAGCCCTCCCGGACACGTCTGGGCAAGTGTCTTCTAGACACTTGAACTAAGGATATAAAATAGGAGACTGTGGCATCATGTTTTTTCCTTTGTCCTCCCCCACCTATGTTGGAAGCAGCAGGAATCCTGAGAAAATGAAGGGGGGAATTCTATGTATTAAGGAGGGTAACATCCAGTGGGGGTGAGAAAAATGCTTGACCTAACTGCTGCCTAGTGTAATAAGGCGTAAAGTTTAGATTTTGCTGTGGTCATACAGTGCTTAGCGCTCTGCGTTGTGGCCCCAAGAGCCATGGATGCAAGTTGAGTTACGATGACCTTTTCCTTGTCTCCACATTTCTTTGGTGCCTCCTTCCAACGCTTGTCAGAAAAAATGACCAGTTTCTTTTGGAAGCATTTGCATTGCAAGGCAGAGACAGTCTTCTCTGTTTCCTCAGAAGATTGACCAAAAGATGAGAAGAGCGGACACATTTGGCAAGGCACCACTGGGTGCTGCATCCCTAACTCCACTTTACCTGGCAGGTGAGTCAGCCAGCTTAGCCACGGTGCCACTCTCTGGGACTTTTCTCCCAACTGCTCCATTTTTCATCAGTGACTATCAAAAGGAAGGTGACATGACATCTGCATGTGGACATCCCCAGTGAATCACAAGGACGTGTGGCGCAGGCTCTCTTGTTGCAGCTATTGCAGTCAAAGCAACCACCACACTAATGCCAGTCACAGCAGCCTTTTCATCAACTCCAGACTTGTGATTTGATTCTTTCCAATGCTTCTCTCCAAAGAAGCCTTTCCCTTAGCAAGCAATGACTTGGCTACCAAGGGAGGTCTCTTCTGTTTCCTAGGAAGACACAGGAAAATGTGAGCAGAGGAGACAAAAGCCGTACAACAAGGCACTACTGGGAGTTGAGCCCAGGATCTCCAGTTTATGAGACAGGTGCTTTAGCCAGCTAAGCCATGGTGCCTGTCTCAAGAGAATGTTTGCAACTGTTCCATTTGATGGCCTAGGACAACCCCAGCAAATTCTGAAGTACAGATGTTCCACATTTCCCTCAAGACCTGCAGACCTTGAGGTGTCTGGCTCTCCGTGCACAGAAAGCCACAGCTGAGATGACAGAGGGCTTCTAACATGTGCTTCTCCCACCAGACACTGTGATCATATAACTGTTAGTGATCTGTGTTTCAGTTGCAGCAATCTCGGCTCAGTTCTCAGTCATGGTAACCTTTCCACCAGCTCTAAACTTTTCATTTGTCATTTTCCAAGTGTGGGGAGGTGTCTGCCCCCAACCAAACAGGAAAAAGATTAAGACAGCCTTGCAGAGGCTGCGCAGAACCCGGCCTATCAGGAAAGGGCTTATTGGGAGAGCCAATCTGGAGAAGGCTTGCTGGAGCAGCCCATATATACAGGGTTGCTCAGCACAGCAAGAGTTAGTCACTGCTTGGAGTTTGAGGAGGGAGGTTTGGCTGGGGCTGGGGCTGGGTGGGCACCATGCTCAGAGTAGTGCTTGGTGGGTAAGGGGAGCATGAGTGACCTGGCTGAGTACTGCCAGACTGAGGCCCTAATACAAAGGCAGAGGAAAGTGCTGGGGCTGTGGGGAAATGGTCCAGGGAAACAGATGCAGGGTTGGAGGTTCACCACTTTTGCCTCCATAGCAGCTGACAAAGGTGGCTACACCCTGGACTGCAGCTGACCACTGAGGCAAGTGTCTGGGTAGAGAACAGCTGCCCCTGGGAAGGGGGGAGAGAACTGAGTGAGGCACAGCCAGAGGGCTGTGTCCATAAGAGGACACTGAAGTCCTGAGAGCGACATGGGTCCTAATGATAAAACAGATGCAGCCAGATGCCACTAGATGAAGGCGCACCGGTGAACCAGAACTAATTACCAGAATGGCCAGCAAGAGACACCACATGCCCTATTACACCAAGACTTAGCCACAAGGAAGGCTCTCTCTGTCTTGAACAAGCACTTAGAAGGATTCTGCTGACAGGTCTTTTCTTTTTTTGAAAAGAGATAAAAAAAAGTAGCCAACAGACACACCAGGTTCAGCAAGGAAGAACTGGGAGGCCAAGCCAGGCTCTCCTGGTTAGTAGGAAGGCTCTTCAGCCAGCTCTTCCCAAAGATCACTATCTAGAGACCTTTTAACAGTCACTGCAGATGCTGACCACAAAACAGGCAAAGAGATGCCAAAATAGAGTTATCCGCTGCCTGCAGCCATCACGCTACCAGGAGTTCTGCGCATACAGAGGCCCCTGCTGGGGGGAAGAGGCCTTGTTAGAGACTCTTCTGCAACCAGCCATTCTCAAATAGTGTTTAGTGCTCTGTGTTGTGACTTCAGCATCCACAGATGCCAGTTCAGTTTGGGGACATTTTTCCTGTCTCCACATTTGTCTAGTGCCTCCTTTCAATACTTGTCATCAAAAAGACCTGTTTCTTTTGCAAGCAATGTACAGCTAGGCAAAGGCAGTCTTCTCCATTTCCTCAAAAGATCACCAAGCTGTGAGGAGAGGACACACATTCAGCCAGGCTGGATCCTGAATCTTCTCTTTATTCAGCAGGTGTCCGAGAAAGACACAAATCTACACCATGTAGAGGTCAAAAATAGAAGTTTATTACACACAGTGCTGGCGAAGTGTCACCTTGCTTATTAGGCTCAGAGACATTGTTAATTAATTAATTACAATAGAATATATAGATTTTCCACAAGCAGGGGAAAGTGACGGGCTAGGCAGTTCCACACCCCGGGATAGGTTTTGCAGCAAGACAAGATAAGCACATTAGCCAATAGTTAACAGATTACATAATGTCTCCACCCATGGTCTCAAGTTAGCAAGTTAACATTTCATTAATACTTTGATAAAATGTTTTTAGTATAAAATATCTATGTTGAATTCTGATTTGAGGTCCATAGGAATGGAGCAACTCCTTTGATTGTCCAACAGGTACATTCCTAGGGGTTAAAGCAAAGAAACAGTGAAAGTATATGGCAATAAAGATTTTCTGTGTGTCTAAAGGCAGGCATTGGTCCCTGGGAAGGGACATGGAAGAATGACATATCTTATACTGACATGTGACAACTTTTCATAAACTCAAGATTGGATCTGTGGGAAGAACGTCTCCCTACAGAAGAAACAAACACAATAGGAACAGGGATTCTTTGTTCAATCTGCAACTCTGAATAAGACACAATTCTTTAGTTCTTAGCTCCAACACCTGGTAATTTGCTGACCAGGCCTATCTTAGCAAGCAAGGCTTTCTGTTTACCCCAGCTTTCTCTTAGCTTATCACTATTTGCTAGGCCTCTGGTCCTTTACCATACTCTGGACTTTGAGTCTGGAAAAGAGCTGGCACGATCCATGCACCAGGTTGCTACATAAACAGCAAATAGATTTTTAATCCTTCACATGAAGTAATGGCAAAGCTCTTGGTTCAGGCCTGTAGCAGCGATGGAATAAACTGCAGGTTCAAATCAAGTCTCTGGAGTCCATCCATAGCTGGGATGGGGCATTCAGTCCTTTGTACAGAGCTGAAGCTTGTTTGTAGCAAAGTCCCTCCAGAGGTATGAAGCAGGACTGAAGACAAGATGGAGATGAGGCATCAGCCTTTTATAGTCTCTTGCCACGTGGTCTTTGCTTTCTTTGTCCCAAGGACACTCTATCCAGCACGTGGCATAGAAAAACCTTTGAGTTCTGTCCACAGGCAGGTCCCTGCATACCTTGATGAGTCACAAGGTGTATCTGCCTTCTCTCAATGGGTCGATTGTATAGCTGATGGTCTTTAGTGGGCCATCAAGCAGGCTAGGCAGAACTGACACCAACTTGTCTAGAGTGATCCCCAGAAGCAGAGCACGAGTTTGAAATATGGACAGCACAGAACCAATATTCACAACGTCAACTACAAAAATGATACACATCTAGAGATAGCATCATTATAATCAGCCAGTCAGAACCTCTTCACAGACCCCTTACCTGGCAACTTTTCTACAATATTGGCTGCAAATATAGAACAGTGGTCGCAATGGTGATCTATACAGTAACAGATTAAGCCATTAATGTCACAGGAGGTGACATGGTATCAGTGAGACTGATATTGAAATGCTGCCTCCAGTTTTGGTGTCCTCGGTTGAAAAAGATGATGTGAAATTGGAGCTGGGGCAGCAAAAAGCCACGAAATGTTCTGAGGGCTGGAGAAAAATACCTTCTAGTGAGCTATTGAAAGAGCTCAATCTGTTTAGCTTATCAAAAGAAGATTGAAAGGTGACTTCACTGAAGTGTTGAAGGACCTTAATGGAGAGAAAAGATTGGGTGTTAGAGGGCTTTTTAATTGAGCAGAGAAAGACATAACAAGACCCAATGGTTGGAAGGTAAAAGAGACAAACTCATATTACAACTAAGGCCCAAATATTCAACAGCGAGGATGATTCACCACAGGAACAGGCTACCAAGGAAAGTGGTGGATTTACCATCTCCTGCTGTCTTGTAATGAAGACTAGATGCCTTTCTGGAATGTGTTTGCCCCAAAAGTAGCTCTTGTGTCATACAGGAGGCCTGTGATATGTAGGGGTTCAGATTAGAAACTATAATGGTCTCTTCTGGCCATAAAGTTGACTAATTTCTGAAAAGCTGAGTGTAGCATTGGCAGTAGCGTCTGATATTTTCCTGGCTAGCTGGTTTGCTTCCTAGAACGAACGCTCCTTGAGTGGGGTGATCCACTGGGAGTATCTCAAACCTCCAGAGTGTCTGGCCAGGGGCAGGACAGTAGCACAGCAAGGGAGGGGTGTGGCAGTGACATCAGAAAGGCCTTTTTCAGCACCTCAGACTATTGGTCAAATGTGGTGGGGAGGTGGTGACCTCACAGAGAGATGCTGACATCAGTCACGCAGGACAGGGGCAAGGGGCCAGGGAAACCTCAGAGACTCTTGTGGCTGCTTCAGCAAATCTCCTTCTCCAGGTCTCTCCTTGAGGAGTGACAGAGTATTTGGGTTCATGGATGTGAGTGCCAGGAGGAACCTCTTTCGAGTTTTCTCCTTCCCTTGTAGTGATTTTACTAGAAAATAGCCGTCCCTGTTTAGAAGGTAAGAGCCTCCTGGATGTTTGAAACCTGTTCAGTCTGATCCATCTGGTGAGAGTTGAATTCTAGGCATGGAAAACATGAGCTTAAGGAGGCAGAATTTTATTCCACACCTGGTATTTTGTCCCTTCGAATCACTGGGGACATTAGGGTTTGTCCTTTTTGTTTCACCTTTCCCTCCCTCCATCCATCCATCCATCCCTGCCTCCTTTCCTTTCTCTTCGTCTCTTGCTTCTTTTGTCCTTTCTCCTGTTCCCTTCCCAACACCAGGGGTGTGTGTGTGTGTGTGTGTGTGTGTGTTGCCGGGGAGTGCTCTGCAGCTCCCACTGTGGGAGGTCCATCCAAAACTGTGGGACTGAAATAGTGCTCAGGCAATGATCCCCACCAGTGACCTGGCCCATCCTTTGTGCTATCTGGTGAGAACCCTCAGCCTCCTCTCTTCAGGCTCTACCCTGATTGGCTGAGCAGGGGTTTATTGACAGGAAGGAGACTCAGGTCCTTGTTGTTCACTTTTAAGACCAAGGAAATAAGTCAGAACCAGTTCTATGTTTGACAAATTTTGCTGCTTCTCTGCATTAGTTGTCTCTGAGCAATTCATGATTCTCTCTAATATTGCAGTTCTCCTCAAATACTTGCTGAATAATTACTGTGCACTGATGTTGTTCTGGAGCTCATCTGAGAGCACTTTAAGGTCATTCAATGTCTGAAATTCAAGGTCCGATGGTTAGTTTGAAAATCAGGGCTCTTGGGTCCTATTCCCAGCTCTGCCACTGACTTGCTTTGTGACTTAAGACAAGTCAATTCTCCTTTTTCAGTCGTAGCTTCTCCCTCTTTGAAGCAGAGATAATAATGATCTGCTCCTACCTCCCTCACAGTGGGTGGAGGATGGGGATCCATTGGAGAGTGTCACTAGGAGTAGGGCATAATATGAGGTGTTCTATCACGTTTACTCAGAGCAGATTAACACATAATAGAATAGCTGAAATTGTCTATTTGATTTGTATGTTTTTATTTTGAAATTGTTAAGAGCAGCAATGACTTAGCTCAGACTGAAGCATCTTATCTAATGTTTGAGATCTAAGTGTCTCCTCTTTGTGTGCGACAAGACAATTTAACACACTGTGAGGATCAGGAGATGCTTTTGTTTTGCAACACAATATTTTTGCAAAGAACTTTTATCCCACTTGTTATGATTTCGAGAAACAAACTGGTTTTGTCTGAATGGGATTTTCTGACAGAAACAGTTTCAATGACATTTCCCCACCATCTCAATTCCTGGGCTCTATCCCTGCCTCTGGGGGGTTTGTTGTCCATTAGAACAGGAGTCGGAACTGGTGGCTTTTCTTTCTGGCTCTGCCACCGCTGTGCTTTGTAGGCCCTCAGGTAAGTCACTTCCCTTCTCTGGACCTCAGGTCCCCTCATCTGTCCAATGGGAACAGGTACAGTTCTTGAACTCTGGGTGGTTGTGAGCCTGAGTGAGATAAGGGGTGCTAAAGCCCTCTGTGAAGGAGAAAAGGGAACTTCTCAGTGAGTGGGGGTCCTCTCTGTATAGCCACAATAGGGAAGGAAAGAGATGGTGTGGGGTAGAAGACAGGCAGAAGGGGTCAAATGGGGCTAAACCAGAAATGAGTTTTTCTTCCTGTTAAAATATCCTGGAGTCTCATGGCTGAAAAGTTGCATCTTTAGTTAGGTATGAACCAGCACTCTTTCAATAACCAGGCAAAGGTGTGAACCACAGAGACTGATAATTGCCTGCTTCCCAGCTTTGCCTAAGAAGCACCTGCAGCAGTGCTACTGGTTAGTGCAAAAGGGACTACTGCTGGGGTTATGACTTCAAGCCTTTCTTTAAATACTGTTTTCTATTACCTCTGTAGCTTCCCCAACTTGTTTTGCTCAATTCACATGGAAAGTACCCTACTAGGAAAAGGAGAATAAGTTCTGAAATGTGGAAGCTGGTGCTCAGCTTGGAAATATCCACCCTCTGCTGCCATGAATTCCAGTAGACTGTTCACTGTCAGGGAAAATTGATCTATTAGCTGCCAGGAAAGGTGTCTGGGCACCATATCCCGCTGCTTCTTCCAGTGCATCCCTGGCTCGGTCATGGTTGTAGAAGGATTCTATATGCATTGAGTCTTAATGTTTTCCAAGCCTTCTTAGCACAGCTGGTAGTGTCTCAGTCGCATAATCTGGAGGCTTTGAGTTCAAGTCTCTCAGGAAAACAATGGATTTTGCTCCCTGCTTCAAATTTTCTAAAGGAAATCAGAGAAAAGAGACTACAGGAGAGTGTTTTCTAGACACCTTCGCATCCATCTAACACACATATAAACACAGAATCTTCTAAGGCATTAACTTTTCCTTCTCTATAGAGTTTGTGTTCTCCATAGAGCAAAATATATCAAAAACATGCAAGTCTAAACCTAATACAATATGAAACTCAATACAGATAAAATCTCACCTCAGAGATCTTCCAATAAGCTTTTTTTGCAGACTAGGCTTATTTCTAGTCTGGGCCCAATCTTTTCACCTGGTGTAATCCTTGTTCCGGCTCAGGTGATAGCTAGGGAATTTCTTATGACTGCAGCCACCTTTCTTCTGTTCTACCCCCTTATATAACTTTGGTACAAGGCAGGAATCTTTTGTCTCTCTCCTGGGGAAAAGCCCCAGGTTTAAGATGGATTCCTGTACCAGGTGACATGCTCACATGTCCTGTGAGACCCCAAACCTTCATTCTTCCTGGCCTGACTCACAGATGGTGCAGGACAGAGCCATCTACAGTCAATTGTCCTGGTTAATGGGAGCCATCAAGAGTCCAAACCACTATTAGTGGCCCACACTTTGCATCATTACAACAGGACCTCAGAGTTATTGTTCATATTTCTAGTTTCAGATACAAGAATGATAGGTTCATACAAATACGATGAACACACACAGTTGATTATAAACTTTGTAATGCTACCTTACATGCATAAAGCATATTCCAGTTACATTATAGTCACACTCATTAGCATATTTTAATAAAATCATATGGAGTGGAAGGTCATAGCAGGGAAAGGGTTTTACTGCAGCACCTGGGAGCAGTTGAGTTTCATGTACAGGCTGTGGTATGAGTTTCTCCAGGTTTCTCCTAAGCACACAGGGCCCTTAGCAGGTGCTCTCGATACAGGAATGGCCCAGACATGATAAAGTGATGGGAATTGCATTTTCCTTTTTAATTTTTGTATTTCCAATGACATTTCTGTTTGTGATTTTGTTTTGCTCTGTATAACTGTGTTTTCTCCTGGATTTGCTATTTAACTAAAAAAAGAATAAGGCCTCAAGGGGCCGGATGGAGGAGCAGGCTGGGGCTAGGACTGCTAAGAGAGTGAAAGCATCAGGTTTTCTGCCCTCATTTTCTGACTAGTTTCTCTTCAGCATCAAATTTACTCAGTTGGTAGAGTATCAGACTTTTAATCTGAGGGTCCAGGGTTCAAGTCCCTGGTCAGGTAGAAGAACAATTCCCCAAGATTTTCAGAAGGCATCTCTTGAGGACTCTCTTTGACTTCAGTTTTTCCTTTTCAGAACTTGGCCTTTCCTAGGAAGGGCTCTTTACTGCTTGGGACTGAAAGTGCTACTTCTTCACCTGTCCACTGGCATTGCAAGTCTGGAGGAAGAAAGGCCTCTGGGCCTGTAACAAAGTGCTGTGTGCTGATTTTTTGAGCAAATGTAGGGCTGGCCAGAAAGGCATGTTCCCACTGGGTATTCCCTAACAGAAAAAATTGTCCCCACAGAGTCTTTCATGCCAGAAGTCAAGCACACTTAATAGGTCCCCTGCTGGTCCCATGGTGTAAGGGCTGGTATTCAGAGCTGTGAATCCTGAAATCAAAGTTTAAACTCCTGTAGAATTGTGGGGTCCTTTCATTGACAGCTAATAATTCTGAGATTTCCAAAGCTTCCTCTTGCTCTCTCCAATGATATGGTAGCCTGTCTCTTGCCTGCTAGCTATTGTGACTCGCACAAGAGGGCATGTTTGATCGGGAAGTGAGGCCCTCCCTTAGGCTCAGTCTGAATAGAGGTCAATGTAGCACTGCATGAGACAGGTCAATTTTATTTTGCTTTGTATAACTGTGTTTTCTCCTGGATTTGCTATTTAACTAAAAAAAGAATAAGGCCTCAAGGGGCCGGATGGAGGAGCAGGCTGGGGCTAGGACTGCTAAGAGAGTGAAAGCATCAGGTTTTCTGCCCTCTTTTTTTTGACTAGTTTCTCTTCTGCATCAAACTTGCCACTTTTTCTGTGAGCCTGGCTAGCTCAGTTGGTAGAGCATCAGACTTTTAATCTGAGAGTCCAGGGTTCAAGTCCCTGGCCAGGTGAAAAAGGAGCATTTCCCCATATGGTACTCCTCCAATAACTGAAAAAGGCATCTCTTCAGGATGTTATTTCACAACAGTATTTTTTCCTCCAGGACTTGGTCTTTCCTAGAAAGGGCCATGTACTGCCTAGGACGGAAGGGCCAACTTCCTCACATGGCCACTGGCCTCTCAGTCTGGATTAAGAAAGGCCTCTGGGAGTTGCAGCAAACTGTTTCATGCCAACTTGGTGAGCAAATGCAGGGCTGCGCCCGCAGGGTCATCCACACCAGAACTCAGCAGAGATCTGGGGGTTCCCTATTGGTCCCATGGTGTAAGAGCAGCCCTCAGGACTTTGAATCCTGCAATCTGAGTTGAAGTCTCAGTAGGATCTGAGGACAATTCCTGTGCGACCTAATCCTGCTGGGTCTTCCAAGGCTCTGTCTTGCTCTCTCAAATGATATGAAAGCCTGTCTTTTGCCTGCTAGCTGTTGTGACTTGAGCACAAGAGGAGATGTTTGATCCAGAAGGCTGGCCGTGCTTGGAGTCCTGTAGGTAGGGATGGGAGCTCCATTTCCTCTGAGTCCTGAAGCTGGGCTGCAGCCTGGCCTAGGAGGCAGCCCTATTGGTTGACCAACTGGCCCAAAGTCACTTGAGCGGTGTTGGTGTTCCCCAGGAATGCTGAAAGGCCTAAGGGAGGGAGGCTTAATTCTTCTCCCTATCAGTCAAGGTGGAAGAGGAGGGCTGCAAGAGTGGGCAGGTTGATGAGTTGGGCCTTCTAGCATTTAGTTGGGTACATGGTGAGGAACACAAACTGGGAGAAGCAGTTGCTGGCCTGTGAGGGGGTGGCTCAGCCGGTGGCATAAGTGGACCTTATAATTACCTACAAAGCTGTGATGCTCAAGACCTATCTTTCGGCTACAGGAAATTTCCTCAGCCATGTATTTCCCCCTGCTCCACGAGTGCTGCTGAGGCTGAACATGACCTTCCACTTCTTGTGGGGCAATAGGATGTCCCTACCTAGACAGGAGATGTGTGGCTTTTCTTCCATATTAGAAGAGAGGTTGGGCCTGGTGGGCTTTGAAGTCTTTTATGGCTTTACTTTTTTGTTTTTACATTTTCAGTGGGTGGCTCCCAAGCAAGAGTTGACTCACCTGATCTTTCTTTCTTCTCCTGCTCTTTCTCAGCAAAGGGAAGGAAAAGAAGATCTCCTTCAAGCTGGAGTCAGAAGGACAACATAAAGATGACTTCCTGAGTTCCAGCTCCAGTCCGTTGCTCTACCAGTTGACCCATCGAAGGGCTGCCATCACTTTCTCCAGGTTCGCCCATCGGTGTGTTCAGAATAGAGAGGGGTAACTAGTGGTGTTCCCCAATGGTGAGTCCTGGGACCAATCCTATTCAACTTAGTCATAAATGATCTGGAGAAAGGGGTAAACAGTGAGATGGCAAAGTTTGCAGATGATACTAAACTGCTCAAGATAGTTAAGACTAACGCAGACTGTGAAAGAATTACAAAAGGACTTCACAAAACTAAGTGATTGGGCAAAAAAATGACAAATAAGATGTAATGTGGATAAATGTAAAGTAATGCCCATTGGGAAAAATAACCCCAACTATACATACAATATGATGGGGGCTATTTTAGTTATGGTTAGTTAGGAAAGATATCTTGGAGTCGTCGTGGATAGTTCTCTGAAGATGACCATGCGATGTTCAGCAGCAGTCAAAAAAGCAAACAGGATGTTAGGAATCATTTAAAAAGGCATAGAGAATAGGACAGAGAATATATTATTGCCCTTATATAAATCCATGGTACACCCACATCTTGAATACTGCGTATAGATGTGGTCTCCTCATTTCAAAAAAGATATACTGGCACTAGAAAAGGTTCAGAGAAGGGCAACTAAAATGAATAGGGTTTGGAATGGGTCCCATATGAGGAGAGATTAAAGAGACTAGGACTTTTCATTTTGGAAAAGAGGAGACTAAGGGGGGATATGATAAAGGTATATAAAATCATGAATGATGAGGAGAAAGTGAATAAGGAAAAATTATTTACTTGTTCCCATAATATAAGAACTAGGGGCCACCAAATGAAATTAATGTACAGCAGGTTTTAAACAAACAAATGGAAGTTCTTCTTCACACAGTGCACAGTCAACATGTTGAACTCCTTGCCTGAGGAGGTTGTGAAGGCTAGGACTATAAGAGGGTTTAAAAGAGAACTAGATAAATTAATGGAGGTTTAGTCCATGAATGGCTATTAACCAGGATGGGTAAGGAATGGTGTCCCTAGCCTCTGTTTGTCAGAGGATGGAGATGGATGGCAGGAGAGAGATCACTTGATCATTGCCTGTTAGTTTCACGCCCTCTGGGGCACCTGGCATTGGCCACTGTTGGCAGCCAGGACACTGGGCTGGATGGACCTTTGGTCTGACCCAGTATAGCCATTCTTATACTCTTATGAAGGGAGGGGCAGAGTCTTCTGACAGAGTTTCTGTAGTGTAGTGGTTATCACATTTGCCTAACATGCAAAAGGTCCCTGGTTTAAAACCAGGCAGAAACAAAATTGCTTACTTTTCCCAGCTTCCCTGGCTGTCTAGCAAAGTTCCTACTGCTGCCACTGGCATGTACCTGTGATAAACCCAACCCCTGTAGGACAGAGGGTGGGGGAATGAGCTGAAAAAAAGCCTTGGCATCAGCAGAGGAAAGCTGGAGGATCTGGGCCAGTCACATTTTGGAGCCTTATGGCTTCTTCTCCTCTGCCCTGGGAGGTTGTCTGGTGGAGGTCAGCTCTTCCTGCTGGCCTCCTTTGTGTGACTTGCCAAAGGAGGAGGTGAGGCAAGAATGGGGCAAAAGAGGAAAGTCGAGCTGAGGAAGGCAGGGCATAAGCTAAGCCCCTCAGTGCGGCTAAGTGGGGTTAGTAGAGCGCCACCATTCATTCTGCAAAGTCTGGGGAGGTGCGGTTGGCTGCTGGGAGGTAGGAACCTGTGCCTGCCTCTTGCTTCCCAGGGGTGGCTACTTGCAACCCAGGAGAGGAAGGATGGTTCTGGGTGAAAGGAAGACAAGCAAAGTTCTGGGAGGAAATTTGGGTGCGGGGTGCGGGCTTTCTGCTCGGGGGTTGGGGTGCAGGAGGGGTGGTGCTTACCCCAGGCACTGCAATTCCCAAAGTGACCGGTACACACAACCCTGTGACAGCAGCTCCCAGGTCAGCAGGGACAGTGAGTCTCCATGTGCTGCTGCCTGCAGGAGCGGCCCCCAGAGCTCCCTTTGGTTGCAGTTCCTGGCCAATGGGAGCTGTGGAGTTGGTTTTCGGGGCAGAGGCAGCACATGGAGACAACCCCCCCTACCCCAGGGGATGCTGGGACATGCCAGACACTTCTGGGAGCAGCATGGAGGGACAGAGGCAGAGTGGGCATGGAGCCACCTTAGTGCTGCTGGCACATCTCTGCACACCCATTGGGGGTGGAGGGGCAGAGGGCCTCAATGCGCTGCCTGGAGTAGGGGCAGAGCACAGAGCTGCCTCCCCTCCCAGGTCTATTACAGGAGTGGGTGAGTAGGCTCTTTTGGCCCACAAGGTGGAGCAGGTCAAACTAGATGATCACACTGGTAACTTCTAACCTTAAATGCTCTGAGTCTAAAAGGGAGAGAGAAGTAAAGGGAAAAAAACCAAACGTTGTAATACCAGGATGACTCCACCTGCTCACAGTATAGTCCTGCCCCTTTCTTCCTTCACTGGCTGTTTAATGACCTGCAGGACATTGATTCTCTCATTCCATTGATAAACTGATACAATGTGACGGAAATTAAACTAGTTTCCAGCTGAGAAAATGGCACCTCAATGCGGTGGCTGGGAATTGAACCCAGGTCAACTGCTTGGAAGGTAGCTATGCTCACCACTATACCACCAACACATCTGGTGCAATTACTGCTTATGCTTGCCCAATGAGGTCAGGCCAGAATTGAGGCATTTCCCTGCCTGTTAAAATGTACTGGATTCTCTTCACAAAAAAGCCAAGCACCTCTATCTTCACCTGGGTTTGAAGCATCAGCCTTTCAATTAGCCACCAATGTTGTTAACCACAGACACAGGTAACTGCCCACTTCCCAAGCTTGTCTATGAAGCACCTACAGGGATACACCTGGCTAGTGAGGGAGGCGCACTGCTGGGGTTATGAGCTCAGGCCTCACCCAATGCACCGGTTTTCATTAGCCAGGGAGCTTCCCCCATTGCTTTGTCTCATTCACGTGGAAAGTGCCATACGAGGGAGATGAGAGTAAATTCTAAACTCTGAAATGCGGCGGTGGCCCAGAGATCGGGATAAGGGGTTTGAAGAGAAAAAGCTCTAAGAGTGTAAAACCAGACAGTGTCCAGGGGCAGGTACGGTACAACGCCTCAACAGGGAGCCATGGGGTGGGGGGTTCACTCCCTCTGTTCGATGTCCTGAGAGGTATTTGAAGATGAAGATAACGCCATGGCTAACAGGTGACTGGCACGTCCTGGGTTCAAAAAGGAAGGGACTTGGGTTAACAGTCTGAAGATTTGCGTTACCGTCACTGTCTGACCCCCCTTCAGCTCAGGGCAGGTTTGTACGTTGCTGGGTGGAACGCACAGACTCCTGCAGAGCAGGGGCAGCTGTTCCCATGGCAGAGAGCCTGGCACTTAGGAGACTTTCTACACTTGCTGTTTTGAAGCAATTCAATAAAATAACGGTGGAGCTACAATGTCCGATCCAATATTTCAGCCCCCTGCTGCAAAACCGCTATTTTAGGATCTACACAGGAGGCTTCCAGCGCTAGGACACCTGACCAGAGAGCTCAGTGGGGGTATAACAGCTGCTGACTCTGAGGGTCCTGGGCTAAATCCACTTGCAGATGGATGTGTTTTGATTTATTTGATTGAAAATGAGCACCAGCTACCAGGGGAGAAGCCCTGCGAGCCACTGCCACTGGGAAAGGGCAGGGGGAGAGGGAACAAGAGGAGAAAGGCAGAGACATTGGAGACAAGGAATTGGGAAGAGAAGAAAGAGAGAACAGAGAGACAGTAAATGATTGAAGCAGAACAGGTGTCCCAACTCGATCTTGCTCATCATAGGTGTTCAGAGAGACAGGTAGATGCATGTTTTCCACTGTCAAGTCTGAACTTTGAATCTAACAATTTGAGTTCAAATGTCAAGGGGATCTCCACAGACCTGATCTCTTTCCCCTCCCCTTTTAGTATTAATTTTTATTTTGATGTGTTTGGCTTAACAGTGATCTTCTCTTTCCCCACCTGTATTGCAATTTGGGGTTTATTTTTATTTTGCTTCCCTTTTGTTCATGTCATTATAATTATAACTGCAAAGGAATCTGCAGGAGCAAAAACTGACTCAAAACTTTATTTCACCATCATGCAAGAACATCATACAAACAGCTCACGGAGCTGGAATCATAACACGGAAGGCCAGGGGATGGGAGATGCAGGTTTCCATATATTCTGTCTTTCTCAGACGACACATTTCAGCCCCTTGTATGCCTCCATCCTGTATGACCTGCTGGGCTTTGAGACATTTATTGTCTCATTCTATTGATAATGTGATTGTAACACAATGTGACTGAAATAAAACCACTTCCAGATGAGGAAACAACAGAAGAGAAAAAGCCATCATGGTATTGGCTTGGAATCAAACCCAAATCAACTGCTTGGAAGGCACCTATGCTCACCACTATACCACCAATCCATCTAACAGGAGCAGCTTTCCTGCAGGTTCTGTGTGCTGGCAAAGGGGGTAACACATGACCACAGAGTTAGAGAGCAGGGTGGATGGGCTGGAAGCTGCCTGACAGCTGGGAGCAGAGTTAGGATCCCAGAGTGACTGAAAGGGGGCAAAGGTGAAAATAGAGCTCAGTGGGAGCTGGCCCCACCCCAGGAGAGGGGAACTGAAGCTCAACTTCAGTCACAGAAAAATCTTCCCTCAGAAGGAAGGGGACAGCTTGTTTTAAAGACCAGGTTTGTGTTTGTTCCTGCTACATACGGAGGGGCTGGGTAGTGCTGATTCCAGCCCCCAGACTCTGGGAGGATAAGGAACAAATTCAGGCTGTCAGTGACTTGCAGGAGGGAGATGATCTTTGGACAGTGACGGACGCCTTGTCCTAAAGGCCTTTGTCTGCCCCCTTCTAGTGACTGTTTGGTACTGGAATGCATCCACCACTCTTGGGTCTCTCCTGGGGAAATAATGTTTCTGTGCAAAACGCCAAAGCTTTTAAGAGAAAGGAAAAAAAGGAGATGGCAGCACGATGGGACTAGCACATAAGGAATGAAACACAAGATGCTTCTCCCATGTGCATTGACTTTTAACCTTGTTTGCGGTAGTGGTGGATCCATGTAGGTCCCAGGACACCCCTCCCTCCTGAGCCTCCCTTACGAGCCGCCCAGGCTACCACTGCTCAGTGTGTGGCCAGTCTCTGTGTTTTCTGCTGCTCGTTCTAGGGAGCCTGGCCGGCCTTAGAGGTGGGGCCCCCCAACAGCCGCCCAGGGCTCCAGGGGTCAAAGGGCACCATCTGGCAGTGCAAAGGTGCTCACTGCTCTCCCCTGCCCCAATGCTCCTCCATGGGTCCATAGAGGTTTGAGGGGAGTGAGGAGCAACCCTATGTGCTCCATGCGTCCTGGTCACTTTTCCCACCTGGGCTGTGCTGTGAGGGGAGCATCAGAAGCTGCTGCTCTCTGCCCTCCCGCTATGCAGCCTGGCTGAGGAAAGTGACCTGGATGCAGGGAGCTCGGATGATCTCACTTCTTGCCCCCACAGACCCTAGGGGTGCCCAGATGAGCAGCGTTCCAGGGAGGAGTAGTGGGCAGCAATGCCAGCTGCTCCATGCACACAGGTCAGTCTCCCCATGTGGGTGCAGGAGGGGGTGCAGGGGTTTCTGTGATGCCTATTCTATCAATATCGTCACTCAATACCAGGCACTCAAATTCACCCGTCTTAGTACTTAGACATCTAGCGTTTGTATTTAAGCACTTCTAAAATGTGTCCCATTTTAGCTGTCTGCTATTACATGATGTAATTGAGGGAGACTCTTTCATTTCACTGTTTCTCATCAGAACCTACCTGTACATTATCATCTTCCATCCTCTCCACCTTACTAGGCTATAGAGAATCCCTGTGAATAGTTCCTCTCCTAACAGATGTCTCTGTCTGAACCCTGTGCTCCTCAGCGCCTGTCGGCTTTCCCCAGCTCTGAGGCTGTGTCTACACCGCGCACCTTACCACGGTGCAGCTGTGCCACTCTAACCATGCCATTGTAAGGTGCGCTGTGTGGCCGTCCTTATCGCTGGGAGAGAGCTTCCCTGGCAACAAAGCCAAACTACCTCCAACGAGGGGCAGGAGCTTCGTCACCGGGAGCACAGCTCCACCTATGAAGTGCTGTTCACACTGCTGCTTTTCATGGCTCAAATTTTGGCATTTGATGACTGTTTTTTCTCACCGCAGAGAGACAAAATTTTTAGCAACAAAAGCCGAAATTAAAAAAAACTCCTCTGCAACCTATTTAATTTTACCTTTATACAACCTTTATACTGCCTCCAGTTTTGGTGTCCTCATTTGAAAAAGATGTTGTGAAATTGAAGCGCGGGCAGCAAAGAGCCACCAAATGTTCTGAGGGCTGGAGAAAAATGCCTTCCAGTGAGCTATTGAAAGAGCTCAACCTGTTTAGCTTATCAGAAGAAGATTGAAAGGTGATTTCATTGAAGTGTTGAAGTGCCTTAATGGAGAGAAAAGATTGGGTATTTACGGGCTCTTGAATGGAGCAGAGAAAGGCATAACAAGACCTAATGGCTGGAAAGTGAAAAGAGACAAATTCATATTACAACTAAGGCACAAATTGTCAACAGCGAGGATGATTCACCACAGGAACAAGCTACCAAGGAAATGGTGGATTCGCCATCTCCTGATGTCATTTAATGAAGACTAGATGCCTTTCTGGAATATGTTTGCCCCCAAAGTAGCTGTTGTTTCATACAGGAGGCCTGTGATATGCAGGTTAGACGCTCTAATGGTTTCTTCTGACCATGAAGTCGACTAATTTCTGAAAAACTGAGTGTAGCATTGGGAGCAGCGTCTGATGTTTTCCTGTCTAGCTGGTTTGCTGCCTAGAACGAATGCTCCTTGAGTGGGGTGATCCACAGGGAGTAGCTCAAACCTCCCAAAGTGCCTGGCCAGGGACAGGACATTAGCCCAGCAAAGGAGGGGTGTGGCAGTGACATCTCAAAGGCCTTTTGCAGGACCTGAGACTATTGGTCAAAGGTGGTGGGGAGGTGGTGACCTCACAGAGAGATGCTGACATCAGCCATGCAGGACAGGGGCGAGGGGCCAGGGAAACCTCAGAGACCTCTGTGGCTTTGCTTCAGCACGTTTCCTTCTCCAGGTCTCTCTTTGAGGGCTGAGAGATTATTTGGGGTCATGGACGTGAGCGCCAGGAGGAACCTCTTTCGATTTTCCTTCTTCCCTTTTAGTGATTTTACTAGAAAACAGCCGTCCCTGTTTAGAAGGTAAGAGCCTCCTGGAGGTTTGAAACCTGTTCAGTCTGATCTATATGGTGACAAGTGAATTCTAGGCATGGAAAACACGAGCTTAAGGTGGAAGAATTTTATTGCACACCTGGGATTTTGTCCCTTAGAATCACTGCGGACATTAGGGTTTGTCCTTTTTGTTTCACCTCTTCCTCCATCCCTCGCTCCTCTTCTTCTCTTGCTTCTTTTGTCCTTTCTCCTGTTCCCTTCCCAACAACAGGAAGGAGGGCTGTGTGTGTGTGTTGCGAGGAAGTCCTCTGCAGCTCCCACTATGGAAGGTCCACCCAAAAATGTGGGACTGAAATAGTGCTTGGGCATTGATCCCCACCTGTGACCTGGGCCATCCTTTGGGCTCTCTGGTGAGAACCCTCAGCCTCCCGTCCTCAGTCTCTACCCTGATTGGCTGAGCAGGGGGTTATGACAGGGAGGAGACTCAGGTCCTTGTTGTTCTCTTTTAAGATCAAGTAAATAAGTCAGAACCAGTTCTATCTTTGATTAATTTTGCTGCTTCTCTGCATTAATTGTCTCTGAGCAGTTGATAATTCTCTCTAACATTGCAGTTTTCCTCAAATACTTGCTGAATAATTACTGTCACTGTTGTTGGTCTGGAACTCATCTGAGAGCACAGTATTCAGGTCATTCAATGTCTGAAATTCAAGATCCGATGGTTAGTTTGAAAATCAGGGCTCTTCAGTCCTATTCCCAACACTGCCTCTGATGGGCTGTGTGACCTAAGACAAGTCAATTCTCCTTTCTCAGCCTTAGCTTCTCCCTCTTTCAAGTAGGGATAATAATGATCCGCTCTTACCTACCTCATGGTGGGTGAAGGATGCGGATCCATTTGGGAGTGTCACTAGAAGTAGTGCATAATATGAGGTTTCCCATCATGTTTACTCAGAGTAGATTATGACATAATAGATTAGCTGAAATAGTCTATTTTATTTGTATTTTTTTATTTTGAAATTGTTAATAGTAGCAATGACTTAGCTCAGATTGAAGCATCTTATCTAACAGTTGAGATGTGTCTCCTCTTTGTGTGCGAGGAGACAATTTAACACACTCTGACAAAGAGGAGATGCTTTTGTTTTGCAACAAAATATTTTTGCAAAGAACTTTCATCCCACTTGTTATGATTTTGAGAAACAAACTGGTTTAGTCTGAATGGGATTTTCGAACAGAAACGGTTTGAATGAAATTTTCCCACTATCTCGATTCCTGGGCTCTATCCCTGCCTCTGGGGTGTTTTCGTCTGTTAGAACAGGAGTCAGAACTGGTGGCTTCTCTTTCTGGCTCTTCCACCACCTTGCTGTGTAGGCCTTGGGTAGGTCACTTCCCTTCTCCCATCTGTCCAATGGGAACACGAACAGTTCTCGAACTATGGGCAGTTTAGAGCCCAAATGAGATAAGGGGCGTTAAAGCCCTCTGTGAAGGAGAAAGGGGAGTTTCACAGTGTTTAGCACCAAGGAATTCTAAAGTTTGCTTAAATGTCTAGTCTGTGGAAACAAGAAATGGTCAGGGCCAAACTTATTAACCACTGCCTTTTTAAAGCCCATGCAAAGATGTGAGTCCCTATCTTTTAGGTACCTGTGGTTCTTTGCCAGCAGCAGAGAAGAGGTTCCTGCCTCCGTTTTTGTGGCCTTAACAAACCAGGTGTTGTGCCCCAGTTCTTGTCTGAGATCCCTGAAAAAGAACATCTTCCCATCCATGAACAAGACAGGATCTTTCAAAGGGGAACAAAAAGACCTCTGGGACTTACAGACTAGCTAGCCTGGCTGCCATAGCTGGAGAGATCCTGCAATACATTCTTAAACACTCAGTTTGTCAGCAGCACTTACAGGATAATTTGGTTCTTATGACTAGTGAGCATGGATTTGTCAAGAACAAATCATTCCAAACCAATCCTCTTTCCTTCTTTGGCAGGGTTTTGGGCCTGGTGGAGGTGGGTAAACAGTAGATGGGATCTAGCTTGGTGTTACTAAGGCTTTTGACACAGTCCCGTAGGACATTCTCAGAAGCAAACGAGGGAAATGTAGTCCAGCTGCAATCAGTGTAATGTGGGTGCAGAGCTGATTAAAAGCCAAGACTCCGAGAGCCCTTCTCCATGTTTGGCTGCCCAACGGGGATGGTGTACCTAGCTGGTCCGGCAGGGATCTGTCCGGTGTCAGGTACTATTCTATATTTTCATGAATGATTTGGAAAATGGAGTGGAGAGCATGCTTCTAAAATTTACTACTGACACCAAGCACTTTGGAGCACAGGATTGAAATTCAAAACACCCTTAACAAATTGGAGACTTGGTCTTCTTGAGCCAAACTCCATGGTTGGGCCCCTCTCTCTACACTGGGCTGAAGTGAAACCCCAGAGCCAAGCACTCCTCCAGGGCAGTGAGCTCCGACCTTGATTGGTCAGATGCTGCTTAGCACTGTCAAAGCAGCTTTTGCTGGGGGATTCTCCCAGCACTTTCCAATAGCGGGAAAGTATGAAATCCCCATTTGACTGCTGGGGACAGAGCCCGAGAGTGGGGAGCAACTTGCCCAAAGTCCCCAGGAAAAGGAAAACAACCAGCAGTGGAACCAATAGGAAACCCAGCAATGGAACTCAGGAGTACTGGGGGTGTGCTATGGTGACCAGATGTCGCAATTTTATAGGGACAGTCCGAATTTTGGGGTCTTTTTGTTATCTAGGATCCTATTACCCCACACCCCATCCCGATTTTTCACACTTTCTGTCTGGTCACTCTAGGGTGTGCATATGTGTGGGTCCCAGCTGCTCCCTGCCCCCCTCATTGAAGCAGATGTGCAGGGTTACTGCCCTGGGAAGTGCAGGGAACCAGTGGATGTGGGGTTGGCTGGAGATAGGGTCTGGCTTCAGGCAGGGCAAGGGCTGCGGGGCTGGCTGGCTTCATTCAGGGGGGTGCATCAGGGGTTGGCTGGAGACAGTGCAGGGAGGATGCGGCTGGTGCAGGCAAAGGAGAAGGTGCAGGGCTGGCTGGAGAAAGAGGCTGACTGTGGGAAGGGCAGGGCAGGGCAGGGGGTGCAGGGCTGGCTGCAGGCAGGGCGTGGGGCAGGGCTGGTGCAAGGATGTTTCATGCCCTAGGCAAAACTTCCACCTTGCACCCTCCCCCCCCCGCACCCCTGCCCTGAGGCGCACCACCCGTGGCAGCTCCCCCCTCCACCCTGAGGCTCCCCTCTTGTGGCAACTCCCCTGCTCTGCCCTGCGGCACCCCCCTTGCCCCAGCTCACCCCTGCTCCGAGCACGAGCACCACAAGCACTCCGTGGCCGCTTCACTTCTCCCACCTCCAAGGCTTGCGGCTCCTAAGCCTGCCAGGCAGTCAAGCACCCTCCTCTGAGCCACAGCAGCCCTGACAGTTGACAATAGAGGCAACTTAACCCCTGAGTTCCTTCACTGTGTCCCCCTCCGGGGTCCAGCTCCAATCACCAGATACTCGGGGTATGTCTATACCACCTGCCGAATTGGTGGGCAGCGATCGATCCAGCGGGGGTCGATATATCACGTCTAGTGTAGATGCAATACATTGAGTGCTCTCCCCTCGCCTGCTGTACTCCAGCTCGGTGAGAGGCGCAGGCAGAGTCTATGGGGAGCTGCAGCAGTCAACTCACCGCGACTGTGACATTATAAGTATAATCTAATATCTCATTGAAAGGTGACAGGGCCAGAAAGAGTTAATTAACTCACCTCACCAACTGACCTAACCTGTGGGTGAACCTTAAAAACTGGTTAACAAGATATGTAAATGAACAGAGCTTTGAAATGTAAGTCTGCAGTGTTAGAGGTAGAAGGGGAGGTGTTTGCTCAGGTCTTGTGATGTAAACAAACAAGTCTTGTCTATTGCTATAGTTTTAATTCAAAGAGCAAAAAAAGAATATTAACATTTATGATGATACTTGAGTGAAATAGTATTATTGTCTGTGATTCTTTGAAGGTTGTGGTAATCTGTATCTGAACTGTTTGATGGATGCACTAATTGCCAGGATGTTTGGAAGAAGAGTTAAGCCTATTGTTTTCTCAGGCCGAAAGGCTGCTGGAAATGTATAAGAACCTGGGGCACGATCCTTCTTCATCTCAGATCTGCTTTGGGTTTCAAGAGGGGGAAACCTTAAGCCACGAGGATTGAGATCCCCAGTCATTGACTGGAGCCATCCTGAATATGGACATTGGATTATAACCTATGGACTATTTCTAAAATGACTTTTGGCAACTACAAGCTCATCTCTACTGTGTATCTCAACCTCAAAAATTGAATTCAAGTCTATATGTCTATTAATCTTTTAACCAACACTCTCTCTCTTTTCTTTTCTAATACATTTTAGCTTAGTTAATAAGAATTGGCTATAGCATTTATTTTAGGTAAGATCTAAGTTATAATTGAACCTGGTTATGTGGCTGATCCTTTGGGATCAGAAGAATCTTTTCTTTTATATGATGAAGTAAGATTTTCAGGAATCATCATCATATCTAACAGGTGTGTCTGGACGGAGGCCTGAGGCTGGGTACTTTAAGGGAACTACGTGGTTTAAACTTCTAAGTAATCAGTGAGGTACTACAGAAGCTGTTTTGTGCTGGCTTGGTAAATCTAAGTATTGAAATCACCACCAGCATTTGGGATTTGTCTGCCCTGTTTTGCTTGCAATTCACTCTGATTGAGTGAGCTGAGCTGGCTCCCACGGGCAGCACTGTCACACCTACATCCAGGCTGCAGGGGTCTGGGGGATCTTAGGGGCCTTGGGGTGCACAGATACCTACGTCCAGGCCATAGGGGTCCCTGGGGGGCTTAGAGAGTTTGGGGGGGACACAGATATCAATCTCCATGCTCTAGGGGTCCCAGGGGGACTTAGAGGGTTCGTGGGGGCACATATTCCTACATCCAGGCTGCAGGAGTACCAGGAGGGCTTAGGGGTTTAGTGGGGGGCAAAGATACCTACGTCCAGGCTGGAGGCATCCTGGGAGTCTTAGGGGATTTGTGGGGGCCAAAGATACCTATGTGCAGGCTGTATGGGTACCAGTGGGTTTTAGGGGTTCGGGTGGGCACAGGTATGTATGTCCAGGCTGTATCGGTCCCAGGGGGGGTTAGAGGTTTCGTGAGGGGCACAGATATCTACATCCAGATTGTAGATGTCCCGGGAGGGGGGGGTTAGGGGGGTTGTGGGAGTGCAAATACCTATGTCCAGGCTGTAGGAGTTCTTGGGGGCTTAGAGGGTTTCTGAGGGGCACATATACCTACGTGCACACTGGAGTGTCCCAGGGGGCTTATGGAATCTATATGGGGTACAGATACCAATGTTCTGGCTGTATAGGTCCCTGGGGGGCTTAGGGGGTTTGTGGGGGGCACAGATACCTACATCCAGGCTGCAGCGGTCCCGGAGGAGCTTAGGGTTTGTCACAGAGTGTGAGGGAGTCCGGTCCTGCACCCCTCTCCCTGGGACTCACAGTGATTCTGAGCCAGCTAGTAAAACAGAAGGTTTATTGGACAACAGGATACAGCAGAGTTTGGAGGCACAACAGGACCCCACAATCAAGTCCTTCTAGGGGTTCAGGAAACTTAGTTCCCAGTTTGGGAATCCCTGAATTTCAACCACCAAGACTAAAACCGAAACTGAACTAACCCAACTCCCTCCAGCTGGCCATTTCCTGTGTCCAGCTTCCCGGGCAAAGGTGCTGACGCCTCCCCCCGCCTAGCTCAGGTTACAGGCTGAGTACGTGTCCAGTCCTAAAGTCACCCCCTGCTCTCCCATCCCCCACACAGACAGTCCTTACTCCATCACAGTAAAGCACAGAGCAGTTCCTGCATGGAGCAACAGTGACACCGTGTGGCCACGCAGGGTAATGCACAGAGCATTTCCCGCATGGAGCAACAGTGACACCATGTGGCCATGCTGGATATTGCACAGAGCATTTCCCGCATGGAGCAACATTGACACCTTGTGACCACACTAGGTAACGCACAGAGCATTTCTCTCATTGAGCAACAGTGACACTGTGTGGCCATGCAGGGAAATGCACAGAACATTTCTTGCATGGAGCAACAGTGATACCATGTGGCCATCCAGGGTAATGAACAGAGCATTTTCTGCATGGAGCTACAGTGATTCCATGTGGCCACGCAGGGTAATGCACAGAGCATTTCTCTCATAGAGGAAGAGTGACACCATGTGGCCACTCAGGGTAATGCACAGAGCATCACGCCTATGTAGAAGCTGTAGAGATCCCTGGGGGGCTTAAGGGGTCATGGGGGGCACAGATAGCTACGTCCAGGGTGGAGACGTTCTGATGGGCATTAGGGGCTTCATGAGGGGCAGAAATATCTACGTCAGGACTGGAGAGGTCCCTGGATGGCTTAGGGGGTTGTGGTGAGCATAGATACATACGTCCAGGCAGTAGTGGTCCCGGGGGGTTTAAGGAATTGGTAAGGGTCACAGAAACCTACGTATGGTCTGGAGGGGTCCCTGAGGGACTTAAGGGGTTCTGGTTGCGCAGATACCTACGTACCGGTTGGAGGGGGCCCTGGGGAGCTTAGGGGGTTTGTGTGGCGTACTCATAGCTACAACCAGGCTGGTGGGGGCCCTATGGGTCTTAGAAGGCTGGTGGGGGGCAGAGATACCTATGTAGAGACTGGAGATGTCCTGGGGAGGGCTTTGGGGGTTCCTGGAGGTCACAAATATCTACGTCCAGGCTGGAGGAGTTCTGGGGGTATTAGGGAGTTGTGGGGGGGCACAGATACCTATATCGAGGCTGTAGGGGTCCTGGGGTTGCTTTGGGGCATTTTGAGGTACAGATACCGACTTCCATGCTGTAGGGGTCGCTGGGAGGATCAGTGGGTTCGTGAGGGTGCACAGATATCTACGTCCAGGCTATAGGGATCCTGGGGGGGCTTAGGGGTTTGTAAGGGGCACAGATACATTCATCCAGGCAAGAGGAGTCCTAGGGACCTTAGGGGGTTCATGCTGGGCACAGATACCTGCGTCTAGGCTGGAGGGGTTTCGGGTGTCTTAGGAGGGTTGTGTGGGCACAGATACCTATGTCGATGCTGGAGGGGTCCTGTCATGTCTTAGCGGATTCGTGGGGTCAGAGATACCTACATCTAGGCTGGAGGGGTCCTGGGGGGATTAGTTGTGTTGGGGGGGGGAACAGATACCTACATCCTGATGGTAGGTGGCCCTGGGTAGCTTAGGCGGTTTTTGTCAGTCACAGATACAAACATCCATGCTGTAGTGGTCCCAAGGGACTTTGTGGGGCTCTAGGAGCCACAGATACCTACCTACAGTCTGGAAGGGTCCTGTGGGTATTAGGGTGTGTGTGGGGCGTACAGATGCCTACATCTGGGCTTGTGGGTTCCCTGGGGGGCTTAGATGTTTGTGGAGAGCACAGATACCATTATCCAGGCTAGATGGGTCCTGGTGGGATTAGGGGGTTGTGGGGGGCACAGATACCTATGTAAGCAGAATCAAGATGAACTCTACCCTGACATCTGGTGGTGAATTATGGCAAGTGTGGAAAAGAATTTCAGGGTCTGATCATGTTTGCATAGACACAGCCACCGTGCCTGACAGGGCAACGGCAGCCTGGGATGGTTACTTTGGCAGCTATGGTATCCCCAGTTTATTTGTTGTTGGGGTGTGAGATGTGGAGTGTTGTCACCCTAATTGTGTGGATGAGGAACTGTGAAACAGCTTTGAGACAGGGATTCTCACCATCAGTTTAGTGGCATTCACTAGACAAGGGAGTAGGCTCCTTGTGTGAGCCAGAAACACCAATTGCATCTTTTTCTAACAGTTAAATAGTAGAGCTGGTTGTTGAATTTGTTAATATTTGAAGATCCAGGTTCTTGAGCTGAAGTTATTAAAGTGCTGTGTTAACTAGTGGGGGAGTTTGAAACTATATTGCAGAGCAGTGGATGGAGAAAAGCAGTTTGTGGGAAGCTTGGAATGGCTCACAGAGTGAAATAAGCTAAGCAGTTTTTGGAGACAGCTGGAGCAGATCACAGGTTGGCTGGTGGAGCAGAGCAGCTGGTGGGGAAGGCGGAAGTAGAATCCCACGGAGAGGCAGGGCAGTCGGCAGTGGACCACGTAAGGTGTCCCTTTCTACCCAGGCTGGTGGGAGAAAACCCTGCAGATAGACTCTTGAACTCTGGGGCTACCGGACTGTGGGTGATTTTGGGGTTGCTGGAGTCTTGAAATATTTGAGGTATTGTACTTTGGAGTCTTGGGGTGATTTGGGGATTGCTGGACTCTAGAGCCCAGGGAAAAGGACACGGCTTAGTTGAAGTGTTTTCCCAATTTAATGCTATGTTGTTTATCTCACGTTATTAAACATTTTCTGCTACACCCAGACTCTATGATTGCTAGAGGGGAAGTATTGCCTCTTTGAGGCACCTAGGAGTGCGTATGTAAAATATTCCCATGTCACTGGGTGAGCGCTCGAGCTGGTTTGCATTACGTAATAGGGAAGGGACCCCTATGTATTGAACCCTGTCCTTGCTGCTATCAATTCAGCCTGGCAGAAGGGTTCCACCTACGTCCAGGCTGAAGGGGTCCCTGGGAGTATTAGGGGGTTCGTGGGGGGCACAGAGATCTAGGTCCAGGCTGTAGGGGTCCCTGGGGGGCTCAGGGGTTTGGTGGGGGCACAGATACCTACGTCCCAGCTGCAGGGGTCCCAGAGGGGCTTAGGGGGTGTCAAGGAGTGTGGTGGAATCTGGCCCTGCACCCCTCTTCCAGGGACACACAGTGACTCAGCCAGCCAGTAAAACAGAAGGTTGTTTTGGACAGCAGGAAAGAAGGATACAGCAGGGCTTTTGGGCACAACCAGGACACGTCAGTTGAGTCCTTCTGGGGGTTCAGGAAGCTTAGTTCCCAGTTTGGGATTCCCTGAATTCCAAATACCCAGCTCCAAACCAAAAATGTACTAACTCCCTCCAGCCGACCCCTTCCTGTGTCCAGCTTCCCGGGCAAAGGTGCTCACTCTCTCAGCCCTGCCTAGCTCGAGTTACAGGCTTAGGTCCTGTCCCTCACCTAAAGTCACCCGCTGCTCTCCCATCCCCCACACAGACAGTCCCCACTCCATCACAGTAATGCCCAGAGCATTTCCCTGCATGGAGCAACAGTGACACCGTGTGGTCACGCAGGGTAATGCCCAGAGCATCACACCTACGTAGAGACTGTAGAGATCCCTGGGGGGCTTAGGGGTCATGGGAGGTACAGATAGCTACGTCCAGGCTGGAGGCATTCTGGAGGGCTTACGGGGGTTCGTAGGGTCACAGATACCTACATCCAGGATGGTCAGGACCCTGGGAGAGTTAGGGGGATTGTGGGGGGCATAGGTACTTGCGTCCAGGCTGTAGAGGTCCTGGTGGGGATTAAGGGCTTCGTGGAGCACACCAATATCTACGTCTGGGCTGAAGGGGTCCCTGGACGGCTTAGGGGCTTGTGGTGAGCACAGTGATCCCTGGGGGTATAGGGACTTGGTGAGGGGCATAGATACCTATGTATGTCCTGGAGGGGTCCCTGGGGGGGCTTAGTGGTATTGTAGGAGACACAGATACTACGTCCAGGCTATAGGGATTCTGGGGGGGCTTAGGGGTTTGGGGGGGCACAGATACCTACATCCAGGCTGGAGGGGTCCCGGGGGGCTTAGGTGGTTTGTGGGGGGGCACAGATATGTACGTCCAGGCTGGAGAGGTTCCGGAGAGGATTAGGGGTTTTTGCGGATGGCAGAGATACCTATCTCCATACTCTAGGAGTCCCTGGGGGGCTTAGGGTTTTTTGGGAGGCACAGATATCTATGTCCAGGTTGGAGTGGTTCCTGGGGCGTTTAGGGAGTTTCTGGGGGGCACAGATACCTAGGTCCATGCTGTAGGGGTCCCTGGGAGGCTAAGGGGGGTAGTGGGGGGCAGAGATACCTAAGTCCAGGCAATAGGGCTTCCAGGGGGAATTAGTGTGTTGAGGGGGGCACAGATACCTAGGTCCAGGCTGGAGTGTTCCCGGGGGGGGGGGCTTAGGCAGTTTGTGTTGGGCACAGATATCTGCATCCAGGCTCGAGGGGTCCCTGGGGGGGGCTAAAGGGGTTTCTGGTGGGCACAGATAACTACCTCCAGGCTGGAGGGGTTTCTCGGCACTTAGGGGTTGTGGGGGGCACAGATACTTCCGTCCAGGCTGGAGGGTCCCTGGGGGGCTTAGCGGGTTCATGTGGGGCACAGATACCTAAGTCCAGACTGGATGGGTCCAGGGGGGTCTTATGGGGTTCAGGGAGCGCAGATACTTATCTCTGGGCTGTAGGGGTCCCTGGTGGGCTTAGGGGGTTTTGGGGGGCCCCAGATACCTAAGTCCATGCTGTAGGCATCCCTACAGGTGCTTATGGGTTCGTGGGGTGCACAGATACTTATGTCCAGGCTGGAGGGGTCCCGAGGGGGGTTGAGGTTTCGTGGGGGGCACAGATAAGAACCTCCAGGCTGTAGGAGTCCCAGGGAGGCTGCGGAGGTACAGATACCTACATCTAGGCTGGAGGGGTCCTGGGGGTTATAGGGCGTTTGTGGGGGGCACAGATACCTAGGTGCAGGCTGTCGGTGTCCCGAGGAGATTAGGCGGTTCACTGGGGGCTCAGATACATCCAGGCTGGATGTGTCCTGAGGAGCTTAGGGGGATGGTGGGGTGCTCAGACACCTGTGTCCAGGCTGTAGGGATCCCTGGGGGGTTAGAGGGTTCGTGGGAGTCACAAATAGGGACTTCCAGGCTGAAGTGGTCACTGGGACGTTTAGGGGGTTTGTGGGAGCACAGATACCTACGTCCAGGCTAAAGGGGTAATGAGGGTGCTTAGGGGATCGGGGCGAACACAGATACCTACGTCCAGGGTCTAGGGGTCCCGAGGGGATTGGGGGTTGAGGGGGGAACAGATGCCTACGTCCTAGCTGAAGGGGTCCTGGGTGGTTTAGGAGGTTCGTTGGAGTCACAGATATCTACGTCCAGGCTGTAGGGGTTCCTGGGGCATTCGGGGATTTCTGGGGGTCACAGATACCTACGTGCAGACTGGAAGGGTTCCAGAGGGCTTAGGAGATTTATGGGGGGCACAGATACCAATGTCCTGGCTGTAGATGTTCCTCCACAGTACCAATCTCCAGGCTCTAGGGGTGCCCTCTTCTATTACCTGGGGGCTGCAGCAGGGGCACAGAGCTTCTCTGGTCTCACTCCTTTACCTCTGCCCCGCTGTGGCCCTGACACCAGAGAAGCTCTGTGCCCCTGCTGCAGCCTCTGGGCCGTAGCAGGGAGTGGGAGCTCCTCCAGCCCTGGGGCCACCGTGAGGGAGACTTTTCCAGGGGGACCCAATTTGGCCAGGGCCCCCCCAGGACCCCGACAGCCTGGATGTAGGGTTATGTGCGACCACAGCCCCTCTATGCACCCCAGGAACATCTACAGCCAGGACATTGGTATCTGTGCCCCTCATAAAACCCCTAACCCCACGGGAACCCCTACAGCCAGGATGTTGGTATCTGTGCCCCCCATAAATAGGCTCTGCTGTATCCTTCATTCCTGTTGGCCAAAAAACCCTTCTGTTTTACTGGCTGGCTGAGTCACTGTGTGCCAGGAAGAGGGGTGTAGGGCCAGACTCCACCACAGTCCGTGACACCCCCTAAGCCCCTCTGGGACCCCTGCAGCCTGGACTTAGGTATCTGTGGCCCCCACCAAACCTCTGAGCCCCCCAGGGACCCCCTACAGCCTGGACATAAGTATCTGTGCCCCTCATGAACCCCCTAAGCCCCCCAGTGACTCCTACAGCCTCGAAATAGGTATCTGTGCCCCCCACAACTCCTTAATACCCCCAGAACCCCTCCAGCCTGGATGTAGATATTTGTGACCTCAAGGAACCCCCTAAGGCCTCCCCAGGACTTCTCCAGCCTGGACATAGGTATCTCTGCCGCCCACAAGCCCCCTAAGATCCATACGGCCCCCATCAGCCTGGTTGTAGGAGTGTGTATGCCATACAAACCCCCTAAGCTCCCCAGGGCCCCGTTCAACCGGGACATAGGTATCTGTGCAACGACAACCCCTTAAGTCCCCCAGGGATCCCTCCAGACCATACGTAGGTTTCTGTGCCCCTCACCAACTCCCTAAACCCCCAGGGACCACTACAGCCTGGACATATGTATCTGTGCTCACCAGAACCTCCTAAGCCATCCAGGGCCCTCTCCAGCCCGACGTAGATATTTGAGTCCCCCATGAGGCCCCTAATCCCCACAGGAATGCCTCCAGCCTGAAGGTAGCTATCTCTGCCCCCCACGACCCATAAGCCCCCCAGGGATCTCTGCAGCCTGTATATAGGTGTAAAAGCAACAAAGAATCCTGAGGCACATTATAGACTAACAGACGTTTTGGAGCATGAGCTTTCTTGGATAAATACCCACTTCATCAGATGCATGACGAACTACATAGGTGTGCTACTCTGTGCATTACCCTGTGTGGCAACACTGTGTCAC
The DNA here is from genome assembly GCF_025201925.1 of Gopherus flavomarginatus. Classification (NCBI taxonomy): domain Eukaryota; kingdom Metazoa; phylum Chordata; order Testudines; family Testudinidae; genus Gopherus; species Gopherus flavomarginatus. The sequence goes on from NC_066639.1 coordinate 6,170,276, forward strand.
TGTTTTTCTATGAGAGAAATGCTCTGTGCATTTCCCTGGGTGGCCACAGTGTGTCACTGTTGCTCTATGCGGGAAATTCTCTGTGCATTACCCTGTCTGGCGACACGGTGTCACTGTATCTCCATTCAGGAAATCGAGAGTGCCTTACCCTGCGTGGCCACAGGGTGTCACTGTTGCACCATGCAGCAAATGTGCTGTGCATTACCCTGCGTGGCCACACGGTGTCACTGTTGCTCCATGCGGGAAATGCTCTGGGCATTACCCTGCGTGGCCACATGGTGTCACTGTTACTCCATGCGGGAAATGCTCTGGGCATTACTGTGATGGAGTGGGTACTGTCTGTGTGTGGATGGGAGAGCAGGGGGTAACTTTAGGTGAGGGACAGGACCTAAGCCTGTAACTCGAGCTAGGCAGCGGGGAGGGGGTCAGCACCTTTGCCCGGGAAGCTGGACCAAGGAAGGGGCTGGATGGAGGGAGTTAGTTCATTTTTGTTTTGGAGCTGGTTTGTTGAAATTCAGGGAATCCCAAATTGGGAACTAAGCTTCCTGAACCCTCAGAAGGACTCATTTAAGGGGTCCTGGTTGTGCCCAAAAGCTCTGCTGTATCCTTCATTCCTGTTGTCCAAAACAACCTTCTGTTTTACTGGCTGGCTGAGTCACTGTGTGTCCCAGGATGAGGGGTGCAGGGCCAGATTCCACCACACTCTGTGACACCCCCATAGCCCCTCCGGGACCCCTGCAGCCTGGACTTAGGTATCTGTGCCCCCACCAAACCTCTGAGCCCCCCAGGGACTCCTACAGCCTGGACCTAGATATCTGTGTCCCCCACGAACTCCCTAAGAACCCCCAGGGATCCCTTCAGTCTGGACGTAGGTGGAACCCTTCTGCCAGGCTGAACTGATAGCAGCAAGGACTGGGTTCAGTACATAGGGGTCCCTTCCCTACAATATAATGCAAACGAGCTCGAGCCCCCACCCAGTGACATGGGAAAATTTTACATATGCACCCCTAGGTGCCTCAAAGAGGCAATACTTCCCCTCTCGCAAGCACAGAGTCTGGGTGTAACAGTAAATATTTAATAACGTGAGATAAACAACATAGCATTAAATTGGGAAAACACCTCAACTAGGCCGTGTCCTTTTCCCTGGGCTCATGAGTCCAGCAATCCCAAAATCACCCCAAGGCTCCAAAGTCCAATATATCCAATGTTTCAAGAGTCCAGCAACCCCAAAATCACCCACAGTCCGGTAGCCCCAGAGTTCAAGAGTCTATCTGCAGGGTTTTTCCCCCTGCCAGCCTGGGTAGAAAGGGGCACCTTACGTGGTCCACTACCAACTGCTCTGCCTCTCCATGGGATTCTGCTTTTGCCTTCCCCACAAACTGCTCAGCTCGGTCCACCAGCTGCTCTGCCAGCTGACCTGTGTTCTGCTCCAGCTGTCCCCCAGAAATGCTAGACTCACCTCACTCCGTGGGCCACTCCCACAAACTGCTCCTGTCTGCCAACTACTGTGTTCTGCAATACAGTTTCAGATTCCCCCACAAGCTAACACATCTTTTCAGTGATTTCAGCTCAAGAACCTAGAACTTCAACTCTTAAGAGAATCAAAAATCAACACTGCTATTCAACTGTTAAAAGAAAAAAAGGTGCAATTGGTGACTCTAGCTCCCCCAAGGAGCCCACTCCCTTGTCTAGCGAGTGCCACTCAATTGGTGGTGAGAATCACTGTCTCAGAGCAGTTTCACAGTTCCTCATCCACACAATCAGGGTGACAACACTCCACATCTCATGCCCCAACAACAAATAAATTGGAGATACCACAGCTGCCAAAGCAACCATCCCAGGCTGCCGTGGCCGTGTCAGGCCGGGTGGGTGTGCCTATGCAAACACGATCAGCCCCTGAAATTCTTTTTCACACTCGCCATAATTCACCACCAGATGTCAGGGTAGAGTTCGTCCTGCTTCTGCTTACATAGGTATCTGTGCCCCCCCCCACCACAACCCCCTAATCCCACCGGGACCCATCTATCCTGGATAAAGATATCTGTGCTCCCCACAAACCTCTAAGCCCCCCAGGGAACCCACAAGCCCAGATGCAGGCATTGTATGCCCCACAAACCCCCGAAGACCCACAGGACCCCTTCAGCCTGTAGGTAGGTATCTGTGACCCCCAGAGCCACACAAAGACCCCCGGGACCCCTACAGCATGGATGTTTGTATCTGTCATCCCCACAAACCGCCTAAGCTATCCAGGGCCCCCTACAATCGGGACATAGGTATCTGTTCCCCCCCAACACACCTAATCCTCCTCAGAACGCCTCCAGCCTAGACGTAGGTATCTCTGACCCCACGAATCCCCTAAGCCACGACGGGACCCCTCCAGTATGGACATTGGTATCTGTGCCTCCACAACCCTCCTTAGACCCCCAAAACCTCTCCAGCCGAGATGCAGCTATCTGTGCCCTCACAACCCCCCTACACCTCGCGGAATGCCTCTAGCCTAGCCGCAGGTATCTGTGCCCAACACGAACCCCCTGAGGGCCCCAGGACCGCTCTTGCCTGGATGAAGGTATCTGTGCCCCCCACAAACCCGTAATCCCCCCCACCCGCATCCTTATACCCTGGACATAGGTATCTGTGCACCCTCACGAAACCACTGATCCTCCCAGCGACCCCTACAGCATGGACGTAGGTATCTGTACCCCAAAATGCCCAAAAGTAACCCCAAGGCCCCTACAGCCTCGAAATAGGTATCTGTGCCCCCCCCCACATCTCCCTAATACCTCCAGAACCCCTCCAGCCTGGATGTGGATATTTGTGACCTCCAGGAACCCCCTAAGCCTCCCCAGGACTTCTCCAGCCTGGACATAGGTATCTCTGCTCCCCACAAGCCCCCTAAGACAAATAGGGGCCCCACCAGCCTGGTTGTAGGTGTGTGTATGCTGCACAAACCCCCTAAGCTCCCCAATGCCCCCTCCAACTGGGACGTAGGTATCTGCACAATCACAACCCCTTAAGTCCCCCAGGGACCCCTCAAGACCATACGTAGGTTCTTGTGCCCCTCACCAACTCCCTAAACCCCCAGGGACCACTACAGCCTGGACCTATGTATTTCTGCTCACCACAACCCCCTAAGCCGTCCAGGGACCTCTCCAGCCCGGAAGTAGATATTTGTGTCCCGCATGAAGCCCCTAATCCCCACCGGAATGCCTCCAGCCTAGACGTAGCTATCTGTGCCGCCAGGACCCCTAAGCCCCCCAGGGATCTCTACAGCCTCTACGTAGATGTGATGCTCTGTGCATTACCCTGCATGACAACACGGTGTCACTGTTGCACCATGTGGGAAATGCTCTGTGTACTACCCTGCGTGGCCACATGGTGACACTGTTGCTCCATGCAGGAAATGATCTGTGCATTACCCTGCATGGTCACACGGTGTCACTGTTGCTCCATGCGGGAAATGCTCTGTGCATTAGTGTGATGGAGTAGGGACTGTCTGTGTGGGGGATGGGAGAGCAGCAGGTGACCTTAGGACCGGACATGTGCTCAGCCTGTAACCTGAGCTGGGCAGGAGGGAGAGGGTCAGCACCTTTGCCCAGGAAGCTGGACACAGGAAGGGGCCGGCTGGAGGGAGTTGGGTTAGTTCAGTTTAGGTTTTGGTCTGGGTGGTTGGAATTCAGGGAATCCCAAACTGGGAACTAAGTTTCCTGAAGCCCCAGAAGGACTCGATTGCGGGATCCTGCTTGTGTCTTCAAGATCTGCTGTATCCTTCACTCCTGTTGTCCAATAAACCTACTGTTTTACTGGCTGGCTGAGAGTCATTATGAGTCCCAGGAAGAGGGATGCAGGACTCCCCCACACTCCGTGACAGACCCTAAGCCCCTCCAGGACCCCTGCAGCCTGGATGTAGGTATCTGTGCCCCCCACCAAATATCTAAGACCCCCGGAGACCCCTCCAGCCTGAACTTAGGTATCGGTGCCCCCCACAACCCCACTAAGCCCCCCAGGTACCTATACATGACTGGAGCACGGGTATTGAAGGCTATGTGCTGTTCAGAAAAGACAGGAAGAAAGGCAAAGGTGGGGGAGTAGCCTTGTACATCAATGATGAAATTAAATGTAGCGAAATAAGATGCGATGGAATGGATAAGACAGAGTCCGTCTGGGCAAAAATCACGCTGGGTAAAAAAGCAACTAGAGCTTCCCCTGAGATAGTGCTTGGGGTGTGCTACAGACCGCCGGGATCGGATTGGGATATGGATAGAGACCTCTTTAATGTCTTTAATGAAGTAAACACAAAGGGGAAATGTGTGATTATGGGGGACTTCAACTTCCCGGATATAGACTGGAGGACGAGTACTTGCACGAATAATAGGGGTCAGATTTTTCTGGATGTGATAGCGGATGGATTTCTTCATCAAGTAGTTGAAGCACCTACGAGAGGGGATGCCATTTTAGACTTGGTGTTGGTGAGCAGTGAGGACCTCGTAGAAGAAATGGTGGTAGGGGACAACCTTGGTTCGAGTGATCATGAGCTGATTCAGTTCAAACTAGATGGAAGGATAAACAAATGTAGATCTGCGATTAGGGTTTTTGACTTCTCGAGGGCTAATTTCAAAGAGTTAAGGAAATTAGTTAGGGAAGTGGACTGGACGGAGGAATTAGTGGATTTAAATGTGGAGGAGGCCTGGAATTACTTTAAGTCACAGCTGCGGAGACTGTCGGAAGCCTGCATCCCGAGAAAGGGGAAAAGAACCATGGGCAGGAGTTGTAGGCCAAACTGGATGAGCAAGCAACTCAGAGAGGGGATTAGACAAAAGCAGAAAGCTTACAGGGAGTGGAAGGAAGGCAGGATCAGTAAAGAAAGCTACCTTGCTGAGGTCAGAACATGTAGGGATAAAGTGAGGAAGGCTAAAAGCCACATTGAACTGGAACTTGCAAAGGGAATCAAAACCAATAGTAAAAGGTTCTACAGCCACATAAATAAGAAGAAAACAAAGAAAGAAGAAGTGGGGCCGCTATACACTGTGGATGGAATGGAGGTTAAGGATAACCTAGGCATGGCCCAACATCTAAACAAGTACTTTGCCTCAGTTTTTAATAAGACTAGTGAGGAACCTTGCGATGATGGAGGGATGATAAACGGGAATGTGGATATGGAAGTGGATATTACTGCAACTGAGGTAGAGGCCGTACTTGAACAGCTCGATGGGACGAAGTCGGAGGGCCCGGACAATCTCCACCCGAGGATATTAAAGGAACTGGCGCGTGAAATTGCGAGCCCGTTAGCGAGAATTTTTAAGCAATCGATAAACTCAGGGGTTGTGCCGTATGACTGGAGGATTGCTAATGTAGTTCCTATTTTTAAGAAAGGGAATAAGAGTGATCCGGGTAATTATAGGCCTGTTAGCTTGACGTCTGTAGTATGTAAGGTCTTGGAAAAAATTTTAAGGGAGAAAGTAGTTAAGGACATAGAGGTCAATGGTAATTGTGACGAATTGCAACACGGATTTACTAAAGGTAGATCGTGCCAAACCAATCTGATCTCCTTCTTTGAGAAGGTGACGGATTACTTAGATAAAGGAAATGCGGTAGATATAATTTACCTAGATTTCAGTAAGGCGTTCGACACGGTTCCACACACGGAGCTGTTAGTTAAATTGGAAAAGCTGGGAGTGAATATGAAAGTTGTAAGGTGGATAAGGAACTGGTTAAAGGGGAGACTCCAGAGGGTCGTATTGAAAGGTGAACTGTCGGACTGGAAGGAGGTCACCAGTGGAGTCCCTCAAGGATCGGTTTTGGGACCGATCTTATTTAACCTTTTTATTACTGACCTTGGCACAAAGAGCGGGAATGTGCTAATAAAGTTTGTGGATGACACGAAGCTGGGGGGTATTGCTAACACGGAGAAGGACAGGGATACTATTCAGGAAGATCTGAACCACCTTGTAAACTGGAGTAATAGAAATAGGATGAAATACAATAGTGAAAAGTGCAAGGTCATGCATTTAGGAATTAATAATAAGAATTTTGGATATACGTTGGGGGCGCATCAGTTGGAAGCGACGGAGGAAGAGAAGGACCTTGGGGTACTGGTTGATAGCAGGATGACTATGAGTCGCCAATGTGATACGGCTGTTAAAAAAGCAAATGCGATTTTGGGATGCATCAGGCGGGGTATTTCCTGCAAGGATAAGGATGTGTTAGTACCGTTGTATACGGCGTTGGTGAGACCCCATCTGGAATACTGTGTGCAGTTCTGGTGTCCCATGTTCAAGAAGGATGAATTCAAACTGGAACAGGTTCAGAGACGGGCTACGAGGATGATCCGAGGAATGGAAAAACTGCCTTATGAAAGGAGACTCAAAGAGCTTGGCTTGTTTAGCCTGGCCAAAAGAAGGCTGAGGGGGGATATGCTCGCCCTATATAAATATATCAAGGGGGTTAACGTTAGGGAGGGAGAGGAATTATTTAAGTTTAGTACTAATGTAGCCACGAGGACGAATGGGTATAAACTGGATATTAGGAAGTTTAGACTTGAAATTAGACGAAGGTTTCTGACCATTAGGGGAGTGAAGTTCTGGAATAGCCTTCCGAGGGAAGTAGTAGGGGCAAAAGACTTTCCTGGCTTTAAGACAAAGCTTGATAAGTATATGGAGGGGATGTTATGATAGGATCGTTAATTTGGGCAATTGATCTTGAATTACCACCAGACAGGTCTGCTCAATGGTCTGCGGGGAGATGTTGCATGCGATGGGTACTGAGTTGCTGCAGAGAATTCCTTCTTGGGTGCTAGCTGGTGACTCTTGCCCACATGCTCAGGGTTTAGCTGATCGCCATATTTGGGGTCGGGAAGGAATTTTCCTCCAGGGCGGATTGGCAGGTGCCCTGGAGGTTTTTTGCCTTCCCCTGCAGCGTGGGGCACGGGTCGCTTGCTGGTGGTGTCTCTGCAGCTTGAGGTCTTCAAACCATTTTTGAGGATTTCAATAACTCGGTCCTGGGATAGGGGTTGTTATAAAATTGGATGGGTGGGGTTCTGTGGCCTGCCTTGTGCAGGAGGTCAGACTAGATGATCAGATTGGTCCCTTCTGACCTATGAGTCTATGAGTCTATGAGACATTTGTATCTGTGCCCTATAGGGACTCCATAAGCCCCCTGGGACACTCCAATGTGCACGTAGGTATATGTGCCCCTCAGAAACCCCCTAACCCCCCAGGACCTCCTACAGCCTGGACGTAGGTATTTGTACCCCCACAACCCCCCTAACCCCCCCGGGACATATACAATCTGGACGTAGATATCTGTGCCCCTCATGAAACCTCTAACCCCCGCCGGGACTGATACAGCCTGTACATACGTATCTGTGCCCACCCAAACCCCTAAGACCCCCTGGTACCTGTACAGCCTGGACATAGGTATCTTGGGCCCTCAAAAATCCATTAAGACTCCCAGGATGCCTCCAGCCTGGACGTAGGTATCTATGCCCCCCACTAACCCTCTAAGCCCCCCTGGTACCACTACAGCCTGGATGTACGAATATGTGCCCCCCACGAACCCCCTAAGCCCCCCTGGGACCCCTAGAGCCTGGAGATTGGTATCTGTGTCCTCCCCCAAAACTCTCTAAGCCCCCCAGGGACCCCTACGGCATGGGCGTAGGTACCTGTGCACCCCAAGGCCCCTAAGATCCCCCAGACCTCTACAGCCTGGATGTAGGTGTGATGGTGCTGCCCGTGGGAGCCAGCTGAGGTCACTCAATCAGGGTGAACCGCAAACAAAACAGGACAGACAAATTCCAAATGCTGCTGGTTATTCCGATACTTAGATTTACCAAGCCAACACAAAACAGCTTCTGTAGTACCTCACTGGTTACTCAGAAGTTTAACCCATGCAGTTCCCTTAAAGTACCCAGCCTCAGGCCTCCGTCCAGACACACCTGTCAGATATGATGATGATTCCTGAAAATCTTACTTCATCATGTTAAAGAAAAGATTCTTCCTATCCCAAAGGATCAGCTACATACCCAGGTTCAATTATAACTTAGATCTTACTTAAAATACATGCTATAGCCAATTCTTATTAACTAAACTAAAACGTATTAGAAAAGAAAAGAGAGAGAGTGTTGGTTAAAAGATTAATAGACATATCGACCTGAATTCAATTCTTGAGGTTCAGATACATAGTAGAGGTGAGCTTGTAGTTGCCAAAAGTTCTTTTAGAAATAGTCCATAGGTTATAGTCCAATTTCCATATTCAGGGTGGCTCCAGTCAATGACTGGGGATCTCAATCCTTCTGGCTTAAGGTTTCCCCCTGTTGAAACCCAAAGCAGATCTGAGATGAAGAAGGATTGTGTCCCAGGGTTCTTATACATTTCCAGCAGCCTTTCGGCCTGAGAAGACAATAGGCTTAACTCTCCTTCCAAGCATCCTGGCAAATAGTACAGAGTAATTTATTCATTAAACAGTTCAGATACAGGTTACCACAACTTTCAAAGAGACACATAGACAATAATACTATTTCACTCAAGTATCATCATTAATGTTAATATTCCTTTTTTGCTCTTTGAATTAAAACTATAGCAATAGACAAGACTTGTGTGCTAACATCACAAGACTTGAGCAAACATCTTCCCTTCTACCTCTAACAATGCAGACTTGCATTTCAAAGCTCTGTTCATTTACATATCTTGCTAACCAGTTCTTAAGGTTCACCCATCGGTCAGATCAGTCGGTGAGATGAGTTAATTAACTCTTTCTGGCCCTGTCACCTTTCAATGAGATATTATATTAAACTTATAATGTCACAGTCGTGGTGAGTCGACTGCTGCAGCTCCCCGTAGACTCTGCCTGCGTCTCTCACCGAGCTGGAGTACAGCAGGCGAGGGGAGAGCACTCGATGTGTTGCATCTACACTAGACACGATATATCGACCCCCGCTGGATCGATCGCTGCCCACCGATTCGGCAGGTGGTACAGACATACCCCAAGTATCTGGTGATCGGAGCTGGACCCCGGAGGGGGACACATTGAAGGAACTCAGGAGCTAAGGTGCCTCTATTGTCAACTGTCAGGGCTGCTGTGGCTCAGAGGAGGGTGCTTGACTGCCTGGCAGGCTTAGGCGCCACAAGCCTGGGAGGCAGGAGAAGTGAAGCGGCCACGGTGTGCTCAGGGTGCTCGTGCTTGGAGCAGGGGTGAGCAGGGGTGAGGGGCGGTGCCGCAGGGCAGAGCGGGGGAGTTGCCACAAGAGGAGAGCCTCAGGGTGGAGGGGGGGAGCTTCTACGGGTGGGGCACCTCGGGGTGAGGGCGCAGGGGGGGAGGGTGCAAGGTGGAAGTTTCGCCTAGGGAGTGAAACATCCTTGCACCGGCCCTACCCCATGCCCTGCCTGCAGCCAGCCCTGCACCCCCTGCCCTGCCCAGCCCGCAGCCAGCCTCTGTCTCCAGACAGCCCTGCACCTTCTGCCCTGCCCACACCAGCCGCATCATCCCTGCCCTACTTGCAGCCAGCCCTGCAGCAAGCCTCTGACAAATCCCCAGCCCTGTCTCCAGCCATCTCCTGCCGCACCTGCCTGTGGCCCTGCCCAAAGCCAACCAGCCCCCACACACATCCAGCCTTCACCAGCCCTGCACCACCTGTCTGCAGCCAGCCCTGCATCCCCTGCCCTGTCTCCAGCCAACCCGATGCACCCCCCTGCCTGAAGCCAGCCAGCCCCGCACCCCTTACCCTGCCTGCAGCCAGACCCTACCTCCAGCCAACCCCACATCCACTGGTGCCCTGCACTTCCCAGGGCAGTAATCCTGCACATCTGCTTCAATGAGGGGGGCAGGGAGCAGATGGGACCCACACATGTGCACACCCTAGGGTGACCAGACAGCAAGTGTGAAAAATCGGGACAGGAGGTGGGAGGTAATAGGATCCTAGATAAGAAAAAGACCCCAAAATTCGGACTGTCCCTATAAAATAAGGACATCTGGTCACCCTAGCACACCCCCAGGACTCCTGAGTTCCATTGCTGGGTTTCCTATTGGTTCCACTGCTGGTTCTTTTCCTTTTCCTGGGGGACTTTGGGCAAGTTGCTCCCCCCTCTAGGACTCTGTCACCAGCAGTCAAATGGGGATTTCATACTTTCCCGCTATTGGAAAGTGCTGGGAGAATCTCCCAGCAAAAGTTGCTCTGACAGTGCTAAGCAGCATCTGACCATTCAAGGTTGGAGCGCACTGCCCAGGAGGAGCGTTTGGCTCTGGGGTTTCACTTCAGCCCAGTGTAGCGAGAGGGGTCCAGCCATGGAGTTTGGCTCAAGAAGACCAAGTCTCCAATTTGTTAAGGACGTTTTGAATTTCAATCCTGTGCTCCAAAGTGATTGGTGTCAGTTGCAAATTTTAGAAGCATGGTCTCCACTGCATTTTCCAAATCATGCATGAAAATATTGAATAGTACCGGACTCCGGACTGATGCCTGCCAGACCCACTAGGTACACCCTCTCCATTGGACAGCCAAATATGGAGAAGGGCTCCTGGAGTCTGTGCTTTCAACCAGCTCTGCACCCACATTACACTGATAGCAGCTGGACTGCATTTCCCTCGTTTGCTTGTGAGAATGTCCTACGGGACAGTGTCAAAAGCCTTAGTAACAACAAGCTAGATCCCATCTACTGTTTACCCACCTCCACCAGGCCCGGAACCCTGCCAAAGAAGGAAAGAGGATCGGTTTGGAATGATTTGTTCTTGACAAATCCATGCTCACTCATCCTAAGAACCAAATTATCCTGTAGGTGCTGCTGACAAACTGAGTGTTTAAGAATGGATTCCAGTATCTCTCCAGCTATGGCAGTCAGGCTAGCTAGTCTGTAAGTCCCAGGGGTCTCTTTGTTCCCCTTTGAAAGATAGGTCCTGTCTTGTTCATGGATGGGAAGATGTTTTTTTTCAGGGATCTGAGACGAGAACTGGGGCACAACACCTGGTTTGTTAAGGCCACAAAAACGGAGGCAGGATCCTCTTCTGTCCTGCTGGCAAAGAACCCCAGGTACCTAAAAGATAGGGACTCACATCCTTGAAAGGGCTTTAAAAAGGAAGTGGTTAAAAAGTTTGGCCCCAACCATTTCTTGTTTCCACAGATTAGACACTTTAGCAAACTTTAGAATTCCTTAGTGCTATAACACTGTGAAACTCCCCTTTCTCCTTCACAGAGGGCTTCAACACCCCTTCTCTCACTCAGGCTCACAACTGCCCAGAATTCGAGAACTGTCCCTGTTCCTATTGGACAAATGGGAGGAGCCTTCGGTATAGAGAAGGGAGGTGACCTACCCAAGGGCCTACACAGTAAGGTGGTGGCAGAGCCAGAAAGAGAAGCCACCAGTCAGACTCCTGTTCTAACAGACAACAAATCCCCCCAGAGGCAGGGATAGAGCTCAGGAATTGAGATGGTGGGAAAATTTCATTCCAACCGTTTCTGTCCGAAAACCCCATTCAGACTAAACCAGTTTGTTTCTCAGAATCATAACAAGTGAGATGGAATTGCTTTGCAAAAAGATTTTGTTGCAAAACAAAAGCATCTCCTGTTTGTCACAGTGTGTTAAATTGTGTCATCACACAGAAGGAGGAGACACTTAGATCTTGAAAATTAGATAAGATGCTTCAGTCTGAGCTAAGTCGTTGCTGCTCTTAACAATTCCAAAATAAAAAAATACAAATAAAAAAGACTGTTTCAGCTAATCTATTATGTCATAATCTGCTCTGAGTAAACGTGATGGGACACCTCATATTATGCACTACTCCTAGTGACATTCTCCAACGGATCCCCATCCTCCACCCACCATGAGGTAGGTAAGAGTGGATCATTATTATCCCTAATTGAAAGAGGGAGAAGCTAAGGCTGAGAAAGGAGAATTGACTTGTCTTAGGTCACCCAGCCAGGCAGTGGCAGAGTTGAGAATAGGACCCAAGAACCCTGATTTTCAAACTAACCATCGGATCTTGAATTTCAGACATTGAATGACCTGAATAAAGTGCTCTCAGATGAGCTCCAGACCAACAACAGTGCACAGTAATTATTCAGCAAGTATTTGAGGAGAACTGAAATGTTAGAGAGAATCATCAACTGCTCAGAGACAATTAATGCAGAGAAGCAGCAAAATTCATCAAACATAGAACTGGTTCTGACTTATTTCCTTGGTCTTAAAAGAGAACAACATGGACCTGAGTCTCCTCCCTGTCAATAGCCCCCTGCTCAGTCAATCAGGATAGAGACTGAGGATGGGAGGCTGAGGATTCTTACCAGAGAGCCCAAAAGATGGCCCAGGTGACTGCTGGGGATCACTGCCCAAGCACTATTTCAGTCCCACATTTTTGGGTGGACCTCTCACAGTGGGAGCTGCAGAGAACTCCCCCGCAACACACACACACACAAGCACACCTGCTGGTGTTGAGATGGGAATAGGAAAAAGGAGAAAAGAAGCAAGAGAAGAAGAGAAAGGAGGGAAGGATGGATGGAGGAAAAGCTGAAACAAAAAGGACAAACCCCTATGTCCCCACTGATTCTAAGGGACAAAATCCCAGGTGCGCAATACAATTCTGCCTCCTTAAGCTCGTGTTTTCCATGTCTAGAATTCAACTGTCACCAGATGGATCAGACTGAACAGCTTTCAAACCTCCAGGAGGCTCTTACCTTCTAAACAGGGACGGCTGTTTTCTAGTAAAATCACTACAAGGGAAGAAGAAAACTCGAAAGAGATTCCTCCTGGTGCTCACATCTGTGAACCCAAATACTTTATCAGTCCTCAAGGAGAGACCTGGAGAAGGAGACTTGCTGATGCAAAGCCATAGGGGTCTCTGAGGTTTCCCTGGCCCCTCGCCCCTGTCGTGCCTGGCTGATGTCAGCATCTCTCAGTGAGGTCACCACCTCCCCACCACCTTTGACCAATAGTCTGAGGTCCTGCAAAAGGCCTTTGTGATGTCACTGCCACACCCTCCCTTGCTGTGCTAATGTCTTGCCCCAGGCCAGGCACCTTGGAGGTTTGAGCTACTCCCTGTGGATCACCGCACTCAAGGAGTGTTCGTTCTAGGCAGCAAGCCGGTTAGAGAGTAAAACATCAGATGCTGCTCCCAATGCTATGCTCCGTTTTTCAGAAATTAGTCGACTTTATGGGCAGAAGAGACCATTAGAGCATCTAATCATATAATCATAGAATATTAGGGTTGGAAGGGACCTCAGGAGGTATCTAGTCCAATCCACTGCTCAAAGCAGGACCAATCCCCAACTAAATCATCCCAGCCACGGCTTTGTCAAGCCTGACCTTAAAAACCTCTAAGGAAGGAGATTCCACCACCTCCCTAGGTAACCCACTCCAGTGCTTCACCACCCTCCTAGTGAAAAAGTTTTTTCCTAATATCCAACCTAAACCTCCCCCACTGCAACTTGAGACCATTACTCCTTGTTCTGTCATCAGGTACCACAGAGAACAGTCTAGATCCATCCTCTTTGGAACCCCCTTTCAGGTACTTAAAAGCAGCTATCAAATCCCCCCTCAGTCTTCTCTTCTGCAGACTAAACAAGCCCAGTTCCCTTAGCCTTTCCTCATTAGTCATGCGCTTCAGACCCCTGATCATTTTTGTTGCACTCTGCTGGACTGTTTTCAATTTTTCCACATCCTTCTTGTAGTGTTGGGCCCCAAACTGGACACAGTACACTAGATGAGGCTTCACCAATGCCAAATAGAGAGGAATGATCACATCCCTCGATCTGCTGGCAATGCCCCTACTTATACAGCCCAGAATGCCGTTAGCCTTCTTGGCAACAAGGGCACACTGTTGACTCATAGCCAGCTTCTCGTCTACTGTAACCCCTAGGTCCTTTTCTGCACTACTGCTTCCTAGCCATTCGGCCCCTAGTCTGCAACAGTGAATAGGATTCTTCCATCCTAAGTGCAGGATTCTGCACTTGTCCTTGTTGAACCTCATCAGGTTTCTTTTGGCCCAGTCTTCCAATTTGTCTAGGTCCCTCTGTATCCTATCCCTACACTCCAGCATATCTACCACTCCTCCCAGTTTAGTGTCATCTGCAAACTTGCTGAAGGTGCAATCCACACAATCCTCCAGATCATCAATGAAGATATTGAACAAAACCAGCCCCAGGACCGACCCTTGGGGCACTGCGCTTGAAACCGGCTGCCAACTAGACATGGAACCTTTGATCACTACCCGTTGAGCCTGACGATCTAGCCAGCTTTCTATCCACCTTACAGTCCATTCATCCAGCCGATACTTCTTTAACTTGCTGGCAAGAATACTGTGGGAGACCATATCAAAAGCTTTGCTAAAGTCAAGGAATAACACATCCACTGCTTTCCCCTCATCCACAGAGCCAGTTACCTCCTCATAGAAGGCAATTAGGTTAGTCAAGCATGACTTGCCCTTGATGAATCCATGCTGACTGTTCCTGATCACTTTCCTCTCCTCTAAGTGCTTCAGAAGTGATTTCTTGAGGACCTGCTCCATGATTTTTCCAGGTACAGAGCTGAGCTGACTGGTCTGTAGTTCCCTGGATCCTCCTTCTTCCGTTTTTATAGATGGGCACTACAGTAGCCTTTTTCCAGTCATCCGGGACCTCCCCCGATCACCATGAGTTTTCAAAGATAATGGCCAATGGCTCTGCAATCACATCTGCCAACTCCTTTAGCACCCTCGGATGCAGCACATCCAGCCCCATGGACATGTGCTCGTCTCCAGTTTTCTAAATAGTCCCGAACCACTTCTTTCTCCACAGGGGTCTGGTCACCTTCTCCCCACACTGTGCTGCCCAGTGCAGCAGTCTGGGGCCTTCCTGATTTCACTCCTGGATGCCTGAGCAATATTTTTATACCCCTCCCTGGTCATTTGTCCAATCGTCCACTTCTTGTAAGCTTCTATTTTGCGTTTAAGATCAGCAAGGATTTCACTGCTAAGCCAAGCTGGTCGCCTGCCATATTTACTATTCTTTCTGTACATCGGGATGGTTTTTTCCTGCAACCTCAATAAGGATTCTTTAATCTTCAGAGGATTGGAACTGATTTCAGTGAAGGAACATGTTTGCTAGATTTTCATGCATTTGTACAGGAAAACATTGAGTGTTTCCATTCATTTCAGGGATCCCTATTCAGTGTAACTCCTCAACATAATGGAAATGCCATTATTTTTGTTGAAAGAAGAGGTTTATAAGGGGTCATTGGGATTAGAGCCAGGGATTACTTGATCTGCAGTCAAACACTCTACCACTGAGCTTTACTCCCATGACTGCTGTGGGGGTAAGTCAGTGATCTTAAAGATTTTGAAGGACAGGCCCTGCCTCAGAGATCTCCTGTTCTCTTCCCAGACCACAGTACTTTGAAAAATGGGGTTTTATTAAACTTATAGATACATGGAGACACCACAGCTTGCACACCCACCCACATAGCTTCCCCCAGTGACGTAGCTACCACCTCTCGGGGGGATGGATTAACTACATGGACGGGACAGCTCTCTCCCCTCTGCTCAGAGCATCTTCATTCTTTATGAATAGGTAGGAAAGAACTTCCTGAATGAACAGTAACGAATTCATCAAATATTGCTGGGTCTGCATTCAATATGGGTAACTGGTCGTGCTGGTCTGGATTGGTAGGAGCATTGCCAGCAGATCGAGAGAAGTGATTATTCCCCTCTGTTCGGCACTGGTGAGGGCACATCTGGAGCATTGCGTCCAGTTTTTGCCCTCCCACTACAGAAACAAATTGGAGAGAATCTAGGGGAGGGCAACAAAAACGATTAGGGGGCAGGGGACTTACAAGGAGAGGCTGAAGGTACGGTCACCCAGAGGGGGGGCAAGTGTGGCAATTTGCCCCAGGCCCTGCAGGGATCACATGAGAATATATTATTCTATAATATTGCAACTTTTTTTTTATGGAAGGGGCACCCAAAATTGATTTGCCCCAGGCCCCCTGAATCCTCTGGGCAGCCCTGCCCACTCCATCCCCTTGACTCATTCTCCTCCCTCTGAGGCCCCACCTGTGCTCTGCTCTCACTCCCATTTGGCCACTTCCCAACCCTGCTCTTTCTCTTTGGCTGAGGCCTGCTGGTCCACCTTTTGCTCACTCCTCTCCTCCCCGAAAGCCTCCTTGTGTCTCTCCACCCCCAACCCCAAGGTCTGCCTGCTACCCCCACCTCTCTGCCCTTCCCCTGAGACTCAACCTGCCCAAACCTCTCTGCCCCCTCCCCAAAGACCAGCCCTGCCCAGCACTCATATCTCTCTATCCCCTCCCCTGACCTGCCCTGTCCACCACCCACACCTCTTTGCCCCACCCATGAGACCAGCCCTGCCCACCACTTGCATCTCTCTGCCCCTCCCCTGAGGCCCGCCCTGTTCACCTCTTTCCTCGGTCATCTGTTGTTGTGCCTTGAAACATCAAGGATGGAATAAAAAGCTGAGTTTACTCCAGGGTGAGGAAAGAAAGGAGCCACCAACTCCCTGACAAATCTCAGTGACCCAGAGAAAACCTGCCCCCCTGCTATTACAATCCCTGATGTACTGGGGATATGATGGTAAAGGAACTGTCTGAATGATCAAGGCAGGAAATGAACTACAATCTACAGGAACGTCATTGACCACAAACACACTCTCCTCATGCTCCAGCTAGAAGGGAAATGAGCAGGAATTCTTGCAGTTCAGCCATAGACACACTTACACAATGACACAGCAGTGAGTGTGTTGTGGAAGCTGGTCTGTGGAAACATCTGGAATTGATCACTCAGTGAGAACAGAACTGGAGTGTAATGAGAGACACATCTCAGGCAAGTAGTTGTGGCTGAGTGGTTAAAGCAATGGACTAGAAATCTATTGGGGTCTCCCCACGCAGGTTCAAATCCTGTCAACTACAGAAGAAGTTGTGGTCCTTTAGTTTCAACAGAGCTGGATCTTGTCTCGTTCCCAAGCTATATCTACACTACTGGGTAATGTGGCTTTAAAGTGTTTGAATTAAACAGCTGTTGAATGTCCACACTATGCTTCTTGTCTTACCAGAGCACATCCATGCTAGAATCTTGTATGGCCATAGAGAGCAGTGCACTGTGAGTAGCTGTGCAACTGGCTGCAGGTGCTTTGGGAAGGGTTTGCAATGCCTCATAGGCCAGTACAGCATCACATGATGCAGGTTTCTCTATCCCATTGTTCCATGGGAATCCTACTAGATTGCCAGCTGTTTTTCAACTGCAATGTGTTTGGATGGAGGGGGGGAGAAGAGTGAGTGAGTGTGTGGGCACACTGTCTCTAAGTTAAGACAGCTGCTGCAAGCAACCAGTCCTGAGGCAGGGGGAAGGGGACAGCCCCAACATCAGCCCCTGCTTTCCTCACTGGCTCAGCTCAGCAGAGCAGTCTCTGTCACACATGCACTCTGCGACCTGCTTAGCTCTGTGTCAGGTGTGCTGGAACAGGGGAGTTAGGGGGTCATGGCCCCACCACTCTTTACCAGCTGTTAGGACAAGTGATGGAGGGGGGGAAGGGTGGAGTCTTGGGAGGAAGAGGCGTTCTGTGGGGGTGGCCTCACGGGGAGGGTTGGTGTGAGTGTGGTTCCTTGGGGAAGGGGTGTCATGAGAGCGCCACAGTTCAGATAACGGTGACCCCGCCCCACTGTAAGGAAGTTCCCACCTCCCCTGCTCTGTGTTCGTAGTGCAGGAGACAGCAGCATCCATGGCAGTGATTTGTCCCCGGGTGCTCCAGCAGAAGGGCTTGGGAGGTGATTTAAAGGTCCCAGGGCTCCAGCAGGTGGGCTCAGGAGGCGATTTAAAGGGCCTGGGGCTCCGGCCACTGCAGGGAGCCCTGGGCCCTTTAAATCACCAGACTGGGAAAGCCAGGCCGGCCTGGCACAGCGTACCCGCTCTTGCCAGTACCCCATACCAAAACGTACCAGCTTACTTTCACCTCTGGAAGGTCCTCACATGGATCAATAACTGGTTAAAAGCTGGGAAACAAAGGGTAGGAATAAATGGTCAGTTTTCAGGATGCAAACTCGTACCTAGTGGTGTCTATACTGGAACCAGGACTAGTCAACATATTGATAAACGATCTGCTAAACAGAGAGGTGACAAAATTTGCAGATGATCCAAAACTACAGAGGACAGTTAAGTCCAAAGCAGCCTGTGAGGAGCTAAAAAGAGATTTCACAAAACTAGGAGAAAGGGCAACAAAATGGCAGATGATATTCAATGCTGATAAATGCAAAGTGATGCACATTGGCAAACACAATCTCAACTCTACATATAAAACGATGGGATGTCAAATAGCTGTTGCCACTCAAGTGAGAGATCTCGGAGTCACTGTGGATAGTTCTCTGCAAACATCCACTCCGTGTGCAGCGGCCAGAAAAAAGGGAACAGAATGTTGGGAATCATTAGGAAAGGGATAGAAAATAAGAGAGAAAATCTTATTGCTGCTGTATAAATCCATGGTACACCCACGTCTTGAATGCTGCATGCAGATATGGTCACCCCATCTCAGAAAAGATGTATTGGAATTGGAAAAGGTTCAGAAAAGGGTTATGGAGTGTCTGCCATATGAAGAGAGAATAATAAGCCTGGGACTTTTCAGCTTGGAGAAAAGATGACTAAGGGGAAATATGATAGAGGTCTATAAAAACATGACTGGTGTGGAGAAAGTAAATAAGGAAGTGTTACTTATTCCTTCTCATAACACAAGAACTAGGGGTCACCAAGTGAAATTAATGGGCAGCACATTTAAAACAAACAAACAGAAGTATTTTTTCACATAATGCACAGTCAACGTGTGGAACTCCTTGCCAGAGGATGTTATGAAGGCCAAGACTATAACAGGGCTCAAAAAAAGAGCTAAATCGATTCATGGAGGACATACTCTGAGCCAGGATGTGCAGGGAAGGTGTCTCTAATCTCTGTTTGCTGGGAGCGCGTGAAAGGGGATAGATCACTTGATGATTACCTGTTCTGTTCATTCCCTCTGGGGCACCTGGCTTTGGCCGCTATGGGAAGACAGGACACTGGGCGAGATGGACCCAGTCTGACCCAGTCTGGCTGCTCTTACGTCCTTATGCTCCTTTCATACAGATGCCTGGGATTTTGCCTCATAGTGTGTCCCTGAGGTCTCAGCCAAAATGCCCAGACAGGCAAACACTCTGGGCTCCTGAAGCCTCTGCCCCCCACCTAGTGCCTATGGCTCATCCCTGACCCTTGCTGCTGCTCCTTGCTGTAGAAGGTGAAAGGAGCGGAGGCAGCACAGGAGCCCTCTGGGGATACAGATCTAAGGCTTTGGGAGATACACCTTGTCTGAGACATCAGAGCGCTGTAAACCATGCAGCCACCCCCTCAATCAGGGGCCTGTTCCAGCCCTGAGTCTGGGTTACCATGATCCCTCCCACAGAGCAGGGTGCCCACAGATTACAGGCTGAAAATAGACATGTGACACTAACTCCTGTTCTCCCTGACAGGGCCTCCCCTAGACCAAGTGGCACCCCAAGCAAGATGTGTTTTTGGTGCCCCCCCATGTTAAAATTTTGAATATCTTATTTTTCATTGCATTTGTAGCTCAGTTCATGATTTCAATGCACAATTTTGATGCATGATTTTCTCTGTCATATAAGACGATAAATTTGCGGGCTAGGTTCTGTAAACCTGTATTTATTCATGCCATATATAAGCAAATAAAACAAATGCATTTTCTTTAAGCATATAGAAACTTTTTAATTTTAACGGTAACTGAAACGTACTAACATCTAGAAATGGAACTGTCACCAACACAGGGCTGGCCAGTATTAAGTAGTGTTACAGTAGGAGACAGCGTTAGGATGTTAACCCCAGGCCTTTAGCTGAAAGGTCGCTTCTCTCCCATTTCCCCCATGAACTGAAGCGCAGCGTTAAAGAGATCCAAAGATTGGCCAATGGTATTTTCAAGTGCTAAAATAGGAAGTGATGTCGCTCTCTCATTGGCCATCAGCGACTGAAGATGTGGTTTAATGAGCTGGAGCTTCAAGGCAAGGGTGGGTCTGTCTGCTGCCTTCCGTTGCGCTGCTGGGCACCAAGTCCCTGGTGGCCAATATGTGAAGCTGGGAGAAGAAAGTGGGATGGCAAGTGGTGGCAGGACTTTTTCCAACAGGGTCTACCTGCCCAACTTCCTCCTCGTACTGCTGGGCCCCCATCACCTTCAGGTAACACAGGAACTAAGGCAGGTATAAGGTGAGGAAGCAAGTAAAGCCAAGCAAGAAAGGCAAAAGTGAATCTTGTCTTCATGGGTCGCTCGCAATGACGTCCTTTTTCTGTGCCACAGCTGACAAAAACATCCCAGACAGAAAAGTAATAGGCCAAAAAGAAACCTAGCAGCTGCTGAAGTAGTTCAGTTGGGAGCGTGCTAGACTAACAGTCTCTTTTATTCCTCTTTGTGCCCAGGTGGTATATTTTCGGAAAGTGCAGCATTGCCTTTAACTGCCACAAGTCCCTCATTTCAGGCTATGCAGCAGGAAAAGACAGCATGGGCTTCTGCACCGAGTTGGCCCACCTGATCTTTCATTCTTCTCTTGCTCTTTGTCAGCAAGGAGAAGAAGTAGAAGCTCTCCCTCAAGCTGGAGTCACACGGGCAAGGTAAGGATGACTTCCTGAGTGCCGGCTCCAGTCCTCTGCTTTGCCAGCTGACCTATCGAGGGGCTGCCACCCCTTTCTATAGGTTTGTCCATCGGTCTGTGGCAGGGTGAGCAATAACCAAGCAGGTGGAGTTTCTGTAGTGTAGTGGTTATCACATTTGCGTAACATGCAAAAGGTCCCTGGTTCGGAAACAGGCTGGTTTCCTTTTCCCAGATCCCCTTGCTGTTCAGGAAGTTGCTCCTCCTTTTCCTATTGACCTGTCCCTGGGATAACTCCAACCCTTGCATGACAGAAGGTGCTGACAGCATTGGAGAAAGCACCTTGGTGTCAGGCTGGAGAACGTAGAGGAGTTAGGCATGTTACCTTTCAGAGGCTTGTGGCTTGACCTCCTCTGCCCTTGGAGATTGGCTGGTGGACGCCGGCTCTTCCTGCTGGCCTCCTTTGCGTGACTTGCCAAAGTAGGAAATGAGGCAGGAATGGGGCAAAAGAGGAAAGTCGAGCTGAGAAAGGCAGGGCAGAAACTAAGCACATCATTGTGGCTAAGTGGGGTTAGTAGAGCACCATCATTCATTCTGCAAAGCATGGGGAGGTGTGGTTGGCTGCTGGGAGATAGAATCCTGTGCCTGCCTCTTGGCTTCCCAGGGATGGCTACTTGCAGCCCAGGAGAAGCGGGGTTCTGGGTGGAAGGAAAAGAAGCAATGGTGAGGCTGAGTAGGCTCCTTTCTGGCCAAGATGGTGGGCTGTGGCGAGTCTGGGAGTTGCCTGTAAGCCATAAGTGGACTTGGTGCAGTAAAAACTGCTGCTCCATTCTGGCTGACCTGGGGGTGCCATGGATGACTTGGGAGTGGGGGCAGGGCCCTGGCTGTGAGCAAATGGGATCCAGGGGCCGAGTCTTCTTCTTCTCTCCTGTCATGGGGAGCCCAGCCTCAAGCCTGCCCAGCATGTGCTGTAGCTCGAGCATTAAGCCTTCCTGTGTGGCCTGTGCTGGAGCTGACCCTGGACCCCTGTGGGCACTGTTGGGGGAAATCCCGACTGCAAATAATTCTAGGGGAGGCAGCCACTGTGGTTCGCCCTTCCTGCTCCCTGCGCTGCTGCACCCTAAAATCCCTGTCGGCTGGCAAAATGGGCTAGGAGCCTAGGGAGAGGAGGCAAAGGGGTGGCCTGAGCCCCCTTGGGCACTGCCCCGCCCCAGGCAGCCCACAGAGACCTGATGCCTCCCCAAGCAACGCACGGAGATGTGCCAGCAGCGCTAAGGCAGCTCCCTGCCCACTCTGTCCCCTCCCTCCATGCTACACTGCTCCTGGAAACAGCTGGCATATCCCTGTGATCCTGAGTGCAAACTCCATAGCTGACCCGCCCCCGGATCCCACTGCCTAGAAGCCACTGCAGGAGGGGAGTGTGTGCCGGTCACTTGGGAGCTGTGCTGCCCGAGGTAAGCACCCCCCCTCCGACCACCTCCTGCATCCCTACCCCTGCCCCAGCACAGAGACTCTCTGTGTCTTGAACAAGCACTGTCAAGGATTGGCCAAGAACTTGTGCTCTGTTTATGTGAAAGAGACACAAAAAAGGGAGCCCAGCGGACAAGTTTAATTCACAAGCACAAACTGGCCGGCGAAGCCAGGATCTCTCAATTACTCAGAAGGCTCTTCAGCCAGCTCTTCCCAAAGACCAGTCTCTGGAGGCTTTTGTGACATGATGTACCTCAAAATAGCCCCTGTAGCTCACATATTCATCATTCATATATGACTGTGATATGTCATACAAACCATTCCATATAAGTTATCACATGAAAAGTCATGATCTGCTGAAATCGGTTATTCTGTCCAAATATGTATAGCATGAGGGTGTATGAAGTTGTGCATTTTGCTGTATGGTTGTTACTGAAATATGCTATAATTTTGCTAGTGACCCCTGCCAAGGAGGGAGTTCAACAACCATGAATCAGCAATTGTAATTAAAGGATTTCCAATTCAATGACAGATGCCCAAAAAAACACTGTGGGGATTGCTCAAGTCTATGACTCAGTTGCACAAGACCACACCAAGAGGATTCCCCAACCTAGTGACTCAGCAGAGCCCACCCGGACACGTCTGGGCAAGTGTCTTCAAGACACTTGAACTAAGGATATAAAATAGGAGACTGTGGCATCATGTTTTTGCCTTTCTCCTCCCCCACCTATGTTGGAAGCAGCAGGAATCCTGAGAAAATGAAGGGGGGAATTCTATGTATTAAGGAGGGTAACATCCAGTGGGGTGAGAAAAATGCTTGACCTAACTACTGCCTAGTGTAATAAGGCGTAAAGTTTAGATTTTGCTGTGGTCATACAGTGCTTAGTGCTCTGCATTGTGGCCCCAAGAGCCATGGATGCAAGTTGAGTAACGATGACTTTTCCTTGTCTCCACGTTTCTTAGGTGCCTCCTTCCAACACTGGTCAGAAAAAACGACCGATTTCTTTTGGAAGCATTTGCATTGCAAGGCAGAGGCACTCTTCTCTGTTTCCTCAGAAGATTGACCAAAAGATGGGAAGAGCGGACACATTTGGGAAAGCACCACTCGGTGCTGCATCTCTAACCTCTACTTTACCTGGCAAGTGCCTCTGGGACTTTTCTCCCAGCTGCTCCATTTTTCATCAGTGACAATCAAAAGGAAGACGACATGACATCTGCGTGTGGACATCCCCAGTGAATCACAAGGACGTGTGGCGCAGGCTCTCGTGTTGCAGCAATTGCAGTTGAACCAACCACCATGCCAATGCCAGTCACAGCAGCCTTTTCATCAGCTCCAGGCTTGTGATTTGATTCTTTCCAATGCTTCTCTCCAAAGAAGCCTTTTCCTTAGCAAGCAATGACTTGGATACCAAGGGAGGTCTCTTCTGTTTCCCGGAAAGACGCAGGAAAACGTGAGCAGAGGAGACAAAAGCTATACAACAAAGCACTACTGGGAGCTGAACCCAGGATCTCCTGTTTGTTAAACAGGTGCTTTAGCCAGCTAAGCCATGGTGCCTGCCTCAGAAAAGTACTTGCAACTGTTCCATTTGATGGTCCAGGACAACACCTGCAAATTCCAAACTACAGACATTCCCTATTTCCCTCAAGACTTGCAAGGAAGAACTGGCAGGCCAAGACAGGATCTCCTGGTTACTAGGAAGACACTTCAGCCAGATCTTCCCAAAGATCACTATCTAGAGACCTTTAAACAGCCTCTGTAGATGTTTACTGACAAAGATATGCCAAAATAGAGTTCTCCACTGCCTGCAGCTATCACACTACCAGGAGTTCTGTGCACAGAGAGGCCCCTGCTGGTGGGAAAGGCTTTGGTAGAGACTCTTCTGACACCAGTCGTGCCCAAATACTGTTTAGCACTTTGTGTTGTGGCTTCAGCATCCACAGATGCCAGTTGAGTTGGGGGACATTTTTCCTGTCTCCACATTTGTCTAGTGCCTCCTTTCAGCACTTGTCACCAAAAAGACCTGTTTCTTTTGCAAGTGATGTACAGCTAGGCAAAGGCAGTCTTCTCCATTTCCTCAAAAGGTCACCAAACTGTGAGAAGAGCAGACACATTCAGCCAAGCTGGATCCTGAATCTCCTCTTTATTCAGCAGGTGTCTGTGAAGGACATAAATCTCCACCGTGCAGAGGTCAAGAATAGGAGTTTATTACACAAAGCACTGGCGGAGTGTCACCTTGCTTAGTAGGCTCAGAGACACTGTTAATTAATTACAATAGAATATATAGATTTTCCATGGGCGGTGGAAGTGACAGCGTAGGCAGTTCCAAACCCTGAGATAGGTATTGCAGCAAGACAAGATAAACACAGTAGCCAGTGGTTAACGGGTTACATAACCTCTCCACCCATGTCCTCAAGTTAGCAAGTTAATATTTCATTAATACTTCGATAAAATGTAATTAGTATAAAATATATATGTTGAATTCTGATTTGAGGTCCATAGGAATGGAGCAACTCCTTTGATTGTCTAACAGGTACATTCCTAGGGGTTAAAGCAAAGAAACAGTGAAAGTATATGGCAATAAGATTGTTTTCTGTGTGTCTGAAGGCAAGGCATTGGTCCCTGGGAAGGAAGGTGGAAGGATGCCATATCTTATACTGACATGTGCCAACTTTTCATAAACTCAAGGTTGGATCTGTGGGAAGAACGTCTCCCTACAGAAGAGACTAACGTAATAGGAACAGGGATTCTTTGTTCAATCTGCAACTCTGAATAAGACAGAATTATTTAGTTCTTAGATTCAACACCTGGCAATTTGCTGACCAGGCCTATCTTAGCAAACAAGGCTTTCTGTTTACCCCAGCTTTCTCTTAGCTGATCATTATTTGCTAGGCTTGTGGTCCCTTGACCATACTCTGGACTTAGTGTCTGGAAAAGAGCTGGCACAATCCATAGACCAGGTTGTTATATACAATGCACATGGATTTGAACCCTTCACATACAGTAATAGCAAAGTTCTTGGTTCAGGCTTGTAGCAGTGATGGAATAAACTGCAGGTTCAAATCAAGTCTCTGGACTCCAGCCACAGCTGGGATGGGGCATTCAGTCCTTTGTACAGAGCTTCAGTTTGTAGCAAAGTCCCTCCAGGTATGAAGCAGGACTGAAGACAAGATGGAGATGAGGCATCAGTCTTTTATAGTCTCTTGCCATGTGGTCTTTGCTTTCTTGGTCCCAAGGACACTCTATCCAGCACGTGGCACAGAAAAATCTTAGGCCTTGGCTACACTGGCGCTTTACAGCACTGCAACTTTCTCTCTCTGGGGTGTGAACCCCTCCCCTGAGCGCTGCAAGATACAGCGCTGTAAAGCGCCAGTGTAAACAGTGCCGCAGCGCTGGGAGTGCGGCTCCCAGAGCTGTAAGCTAAACCACATGAGGAGATGGTTTACGTGCAGCACTGGGAGAGCTCTCTCCCAGCACTGGTGCTGCGACCACACTCGCCCTTCTAAGCGCTGCCGTGGCAAGTGTAGCCATACCCTCAGAGCTCTGTCCATAGACAGGCCCCTGCATACCTTGCTGAGTCACAAGGGGTATCTGCCTTCTCTCAAAGGGTCGATTGTATAGCTGATGGTCCTTAATGGGCCATCAAACAGGCTAGGCAGAACTGACACTAACTTGTCTGGGGTGTTGCCCGGAAGCAGAGCACAAGTTTGAAATACGGACAGTATACAGCCAATATTCATAACGTCAACTACAAAAATGATACACATCTAGAGATAGCATAATTATAATCAGCCAATCACAACCTCTCCATAGACCCCTTACACAACAACCTTTCTACAACATTGGCTGAAAATATAGAACAGTGGTCACAACAGTGATCTACAAAGTTACAGATTATGTCAGTAACATCACAGGAGGTGACACGGCATCAGTGAGACTGATACTGGAATACTGCCTCCAGTTTTGGTGTCCTCATTTGAAAAAGATGTTGTGAAATTGGAGCTGGAGCAGCAAAGAGCCACCAAATGTTCTGAGGGCTGGAGAAAAATGCCTTCCAGTGAGCTACTGAAAGAGCTCAACCTGTTTAGCTTCTCAAAAGAAGATTGAAAGGTGATTTCACTGAAGAGTTGAAGGGCCTTAATGGAGAGAAAATATTGGGTTTCAAAGGACTCTTGAATAGAGCAGAGAAAGGCACCACAAGAGCCAATGGCTGGAAGGTGAAAAGAGACAAATTCATATTACAACTAAGGCACAAATAGTCAACAGTGAGGATGATTCACCACGGGAACAAGTTACCAAGGAAAGTGGTGGATTTGCCATCTCCTGATGTCATTCAGTGAAGACCAGATGCCTTTCTGGAATGTTTTTCCCCCAAAAGTAGCTATTGTGTCATACAGGAGGCCTGTGATACGCAGGGGTCAGATTAGATGCCATAAAGTCGACTAATTTCTGAAAAACTGAGTGTAGCATTGGCAGCAGCATCTGATGTTTTCCTGTCTAACTGGCTTGCTGCCTAGAACGAACGCTCCTCGAGTGGGGTGATCCACAGGGAGTAGCTCAAACCTGCAAAGTGCCTGGCCAGGAACAGAACATTGGCACAGCAAGGGAGGGGTGTGGCAGTGACATCACAAAGGCCTTTTGCAGGACCTCAGACTATTGCTCCAAGGTGGTGAGGAGGTGGTGACCTCACAGAGAGATGCTGACATCAGCCTGGCAGGACAGGGACGAGGGGCCAGGGAAACCTCAGAGACCCCTGTGGCTTTGCTTCAGCAAGTCTCCTTCTCCAGGTCTCTCTTTGAGGACTGAGAGAGTATTCGGGTTCACGGGCGTGAGCGCCAGGAGGAATCTCTTTCGAGTTTTCTCCTTCCCTTTTAGTGATTTTACTAAAGACCATCCGTCCCTGTTTAGAAGGTAAGAGCCTCCTGGATGTTTGAAACCTGTTCAGTCTGATCCATCTGGTGAGAGTTGAATTCGAGGTATGGAGAACACGAGCTTAAGGAGGCAGAATTTTATTGCTCACCTGAGATTTTGTCCCTTAGAATCACTGGGGACATTAGGGTTTCACCTTTTCTTCCCTCCCTCCCTCCCTCCTTTCTCTTCGTCTCTTGCTTCTTTTGTCCTTTCTCCTGTTCCCTTCCCAACACCAGGAGGGTGTGTGTGTTGCGGGGGAGTGCTCTGCAGCTCCCACTGTGGAAGGTTCAGCCAAAAATGTGAGGCTGAAATAGTGCTCGGGCAGTGATCCCCACCATTAACGTGGGCCATCCTTTGGGCTCTCTGGTGAGAACCCTCAGCCTCCCGTTCTCAGTCTCTACCCTGATTGACTGAACAGGGGGTTATTGACAGGGAGGAGACTCTGATCTTTGTTGTTCTCTTTTAAGGTTAAGTAAATAAGTCAGAACTAGTTCTATGTTTGATGAATTTTGCTCCTTCACTGCATTAATGGTCTCTGAGTAGTTGATGATTCTCTCTAACATTGCAGTTCTCCTCAAATACTTGCTGAATAATTACTGTCACTGCTATTGGTCTGGAGCTCATCTGAGAGCACTTTATTCGGGTCATTCAATGTCTGAAATTCAAGATCCGATGGTTAGTTTGAAAATCAGGGCTGTTGGGTCCTATTCCCAACTCTGCCAGTGACTGGCTGTGTGACCTCAGACAAGTCAATTCTCCTTTCTCAGCCTTAGCTTCTCCCTCTTTCAAGTAGAAATAATAATGATCCGCTCCTACCTACCTCACGGTGGGTGGAGGATGGGGATCCATCGGAGAGTGTCACTAGGAGTAGGGCATAATATGAGGTGTCCAATCACGTTTACTCAGAGCAGATTAACACATAATAGAATAGCTGAAATAGTCTATTTTATTTGTATGTTTTTATTATGAAATTGTAAAGAGCAGCAACGACTTACCTCAGACTTAAGCATCTTGTCTGATGTTTGAGATCTAAGTGTCTCCTCTTTGTGTGTGACGAGACAATTTAACACACTGTGACAAACAGGAGATGCTTTTGTTTTGCAACAAAATACTTTTCAAAGAACTTTCATCCCACCTGTTATGATTATGAGAAACAAACTGGATTAGCCTGAATGGGATATTCTGACAGAAACGGTTGCAATGAAATTTCTCCACCATCTCAATTCCTGGGCTCTGTCCCTGCCTCTGGGGCGGTTTGTTGTCTGTTAGAACAGGAGTCAGGAGTGGTGGCTTCTCTTTCTGGCTCTGCCACTGCCTAGCTGTGTAGGCACTTGGGGAGGTCACTCCCCTTCTCTGGACCTCAGGCTCCTCCCATCTGTCCAATGGGAACAGGGACAGTTCTCGAACTCTGGGCAGTTGTGAGCCTGACTGAGATAAGGTGCGTTAAAGCCCTGTGTGAAGGAGAAAGGGGAGTTTCACAGTGTTTAGCACCAAGAAATTCTAAAGTTTGCTTAAATGTCTAGTCTGTGGAAACAGGAAATGGTCAGGGCCAATCTTTAACCAGTGCCTTTTTTAAAGCCCATTCAAGGATGTGAGTCCCTATCTTTTAGGTTCCTGGGGTTCTTTGCCAGCAGGAGAGAAGAGGTTCCTGCCTCCATTTTTGGGGCCTTAACAAACCAAGTGTTGTGCCTCAGTTCTCGTCTGAGATCCCTGAAAAAGAACATCTTCCCATCCATGAACAAGACAGGACCCGTCTTTCAAAGGGGAACAAAGAGACCCCTGGGACTTACAGACTAGCTAGCCTCACTACCATAGCTGGAGAGATCCTGCAATACATTCTTAAATACTCAGTTTGTCAGCAGCACCTACAGGATAATTTGGTTCTTAGGACGAGTGAGCATGGATTTATCAAGAACAAATCATTTCAGACCAATCCTCTTTCCTTCTTCGGCAGGGTTCTGGGCCTGGTGGAGGTGCGTAAACGGTAGATGGGATCTTGCTTGGTGTTACTAAGGCTTTTCACACAGTCCCGCAGGACATTCTCACAAGTGAACGAGGGAAATGCAGTCCAGCTGCTATCAGTGTAATGTGGGTGCAGAGCTGTTTGAAAGCCCAGACTCCAGGAGCCCTTCTCCATGTTTGGCTGTCCAACGGAGAGGGTGTACCTAGTGGATCCGACAGGGATCAGTCCGGGATCCGGTACTATTCAATATTTTCATGAATGATTTGGAAAATGCAGTGGAGACCATGCTTCTAAAATTTGCAGCTGACATGAAGCACTTAGGAGCACAGGATTGGAATTCAAAACACCCTTAACAAATTGGAGACTTGGTCTTCTTGAGCCAAACTCCATGGTTGGGTCCCTCTCTCTAGAGTGGGCTGAAGTGAAACCCCAGAGCCAAACACTTCTCCTGGGCAGTGCGCTCCTCCCTTGAATGCTCAGATGCTGCTTAGCACTGTCAGAGCAGCTTTGGCTGGGGGATTCTCCCAGCACTTTCCAATAGCGGGAAAGTATGAAATCCCCATTTAACTGCTGGGGACAGAGCCCTAGATGGGGGAGCAACTTGCCCAAAGTTCCCCAGGAAAAGGAAAACAACCAGCAGTGGAACCAACAGGAAACCCAGGAATGGAACTCAGGAGTCCTGGGGGTGTGCTAGGGTGAGCAGATGTCCTGAATTATAGGGACAGTCCGAATTTTGGGGTCTTTTTCTTATCTAGGATCCTATTACGCCCCACCCTCATGCAAATTTTTCACATTTGCTGTCTGGTCAACCTTGGATGTGCACAGGTGTGGGTCCCAGCTGCTCCCTGCTCCCCTCATTGAACCAGAGATGCAGGATTACTGCCCTGTGGACTACAGGGCACCAGTGGACATGGGGTTGTGTGGAGGTAGAGTCTGGCTGCAGGCAGGGCAGGGGGTGCGAGGCTGGCTGTAGGCAGGGCTGGGGGTGCAGGGCTAGTGCAGGCTGGGGGTGTGCGGGGGCTGGCTGGCTTTGGGCAGGGCGACGAAGGTGCTGCAGGAGTTGGCTGGAGACAGGGCAGAGGGTGTGTCAGGGGCTGGCTGTGGGGCTGACTGCAGTCAGGGCAGGGAGAATGTGGCTGGTGGGGCAGGGCAGAGGCTACAGGGCTGGCTGCAGGCAGGGCATGGGGCAGAGCCGGTGCAAGGATGTTTCTTGCCCTAAGAGAAACTTCCACCTTCCGCCCTCCCCCTCCCCGTGCCCACGTTCTGAGGCGCCCCACCCATGGCAGCTTCCCCCTCCACCCTGAGGCGTCCCTCTTGTGGCAATTCCCCTGCTCTGCCCTGCAGCACTCCCCTTGCCCCAGCTCACCCCTGCTCCGAGCACGAGCACCCCGAGCACACCGTAGCCGCTTCACTTCTCCCACCTCCCAGGCTTGCGGTGCCTAAGCCTGCCAGGCGTCAAGCACCCTCCTCTGAGTCACAGCAGCCCTAATAGTTGACAATAGAGGCACCTTAACCCCTGAGTTCCTTCAATGTGTCCCCCTCCGGGGTCCAGCTCCAATCACCAGATACTCGGGGTATGTCTATACCACCTGCCGAATCAGTGGGCAGCGATCGATCCAGCGGGGGTCGATATATCGTGTCTAGTGTAGATACAACACATCGAGTGCTCTCCCCTCGCCTGCTGTACTCCAGCTCAGTGAGAGACACAGGCAGAGTCTACGGGGAGCTGCAGCAGTCGACTCAGCGAGACTGAGACATTATAAGTATAATCTAATATCTCATTGAAAGGTGACAGGGCCAGAAAGAGTTAATTAACTCACCTCACCGACTGACCTGACCCGTGGGTGAACCTTAAGAACTGGTTAGCAAGATATGAAAATGAACAGAGCTTTGAAATGCAAGTCTGCAGTGTTAGAGGTAGAAGGGGAGATGTTTACTCAGGTCTTGTGATGTAAACAAACAAGTCTTGTCTATTACTATAGTTTTAATTCAAAGAGCAAAAAAGGAATATTAACATTTATGATGATACTTGAGTGAAATAGTATTATTGTCTATGTATCTCTTTGAAGGTTGTGGTAACCTGTATTTGAACTGTTTGATGAATAAATTACCCTGTACTAATTGCCAGGATGTTTGGAAGGAGAGTTAAGCCTATTGTTTTCTCAGGCTGAAAGGCTGCTGGAAATGTATAAGAACCCTGGGACACGATCCTTCTTCATCTCAGATCTGCTTTGGGTTTCAAGAGGGGGAAACCTTAAGCCACAAGGATTGAGATCCTCAGTCATTGACTGGAGCCACCCTGAATATGGACATTGGACTATAACCTATGGACTATTTCTAAAAGGACTTTTGGCTACTACAAGCTCACCTCTATTATGTATCTGAACCTCAAGAATTGAATTCAAGTCTATATGTCTATTAATCTTTTAACCAACACTCTCTCTCTTTTCTTTTCTAATACATTTTAGCTTAGTTAATAAGAATTGGCTATAGCATGTATTCTGGGTGAGATCTAAGTTATAATTGAACCTGGGTATGTGGCTGATCCTTTGGGATCGGAAGAATCTTTTCTTTTATATGATGAAGTAAGATTTTCAGGAATCATCATCATATCTGACAGGTGTGTCTGGACGGAGGCCTGAGGCTGGGTACTTTAAGGGAACTGCGTGGTTTAAACTTCTAAGTAACCAGTGAGGTACTAGAGAAGCTGTTTTGTGCTGGCTTGGTAAATCTAAGTATTGAAATCACAACCAGCGTTTGGGATTTGTCTGCCCTGTTTTGTTTGCAGTTCACCCTGATTGAGTGACCTGAACTGGCTCCCACAGGCAGCACCGTCACACCTACATCCAGGCTGTAGGGGTCCAGGGGATCTTAGGGGCCTTGGGGTGCACAGATACCTATGTCCAGGCAATAGGGGTCCCGGGGGGGCTTAGAGAGTATGGGGGGACACAGATACCAATCTCCAGGCTCTAGGGGTACCAGGGGGGCTTAGAGAGTTCGTGGGAGGCACATATTCCTACATCCAGGCTTTAGTGTTACCAGGGGGGCTTAGGGGTTTAGTGGGGGGCAAAGATACCTACGTCCAGGCTGGAGGCATCCTGGGAGTCTTAGGGGATTTGTGGGGGCCCAAGATACCTATGTCCAGGCGGTAGGGGTACGAGGGGGTCTTAGGGGTTCGGGTGGGCACAGATACGTATGTCCAGGCTGTATCAGTCCCGGGGGGGTTAGAGGTTTTGTGAGGGGCACAGATATCTACGTCCAGATTGCAGATGTCCCGGGGGAGCTTAGGGGGGTTGTGGGAGTGCAAATACCTATGTCCAGGCTGTAGGGGTTCCTGGGGGGTTAGAGGGTTTCTGAGGGGCACATATACCTACGTGCACACTGGAGTGTCCCAGGGGGCTTATGGAGTCTATATGGGGTACAGATACCAATGTCCTGGCTGTATAGGTCCCTGGGGGGCTTAGGGGGTTTGTGGGGGGCACAGATACCTAAGTTCAGGCTGCAGGGGTCCCGGAGGGGCTTAGGGTCTGTCACGGGTCTACCCAGACCAAAACCAAAACTGAACTAACTCAACTCCCTCCAGCTGGCCCCTTCCTGTGTCCAGCTTCCTGGGCAAAGGTGCTGACTCCCTCCCCCCTGCCTAGCTCAGGTTACAGGCTGAGCACATGTCCGGTCCTAAAGTCACCCCCTGCTCTCCCATCCGCCACACGGACAGTCCCTACTCGATTACAGTAATGCCAAGAGCATTTCCCACATGGAGCAACACTCACACCATGTGGCCACACTGGGTAATGCACAGAGCATTTCCCGCATGGAGCAACAATGACACCATGTGACTACCCAGCGTAATGCACAGAGCATTTCTCTCATACAGGAACAGTGACACCGTGTAGCCACGCAGGGTAATGCCCAGAGCATGTCTCATAGAGGAACAGTGACACCGTGTGGCCACGCAGGGTAATGCACAGAGCATCACACCTATGTAGAGGCTGCAGAGATCCCTGGGGGGGCTTAGGAGTTGTGGGGGGCACAGATAGCTACATCCAGGTTGGAGGCGTTCCAGTGGGCATTAGGGGGTTCATGGGGGACACAAATATCTATATCCGGGCTGGAGAGGTCCCTGGATGGCTTAGGGGGTTGTGGTGAGCACAGATATATACGTCCAGGCTGTAGTGGTCCCTGGGGGTTTAGGGAGTTGGTGAGGGGCACAGAAACCTACGTATGGTCTGGAGGGGTCCCTGGGGGACGTAAGGGGTTGTGGTTGCGCAGATACCTACGTCCCGGTTGGAGGGGGCCCTGAGGAGCTTAGGGGTTTGTGTGGCATACACATTGCTACAACCAGGCTCATGGGGGCCCTATGGATCTTAGGGGGCTTGTGGGGGGCAGAGATACCTATGTTGAGGCTGAAGAAGTCCTGGGGAGGGCTTAGGGGGTTCCTGGAGGTCACAAATATCTACGTCCAGGCTGGAGGAGTTCTGGGGGTATCAGGGAGTTGTGGGGGGGCAGAGATACCTATATCGAGGCTGTAGGGGTCCCAGGGTTGCTTTGGGGCATTTTGGTGTACAGATACCTACTTCCATGCTGTAGGGGTCGCTGGGAGGATCAGTGGGTTCGTGAGGGTGCACAGATACCTACGTCCAGGATATAGGGAATCTGGGGGGGCTTAGGGGTTTGTAATTGGCACAGATACATTCATCCAGGCAAGAGGGGTCCTAGGGACCTTAGGGGGTTCATGTTGGGCACAGATACCTGCGTCTAAGCTAGATGGGTTCCGGGGGACTTAGGGGGGTTGTGTGGAGCTCAGATAACTATGTCGAGACTGGAGGGGTCCCATCGTGGCCTAGGGGGGTTGTGGGGTTCACAGAGACCTGTGTCTAGGCTGGAGGGGTTTTGGGGGTCTTAGGAGGGTTGTGGGTGCACAGATACCTATGTCCATGCTGGAGGGGTCCTATCGTGGCTTAGGGGATTCGTGGGGTCAGAGATACCTATGTCTAGGTTAGAGGGGTCCTGGGGGGAATTAGATGTGTTGGGGGGGGAACAGATACCCACGTCATGATGGTAGGGGGCCCTGAGTAGCTTAGGCGGTTTGTGGGGGTCACAGATACAAACATCCATGCTGTAGGGGTCCCGAGGGTCTTTGTGGGGCTCTGGGGGTCACAGATAGCTACCTACAGTCTGGAAGGGTCCTGTGGGTCTTAGGGGGTGTGTGGGGCATACAGATGCCTACATCAGGGCTTGTGGGCTCCCTGGGGGGCTTAGAGGTTTGTGGGGAGCACAGATACCTTTATCCAGGCTAGATGGGTCCTGGTGGGATTAGGGGGTTGTGAGGGGCACAGATACCTATGTAAGCAGAATCAAGATGAACTCCACCCTGTCATCTGGTGTTGAATTATGGCGAGTGTGGAAAAGAATTTCAGGGGCTGATCGTGTTTGCATAGGCACACCCACCCTGCCTGACATGGCCACGGCAGCCTGGGATGGTTGCTTTGGCAGCTGTGGTATCCCCAGTTTATTCATTGTTGGGGCATGAGATGTGGAGTGTTGTCACCCTGATTGTGTGGATGAGGAACTGTGAAACTGCTTTGAGATAGGGATTCTCACCATCAATTGAGTGGCACTCACTAGACAAGGGAGTGGGCTCCTTGGGTGAACCAGAAACACCAATTGCATCTTCTTCTTTTTTTAACAGTTGAATAATAGAACTCATTTTTTATTCTTTTAAGAATTGACGTTCCAGGTTCCTGATCTGAAATCGCTAAAGAGCTGTGTTAACTAGTAAGGGAGTCTGAAACTATATTGTGGAGCAGAGTAGCTGATAGAGAGGAGCAGTTTGTTGGAGAATTGGAGTGGCCCACGGAGTGAGATGAGTGGAGCAGTTTTTGGAGACAGCTGGAGCAGATCACAGGTCGGCTTGCGCAGCAGAGCAGCTGGTGGATGGAGCTGAGCAGTTCGTGGTGAAGGTGGAAGCAGAATCCCACAGAGAGGCAGGGCAGTTGGCAGTGGACCACGTAAGGTTCCCCTTTCTACCAAGGCTGGCAGGGGAAAAACCCTGCAGATAGACTCTTGAACTCTAGGGCTGCGGGACTGTGGGTGATTTTGGGGTTACTGGAGTCTTGAAAAATTTGAAGCATTGGACTTTGGAGTTTTGGGGTGATTTGGGGATTGCTAGACTCTAGAGCCCAGGGAAAAGGACACGGCCTAGTTGAGGTGTTTTCCCAATTTAATGCTATGTTGTTTATCTCACGTTATTAAATGTTTTCTGCACACCCAGACTCTGTGCTTGTGAGAGGGGAAGTATTGCCTCTTTGAGGCACCTAGGGGTGCGTATGTAAAATTTTCCCATGTCACTGGGTGAAGGCTCGAGCTGGTTTGCATTACGTTATAGGGAAGGGACCCCCATGTATTGAACCCAGTCCTTGCTGCTATCAGTTCAGCCTGGCAGAAGGGTTCCACCTACATCCAGGTTGAAGGGGTCCCTGGGGGGCTTAGGGGGTTCGTGGGGGGCACAGATATCTAGGTCCAGGCTGTAGGGGTCCCTGGGGGGCTCAGGGGTTTGGTGGGGGCACAGATACCTACGTCCAGGCTGCAGGGGTCCCGGAGGGGCTTAGGGTCTGTCACGGAGTGTGGTGGAATCCGGCCCTGCACCTCTCTTCCTGGGACACACAGTGACTCAGCCAGCCAGTAAAACAGAAGGTTTTTTTGGCCAACAGGAATGAAGGATACAGCATAGCTTTTGGGCACAACCAGGACCCCTCAATCGAGTCCTTCTGGGGGTTCAGGAAGCTTAGTTCCCAGTTTGGGATTCCCTGAATTCCAACAACCCAGCTCCAAACCAAAACTGAACTAACTCCCTCCAGCCGACCCCTTCCTGAGTCCAGCTTCCTGGGCAAAGGTGCTGACCCCCTCCTCGCTGCCTAGCTCCAGTTACAGGCTTAGGTTCTGTCCCTCATCTGTCCCGCTGCTCTCCCATCCCCCACACAGACAGTCCCTACTCCATCACAGTAATGCACAGAGCATTTCCTGCATGGAACAACAGTGACACCCTGTGGCCATGCAGGGTAATGCACAGAGTATTTCCCGCATGGAGCAATAGTGTCACCGTGTGGCCATGCAGGGTAATGCACAGAGCATCACACCTACGTAGAGGCTGTAGAGATCCCTGGGGGGCTTAGGGGTCATGGGAGGTACAGATAGCTACGTTCAGGCTGGAGGCATTCTGGGGGGCTTAAGGGGGTTCGTAGGGTCTCAGATACCTACGTCCAGGATGGTCTGGACCCTGGGGGAGTTAGGGGTGTTGTGGGGGCATAAGTACTTGCGTCCAGGCTGTAGAGCTCCTGGTGGGGATTAGGGGTTTCGTGGAGGACACCAATACCTACGTCCGAGCTAGAGGGGTCCCTGGACTGCTTAGGGGGTTGTGGTGAGCACAGTGGTCCCTGGGGGTTTAGGGACTTGGTGAGGGGCACAGATACCTCTGTATGACCTGGAGGGGTCCCTGGGGGGGCTTAGTGGTATTGTAGGGGACACAGATACCTACGTCCAGGCTATAGGGATTGTGAGGGGTGCTTAGGGTGTCAGGGGGGCACAGATATCTACATCCAGGCTGGAAGGGTCCCGGGGGTTAGGGGGTTTGTGGGGGGCACAGATATGTATGTCCAGGCTGGAGAGGTTCCGGGGAGGATTAGGGGGTTTTGCGAACGGCAGAGATACCTATCTCCAGGCTCTAGGAGTCCCTTGGGGTCTAAGGGTTTTTTTGGGAGGCACAGATATCTATGTCCAGGTTGGAGTGGTTCCTGGGGGGTTTAGGGAGTTCCTGGGGGGCACAGATACCTAGATCCATGCTGTAGAGGTCCCCGGGTGAATTAGGGGTTTTCTGGGGGGCACAGATACATACATCTAGGCTGTAGGGGTCCCTGGGAGGCTTAGGGGGTTTGTGAGGGACAGAGATACCTACGTCCAGGCAATAGGGCTTCCAGGGGGAATTAGTATGTTGTGGGGGCACAGATACCCACGTCCAGGCTGGAGGGTTCCCGGGGGGGCGGCTTAGGCAGTTTGTGAGGGGCACAGATACCTGCATCCAGGCTGGAGGGGTCCCTGGAGGCCTAAGTGGGTTTCTGGTGGGCACAGATACCTCCATCCAGGCTGGAGGGTCCCTGGGGGCTTAGTGGGTTCGTGGGGGGCACAGATACCTAAGTCCAGGCTGGAGGGCTCCAGGAGGGGCTTATGGGGTTCGAGGGGGCACAGATACTTATCTCTAGGCTGTAGGGGTCCCTGGTGGGCTTAGGGGGTTTTGCGGGCCCCAGATACCTAAGTCCATGCTGTAGGCGTCCCTACAGGTGCTTATGGGTTCGTGGGGTGCACAGATACTTATGTCCAGGCTGGAGGGGTCCCAGGGGGGTTGGGGTTTTGTGGGAGGCACGGATAGGAACTTCCAGGCTATAGGAGTCCCAGGGAGGCTGTGGGGGTACAGATACCTACATCTAGGCTGGAGGGGTCCTCGGGGCTATAGGGGGTTTGTGGGGTGCACAGATACCTAGGTCCAGGCTGTCAGTGTCCCGGAGAGATTAGGCGGTTCACTGGGGGCTCAGATACATCCAGGCTGGATGTGTCCCGAGGAGCTTACGGGCTTCGTGGGGTGCTCAGACACCTGTGTCCAGGCTGTAGGGATCCCTGAGGGCTTAGGGGGTTCGTGGGGGGTCAAAGACAGGTACATCCAGGCTGAAGGGGTCGCTGGGGCATTTAGGGGGGTTGTGGAAGCACAGATACCTAGGTCTGGGCTAAAGGGGTAATGAGGGTGCTTAGGGGATCGGGGCAGACACTGATACCTACGTCCAGGGTCTAGGGGTCCCCAGGGGATTAGGGATTGAGGGGGGAACAGATGCCTACGTCCTAGCTGGAGGGGTCCTGGTTGGTTTAGGAGGTTCGTTGGAGCCACAGATACCTATGTCCAGGCTGTAGGGGTTCCTGGGGCGTTAGGGGGTTTCTGGGGGTCACAGATCCTATGTGCAAACTGGAAGGGTCCCAGAGGGCTTAGGAGATTTATGGGGGGCACAGATACCAACGTCCTGGCTGTAAAGGTCCCTGGGGGGCTTTGCGAGTTGTGGGGGGCACAGATACCTACGTCCAGGCTGTAGGGGTTCATGTGGGGATTAGGGGGTTTATGGGGGGCACAGATACCAACGTCCTGGCTGTAGATGTTACTGGGGTGCATAGAGGGGCTGTCATTGCACATAACCCTACATCCAGGCTGTCGGGGTCCCGGGGGGGATTAGGGGGTTCGTGGGGAGCTCAGATACCTACGTCCAGGTTGGAGATGTCCCAGGAAAGATTAGGGAGTTTCTGGGGTCCAGAAATACCTATCTCCATGCTGTAGGGGTCCCTGTGGGCCTTAAGGGTTCGTAGGGGGCAGAGATAACTCTCTCTCATTTTTAGGGGTCTCTGGGGAGGCTTATATGGTTTGTGGGGGGCCCAAATACCTATGTCCAGGCTCGAGAGGTCCCTAAAGGGCTTATAGGGTTCGTGGGTGGCACAGATACCTACGTCCAGGCTAGAGGGGTGGGTGGGGGGCTTAGGGGGGTTGTGGGAGCACAGATACCTAACTTCAGGCTATAGGGGTCCTGGGGGTTCT